>NW_006294609.1:2756810-2764232 GCF_000327345.1 Myotis davidii | reverse complement strand
CCAGCCAGCCTCGGCCCAGGCTCTCCAGCCAGGCTTGGTCACCAGGCTCTGTCTAGGCTCTCCAACCAAGCTCCGCAGCCAGGTTTTGTCCAGGATCCCCCGCCATGTTCTTTCCAGCGAAGCTCCTCCGTCTCCAGGCTCTGCGCAGGCTCTGTCCTCCAAGTTCTGTCTCTAAGTTCTGTCTCTCGGATCCTCATCTAAGTTCTGTGTTCTAAGTTCTGTGTCCTGTTGTCTTGTTGCATCTGTATTTATACCAGTTGATTCTAATCCTATCAATCTCTATTCCAAAGGTTAGGGAGGTTCTTATCTCCATTCCAGGGAGTAAAGATTATGTAGCTTAAGCATGATTGTTCGTAGTTAAAGAGATTAACTACCTGCCTGGCACTTAGTGAAGGGGTTTTATTCCCTCCCTAACTTCAGGGGAAAATCTCTACCTGGGGAAACAACCTTTCTCGGAGAGGTGACCTTGGTTAAAACACAGCGCCAAGAAGGTGAGCAAACATATTAAGAAGAGTATGCCATATACGCCAGGTCCCTTGAAACAGCAAGGATGGACCGGCTCCCGGCAAATTCTTCCTTATGTCAGGAAAGTGGAGCAGGCCCTTGCAATAGCATGAAGACTCTGAAAACTCTATAGTTTAAATAACAGTTTAAGTGGTTGGCTTCAAGTTTTGTTCATACTACCTCTCTCCTTACTCTCCTCCTCCCCCCAGAACACACACTGGTCCCAAAAGATCTGCAGGATAAGGAAGTGCAAAATCTTGCCATTTGGTCCAGTCTTTTCATTCTGGCCCACTGGTTGGTTTTGTTTGTGAACGTGGAGGGGAAACACCAGCACATCAGGGACTGTAGTTTTGAGAAGATCAATGTCCATTGCTTTCTGTGTTGGCTTTTCCCCCGCTTGCAGTTTGCTAAATTATTTGTACCTTGGATATTGTCATTGTATTTTTGTCTATGTTCCCAGGAGGCCTTGAAGCAAGGGTGATGAATAAAATATGCTACCTGACCTTGGTTTTTAAAGGCGTGTGTCCCCTTTCGTGGAGCGATAATTGCACACTTTTCTTTTTAAGCATTTGCTGCAGCAGTCAGGATGGGAAATGCCCAGACAGCAGGGTGAGTAAGGCCTGAGTTAAAATGGGGATGTGATCATAAACTGAAACTTCATCTTCCACCCCTATTTTAAGTTTGAGTTTGTGAATAACAAATTACTACTTTTGACAGAAAGGACATAGTGAAAATAAGTATATCACAAAGATAAAAAGATGTAGGTGTTTTGAATCTGATAAAGATGTAATATGTTCATATATCTCAGCAGTAGGGGGCGCTCATCTTGGTAGGGGTCAGTGTAGAGACTTACAGTGTTTCGGAAATAGTGACCCATCTGACAGAGACGATCTGGCCTTTGATGTAGTGGGTTGGTCTCCTGCTCTCCTGCCCACCCAAACTCCTGCTACTTGGAAGGTTAACAGCATGCATGGGAAGAGGATGACGAGAGGGAGAGATTTGGGCTGACAGCTGATTCTCAGTAGCAGATGAGAGGGAAATTATCTTTAGCAGGCAGAGGTAAAACAGATTTTACTTTGGAATTTTTATTATGTGAGGAGGAGGGCTGTACAAAGTTTTTTTATTGGTTTGCATGCTTTTTAAAATCCCCTCCTCAGAGATAAGTCAGAAGTCTGTGGTTGTGCTGGAGTTTTACAGATCCTTTTCTTCTTTCTTATACTGAATGGCAGCTGTTGTTATCCCACATGCCTGCCCACTTTGGGGGGATCTCATTTGTATTCTTTAGTGCCAGCATCTCCCTTTCCCGGGCGAGGACAGTTCTAGAGGCTTAGAACTGGAAAGGAAATTGGGATAAGCTACTTCCTCTCTCTCTCTCTCATCTAAAAAAGGGAAACTGAGAACCAGGGAGAGGAAATGACTTGTTGAGCAGAGATGATATCCCACGTAAAGTCTCACTGCTGTTTTGCATCAAAGCTGGGACTGCAGTGCTGGCTCCTGACTTTCGGTTTAGTCTTGTTCCATTTGTAATATACCCGCCTCTTCATCGGGATGATTCCTTTGTGTTCTCTAAAATACAACAAACCTGAAAAACTGATCATCAGTTAATTTACAAAGACGTGTTATCTGATTTTAAATGGTGAGGGGAGGGGAAAGAAGGTGGGATGGGGGAGAACATAAACCAAGATCCAACGAACAAGAACACATCCATGTGAGTGTGTGAGGTTCAGGCGAAGAGAACTGAGTGCTCTGACAGGAAGGACTGATTGGAAGGATTGGCGCAGGATGGTAAGGGAGGCATGGGGCAAGGCCAGGGAGCAGGGGCTGTTCTAGTCAAGAGTGTGGCTCTGTGCGCAGTAGGAAGACAGTGGAGTTTCATTTGGGAGTTCATTCTACACATACTCTGTGGTGATATGTGCTGGGCACGGGTTTGTATTGGTCACTCCTCACTCCTCCATGGAAAAGGCAAACTGGTTGTGGAGACTGTCAACAGACACATAAATAGGTAACTGCAGATTGTGGTAGGTACAGGGTGTTGTGAGAGGGCAGAGCGAAATTATTTACCTTGAGAGCGATCCAGGAGGGCTCCGACAGGAAGCTAATATCTGGAAGATGAAGACGTTAGACAAGTGAATGAGAATATGTTACAACCAGATGTGGGCAACCTGGGGTGGGGAGACTCTACTTCGGTGAATATTTAGGGATTCTATTCTGCCTATAAGCAGAGGGGACCCTCTGAAAGAGTTCCAGCTAGGGAGCGATGTGAATAGGCACGTGTTGTCAAGGGCGTTCTGGCTGCTGGGTGGGAAGGAGGCGAGAGGGGAGAAGCCCAGAGAGGAATCGGGGCAGCTAGTGTACAAGCCTGGAGGACACACGTGGAAGGGAGCAGAGGGGAGAGTACGGAGTCAGAAGAGCCCAGGACCAGTCCCGAGGACACCAGAGATAGAGGCTGAGGGAAGGAGGAGGGAAAGCTGGTGAAGGAGAGACTCAGCAGGAGCAGCCGGAGTGACCAGAAGGCCGGGAGTGTCCAGAGAAGGCCTGGAGTCGGGTGAGGCGTGGGGGCCAAGGAGCAACCTCAGATGTTGCAGGGAGCTCTGGTCAGATGAGGCCTGAAAGTGACTGTTGGATTTGACAGTGTGGATGTTATCAGCATCCTTGGCAAGAGCAGTTTTGTTGTCTTGTTGAGGCAGCAGCCAGGATCCACTCAATTTCTCACTTTCACATCTGCTCACATGCCCCTTTGCCCTTCCAGCTCCCTCTCCACCTGCTTCTGCTCCATACCACTGAGTACTTCTGACACAGCACATACTTGGTTGTCTGCCCATAGAATATAAGCTCCATAAGGCTAGAGACTTGGTTTTGTTCACTGCTCTATTCTTAGCACTGAGAACAGTGCTAAATAAGTGAATTGAGTAGACCAGGGATCCTCAAACTTTTTAAACAGGGGGCCAGTTCACTGTCCCTCAGACCGTTGGAGGGCTGGACTATAGTTAAAAAAAAAAAAACTATGAACAAATTCCTATGCACACTGCACATATCTTATTTTGAAGTAAAAAAACAAAACGGGAACAAATACAATATTTGTATTTGCATGTGGCCCGCGGGCCGTAGTTTGAGGACCCTTGGAGTATTCGAATCAGGATAGTGTCATGGGGAAAGTCATGGCCACAGTATTCATGCTCTGCATAGCCACATCAACCCATTTCTTTTGTTAAGCACCATTGAACACAGGGCACAGGTGCTACATAGTACAGTGTTAACGACTGGCTCCACCTCCTGGCCCCAGAAAGGTTAGAATTTGATAGATGTACGTATACTAACTACCGTTAACTTACCGTAATGTCACCGTGACCATAGTTATTGTCAAAGGTAAGGTTTGGGGCTTCCTGTTCAATAGAGAACAGATTCCATGGGTTTTCTTTATCAGTCAAAGCTGACTTTTAGCAAAGGAGCCAATGCTTTTAAAGCCTATTTATAGATCTTGGCTACCTGGAGAGTGTTACCTTATCCTTTGAAAAGCATCAGACAGCTTCAGATTTCTCTGCCTTTTAAGTAAGTGATGTAGCTGGCAGTGCCTTGAAAATGACTAATGATGGTGACAATAACACTTGTTTCCTGCCAGATTTCATAGCAACTCAGAAACATTTGCAAACATGCTCTGTTTTTACTAGTATCACTTCTCTGGTAGCAGTTTCTAGAGTCCTGGCTCAAATGTGCATTGTGGCCCCAGCGCTCTGTTAAGCTATTTCCTCTTTAAGCCAGATGTCTGAAATGGGGTGGGGTGTTTTTAATCTTTATGTAAACAAGTCTTAGCCCTGGTGAATATTTGAATCTACTAATTAATTACTTTTTCCATAGGAGGATGAAAGTGCAAGGGAAAGGCTGTGCTCTTTGAGGTAGTTATTCCTAGTACTGATGTGGTAGCAATGTCTCACTTGTGTCTGTGGCTTAGCCACTTTGATGAGGTGAGGATGGCAGTTACTGTATCATCTGGGTGGGGCTGTGTTGAATATAATAAAATGTGATGGTGCCTGTATTTGCACGTGTAACTATGTGCATTTATTTGTCTTGCTGGTTTCTCTCCTTGTATTTTATTTTTACGTTATTTTTCAATGTTAATGAAAGCATTATGATTAGAAATGAGAAGGGACGTATGTGAAGAAGCTTATAGAATACCACACAGCTTCACATTCCTCTGACTCTAAGTAAGTTAAGTAGCTTGAATAAGTGGAGAAACATACACTGACCTAGGGTAGTAATGACCCAGTTGGATGGGTCCATGTTGCCCGCAATAATTTATGAATTAAGTGCAATCCCAGTCAAAACACTAAAATAGTTTTCTTTTGAGATTTTATAACATGGTCATAAAGTTCACATGGAAGAATAAATGGGCAAGAATTCTAAAAATTTCTTTAAAAAATGATGGGACTATCCTTACGTAGATACTAGATGGTAAAGTACATCACAATTTGTAATTATTAAAGCAGTGTAATACTAGACCAGGATTGGATGTGAATCAGTGATACACGAGGCCCCAGAATAGACACCAAGTAACCATGACAATGAACTTCGGGCTCAGGAGGGAGGAACCAGGCCCAGGCATGGGAGCAGGACCTGAAAACCTCACAAGCTTCCCCTGGGAGGAGGCTCTGCTTGGGCGGGACCCAGGGGGGAGGGCCCACAGCTCCAGGCATTGCCCTCTTCTGTCTTGCCTCGCCCGTGGCTGCTCCCCATGTCCTGGCACCTCAGTGAACCTCTGTCAGCCTGGAGCCTGTTAGTTTTGGCTCCTAGCAGCCTGTGGAACCAAGCCCAGACCCCAGGAAAGGCCAATAAGACCACTCTTTTGAAGAAATACCGGAGTCCTGGAAGAGGACCAATCTGAGCATTATTCATCCACTCACTCATTAGAGAAACTGCTTAATAGCCATCATCCTCATATTTAGATCTCTTGCACAAAATTGACAGGCACACATTTTCCCTCTGCTCATGTGATTAATTGTCTTCCCCAATTAACTAGAAGCCCTGTAAGGTCTTGGGTTGTCCCTGATCCTATTTCCTTGTTTATTTTGAAAATATAACACATGCATATGTTATATTTAAACAGTATAAAACATTAAACAATGAAAACTAAGTCTCTGACTGACTTCCTTAATTCAGCTCTCCAAATGAAAGTCAGTTTCACTGTTACCTGTTTCTTGGGTATCTTTCCTGAGCCTGACCGGCTGTCTTCCTGAGCCTCCCTCCCTTGCTCGCTCTCTCCCTCCCTCCCTTCCTGTGTGTCTGTGCATATCTCCCTGCTGAAAGTACAAATGGTGGCCATACTACATATCCTGCACTTTGGTATTCCCCCCAGTTAATGCATCTTGTAGATCTTGCCTATATGTCAGTACATAGAAATGTGTGTTGTTTTTTAATTGCCCCATAGTGTTTCACTATGTAGGAGCAGAGCCTGACCAGTGTGGGCCCTTCCCAAGAGGAGGGAGAGAGCCCGGACCACCCACACCAGCTCCTCTTATACTCATTGGCGACCTGCCCATTCTACTTCGCTGGGAGAGAGTGAGGGGAGGCAGTGCTAGGGATGTTTTGCTACTGGGCATCTAGGAAGCATCAGGAATGGCAAAGACATGTTGTCCCATAACAAGCAAGTATGGTCAAATGAACAAATAAGTGGCCTCTACCACCCTTCTGGGACCTATCATGACAGGCTGACGAGGAGTAGGACCTAATTCTACCTGGGACCTACCGCATCCCAAGTCCCCGCCCTAGCCCCACCCTCCCCTGTTCTTAATTCCAGCTCCAGTCTGTGCAAGACTTGCCCTTTAATTTCCATTCCAGACCAGTCTCTTGCCAGACCTCTGAAGAATTCAGTCTGCTAGTTCTAACCAACAGTTTTCAGAGGGACCTTTGTTGTACTGTGAACTTCCTTGTTTCATGTCATGAATCTGCCTTCTAGGAAGGGTGGCACGGCAGCGTGAGTATGAGTTTGCTTTATGGAAAAGTTTAGCATTTATTTAGTAGCTCCATATTGAAAAGCACCTCCCAGGTGCCAGACACTGTGCTGGGATGAGTCAGCCTGGACCTTCCCATGGTCTGAGTGGGAGGGCGTGAATCCAGGCTCATTGTTCTGGGGGGAAGCCCCAGGACCTACACAGGCACATGGGAGGGGCAGGTTTGGGAAGCTAAGGCCAGAGGTCTTTCATCTGTTTGGGGAGAGCCAGTGGTCTCAGAAATTTTCATTCTGTGTTTCTGGTTACACTTTAACGAAGGAAAATGGCATAATCCTGAGTTAGGCTAAGAAGTATCCATGTCTGGAAGACCAATTAAGCTGGGACAGGGCCTGGGGAGCAGAAACCCCCCAATAGGTGCTTTCTGGGGTACTGCCCTAGGAACCTCTGCCAAGCTCTGCAGGTCTCAGGACTTTTTAGAGCAGCCAGCCAGCCTTTCCTGGCCTGTTGCATGGGAAATGGCTCCGGGTAGCCCTGTAACAAGGGTAGCCGTCCAGGTTTGGTCTGTGGCTGTCGGCATAGGGACTGTCTCCTCTATCCCACCTTTCAGGTGGACAGTGACATCAGCACACAAAAGGCTCTGAGAAGCCAGTCACTAAAGAAACTTACAGAAATGTAGCCCCCGTTTTCCTAACAGTTTGCCTGT
Source organism: Myotis davidii (assembly GCF_000327345.1). Lineage (NCBI taxonomy): Eukaryota > Metazoa > Chordata > Mammalia > Chiroptera > Vespertilionidae > Myotis > Myotis davidii. The sequence goes on along the minus strand of NW_006294609.1, from coordinate 2,757,080 downwards.
GGAATCCTTGCAACCATAGCTGCATGTATCGCTTCTTCAGCTCTTGTCTTGAAATTGCTGTGGAGGAGGGGTGGTCAGTCACCATGAAAACATCCAGGACCTCTCCTTTCACCCTAACCCTCTACTTCTGTGGATGGGGTTTTGGTTTTGGTTTGGACTCAGACTCTTCTTTGTGTTGGTTGAGCGCCACCTGTTGGCTATTGAGATATTACAGAAGTCGGGGGAGGGGGGGAGGGCGGTGAGTAATAGCAGTTTGTGCTGAAATCTGGC
>NW_006294609.1:2756083-2756762 GCF_000327345.1 Myotis davidii | reverse complement strand
GAATGAAGTTTGACCAAATTTGACATAAATATCAAGGAAAAGTCAAACATTTCAGCAAGGGAGGAGGAAGAAGATGAGAACCCCCAGACTAAACCCTGTCAGGTTTGGTTTCCAGCTTACAGGGTTTGATCTCTCTGTATCTCCCCACCCCCTTCACTGGAAGTAATTGAAGCCGGCCAGGTAACCTCACTTCTCTGAGAAGATGCTGTTATGCTCAGGTTGCCCTGCTTTGTCTTCAGTAACAGAGCAGCGATAAGGTTGGGTTTGTTGTTAGCCCAGTGGTTAGTTCTTCACCAAATACTTCAAGGCACCAAAGCTGGTTCTCTTCCCAGGAGCCCTCACTTTCCATTATCGCCCTTCTCCTGCTGGTGTCTTCTGCGCCATCGCTGCAGGTGGCAAATGCTGGGTCAGGATCCAGCAACATAGAAACTAGCCTTTTATCCTGGGCTTTAATGTGAAGAAACTATCAGTTATAGAAAAGTTTTGGATATTTTTTCCCCTTAAGGAAATAAAGAAATAGGGACAGTTTTCTGTTGTTTTTATTTCTGGAACCACCTGCCTGGTTAGGCATCAGGTTGCTGACAGATCTTGCGGAGGTGGGGGAAGCGGGTTGGTTTTACCCACCTGTGGGACCTAATGCACTGTGGGATATACTCTGCTCTCCAGTCGGGTCTGTCTG
>NW_006294609.1:2752311-2756042 GCF_000327345.1 Myotis davidii | reverse complement strand
CTCCAGGCTCCGGGCATGCTGGGTGTTCTCTGCTGCATCGGCCAGGTGTATTCTTGCTCACCTTGGGGCCATGGCCGGCCAGGCAGCAGGAATGGCCTCTCCCCCTCTCCTTGCTTTATTTAAAGGTTTCTTATCCTTTAGGCCTTGGCTTAGATGTCACCTCCTCCAGAAAGCCTCTCCTGACTGGCAGACTGGTCAGTTATGCCGACTGTATGCTCCCAGAGTCCTCTGCTCTTCTTCACAACACTCAGCACTTAGGCAGGACTTGTGCCTCAGGGCACTTCATCTGCCTCATCCATCCCTTTCCTCATTCTTAGCTCACGCACTTCACAGAGTAGACTTGTCAGATGAGGAAACGAGAAGCAAGTGGTTCTACAGCCACATGGAATTCAGGGTAGACCTTTGCCCAGGTCTTTGTTTATGGGTATGGAGAGTGGGCATGTGGGTGTCACCTTTTCCTCCTGTAGAAGAGGAAGAGTCACATGACAATAGTGGCACAAAAGAGAGGCCTTTTCAAGTCAGGAGGTGTTAAAAATCAGGCCTTTCAGTAATAATGTAACTCTAAATCACTGAGGTGGTTATTAATATCTTACAATATTTTGCTTTAGGGTTCACCCATTGTGTGTGTGTATATACACACATTTAATCCTTATTAAAACACCCTGGAGGTGATAGTATTATTATGATCTTACCCAGGAAATGGGTACCAGAAGAGTTAAGTGACCGTAAAAGTTCAGTTAGGATGCAGTTATGCAGTAGAGCCTCTGGCTGTTGAACTTGGGTGAAAGCTGAGCAGTGGGGGCGTGGGTTCATAGTGCCATTGGATGAGGATGAAGGAGAGGAAGAAGGTGTGTAACTGGTTTGAAGGCCCTAATTCTTTGGGGTGAGGCTGCTGCTGTCTGTCTGTCCCTCTGATTCTAAGAGAATGTTCTGTGACATTTTCTCTCTGGGGGTCACAGCCTTCTGGCTGATGTTATTCCGTGATTCTCAGCCTGGCCCGGTGCTGGGTGGGTAAAGGGAGCCATGAGGTTTTGCCAGGTGCACAGCCTTTTGCTTTGTAACCCAGGTTTCAGGTTCAGCTCAGGTTTATTGCGTGGGTACTGTCTTTGAAGACCTCAGCTGTTGAGCTATTGGCCTGTCTCTGTCACTTGAGCTTTCTGAGTGGGTCTGGAAAAGGGAAAGGGCTGTGACCTGCAGTCAGGAGGACCCAGAGAACCCCGTTTGGTATGAACCAAAAATAGCCCCTTGCTAGCTCAAGCCATCTGAAAAAGGAGCTCTGTGCCAGCTGCTCAGAGGAGGCTCCTGGCAGAGCCCTTGGAAAACTAAGCTGTCCGGGGAGGCTGTGCCTCCAGAGAACGTTCCTTGCCTGTTCTTAGTTTGCTTTGCAAGCGCTTTAACTCATTAATGAAGAATTACTACCTGAGCCCTGCTATGTGCCGAGTTTTGTGCTAGGTGCGCAGGGTAAGTGATGCCTAAAGGGCCCTCCCTTTAGAAGCTGCAGTCTGTCTATTGGAGGGAGATGTGGGCACAGACATTGCTCTACGGACTATGGGTGAGTGCTCTTTGAGGTGTGAGCTGTGCTTTAGGAGATCTCAGTGCCTGTTTGGAGGAGATGATGATTGAGCAGTGTTTTGAAGGATGAGCAGGTGGGCAGGGGCACAGGGAGCTCTGTGAGGAGTGAGGACCTTGTTTGCAGAGGCCTGGAGGCAGGAGAGGGCCCCACAGGTTCAAAGGCCTGTTGTAAATACCTTGTGGGGAGGTGGGCCGAGACCAGGTTAAAGGAGCTTGGCTTTCATTCAGTGGTCAACAGATTTCTTTTTTTCAGCTTCATTGAGGTATAATTGACAGGTAACATTGTGTAAGTTTAAGGTGTACAATGTGACTTGATACTTATATATATTGCGAACTCAACAGATTTTTTTTTAACTTTTAATTATGGAAAATTTTAAAGATATGCAAAAAGTAGACAGAATAGAATAATGAACCTTGCCCTCAGCCTGCTTCAACAGTTAACAACCCATCATCCCCAACACCTCTACTCCACGTCACCTTGGAGAAATCCCAGAGGGACTTATATATTCTGTCAATCTCACCTGTGACTCGTAATGGATTAATCCAGAATTTGGCGGCCTGGAATGATCAGGTGGCACTTTCTGATGTCACTTCATTTTCAGAAGAACCAATGAGTTTCCCTCTTTCTTGTGTTTCAGTGGGAAGTTGGTGTCTCCAAAGTGGAAGAACTTCAAGGGCCTGAAGCTCCAGTGGAGAGACAAGATCCGGCTCAATAACGCCATCTGGCGGGCGTGGTACATGCAGTGTGAGTGCCAAGTGAGCAGGGGCCTGTGCACCTTGAGCTCCAGAGCCCACCCTTGGAAATTGTGCCTCAAAAAGAAGCCTCTTTTGGGCAGTCTGCAGAGACAGGAAAACCAAGCCAAATCCTAGTGAACTGGACACTTCTCAGCCATCAGGCACAGGGGGCCAACCAAGTGGTCTGTGTTGTGAAGGTGCCGTGTCTGCAGGAGACAGATGCGTTAGCTGGTTGCTTACAACACAGTTGCCCACTGTTATGATAGACACAAGTGCCCAATGTTGAAAAGGCAGAGGTGGAGGGAGGGGATTGTTCTTTTCAGGGGAATCAGAAAGGGTGTAGCTGACAGGTGACATTTGAAGCATCATGGAACAGTTCCCACTTTCAGCAGGTCTAAGGAAATGCAGGTCCGGCCTTGTTCTGTCTCCAGCTGGCCTGGGTGACTTCTGCAGGAGATGGCCCTGCTTGGGCCACCCTGGTGTTAGGCTGGCGTTTCCCTTTCTTTTTTTTTTTTTTAAATATATATTTTTTATTGATTTTTTACAGAGAGGAAGGGAGAGGGATAGAGAGCTAGAAACATCGATCAGCTGCCTCCTACACGCCCCCCACTGGGGATGTGGCCGCAACCAAGGTACATGCCCTTGACCGGAATCGAACCTGGGACCTTTCAGCCCGAGGCCGATGCCTCTATCCACTGAGCCAAACCGGTCAAGGCAGAGTTTGCCGTTTTCGATACCTCATGTAAGTGCAATCATACAGTATTTGTCTTTTTCTCACTTAGCGTCATCATTCCTCAAGCTTCATCCATATTGTAAAGAGAATGAAAGAACACACCTGAGAGGTCCTACCCGAGGGGAGGAGTGTGTACCAAGGGGCAAGGCTCCCTCCTTCAGGGGTCTTGGTCTCAGTGATGATGTGTTACCCCCTCTCCACCCAGATTTGGAGAAGCGCAAAAATCCCGTATGCCACTTCGTCACTCCACTAGACGGCTCTGTGGAAGTGGATGAGCATCGCCGGCCAGAGGTAAATGGCGGTGGTCATGGGTGGCTGGGAAGGAACTTGCCCTCACTCAGGAGGAGACGACTCATGAGGGCTGGGGGCCAGGGTTGGGTTCCCCAGTGGGAGACCACAGGGCAGCATGCTGGGGCCGCACTGTCCTGTCAGCTCTTGTGACCTTGAGGAACCATGGGGATGTGGGGAGCAAGTGGCTCCCCCTTCTGAGAGTGGGCTGACCAGGGACTGGAGGACTCTCCAGTGGGGACTTACCCTCTACTTCCTGTGACTGCAGTGGGCTCCTTATAAGGCAGATATCTTTTTTTTTTTAATCTTCACCTGAGGATATTTTTAGAGAGTGGAGGTAGGGGGGAGAGACAGAGAGAGAAACATCGATGTGAGAGAGACACATTAATTGGCTGCCTCCCGC
>NW_006294609.1:2749685-2749906 GCF_000327345.1 Myotis davidii | reverse complement strand
GGAGAGAGATAGAGAGTTAGAAACATCGATGAGAGAGAAACATCGATCAGCTGCCTCCAGCACATCTCCTACTGGGGATGTGCCCGCCACCCAGGCACATGCCCCTGACCGGAATCGAACCTGGGACCCTTCAGTCCGCAGGCCGACGCTCTATCCACCGAGCCAAACCGGTTTCGCCATTTCCCTTTCTTACCCACGCCATATTGACACATTCTTTCTCT
>NW_006294609.1:2735274-2749636 GCF_000327345.1 Myotis davidii | reverse complement strand
TGAAAGAACACACCTGAGAGGTCCTACCCGAGGGGAGGAGTGTGTACCAAGGGGCAAGGCTCCCTCCTTCAGGGGTCTTGGTCTCAGTGATGATGTGTTACCCCCTCTCCACCCAGATTTGGAGAAGCGCAAAAATCCCGTATGCCACTTCGTCACTCCACTAGACGGCTCTGTGGAAGTGGATGAGCATCGCCGGCCAGAGGTAAATGGCGGTGGTCATGGGTGGCTGGGAAGGAACTTGCCCTCACTCAGGAGGAGACGACTCATGAGGGCTGGGGGCCAGGGTTGGGTTCCCCAGTGGGAGACCACAGGGCAGCATGCTGGGGCCGCACTGTCCTGTCAGCTCTTGTGACCTTGAGGAACCATGGGGATGTGGGGAGCAAGTGGCTCCCCCTTCTGAGAGTGGGCTGACCAGGGACTGGAGGACTCTCCAGTGGGGACTTACCCTCTACTTCCTGTGACTGCAGTGGGCTCCTTATAAGGCAGATATCTTTTTTTTTTTAATCTTCACCTGAGGATATTTTTAGAGAGTGGAGGTAGGGGGGAGAGACAGAGAGAGAAACATCGATGTGAGAGAGACACATTAATTGGCTGCCTCCCGCATGCACCTTGACCGGGTCTAGGGATTGAACCTGCAACTCAGGTACATGCCTTTGATCGGGAATCAAACCTGTGAACCAAATGCTATAACCACTTAGTAATACCAGGAAGTATTTTTGGGTGAGATTATGTGGGACTTTGGTATGATAGGGATCTGACGGTGAGTGGGCTCTCTGAGGCAGTCGTGAATTCCTTGTCACCGGACATTTCAAGGATGTGAAAGGACGCACGCCCCAAGTAATGGTTCAGTTGAACGACATACTCTTGGAAGTCAATCACTTTCCACCTGAAACTTCTGTAATTGACTGTTTGTTCTGACCCTTTGGAAATGTAGTAGTGACTACTGGAAACGTGCATTTGGGTGCTACCCCTGGGTCTCTGTAGGGCTCCTCAGCCCCTGGAGGGAGCATTCTGTCTGACCCCATCCAGTCCAGACCCTCAGGAGCCATGCTGCCGAAGCCCCCCTTGGCTACTGCATCTTCAGTGAGAGGCCACTTGTAGCCCAGAAGAGGGGGATAGACTTTGTGAATGAAGTCTAGGACAATGGTGGGCTGCGAGCTGGATTGCCCAGGCTGACTTCCAACCCGGCGTCAGACATGGGTCTGTTCCTGGGTGACTTCTGCTGATGTACAGCGGCGCCATCTTTCCCTGCTGACCTGCCTCTCTCTCACAGGCCATCACCACAGAAGGGAAGTACTGGAAAAGCCGCATTGAGATCGTGATCCGGGAATATCACAAGTGGAGAACCTACTTCAAGAAAAGGGTAACTGGCTTGGGCTCCAAAAAGAGCATGTTGGGGAAGTGGCCCCAGAGGAAGGAAAGGGTGAGTCCTGCACTCAAACACTGGCCCTGAGGCTGCAGCTTCATAGCTGCCCGTGGAATGAGCATCTGGGTTTCCAAGTGATGGGCCTGCTGTGGTCGTGATGTTTGCTGTCAGCTCCTCCATCTGTGAACAGGCTTTTTGACTCACAAACACTGGTCAGGAATCTCCTTTGCTGGGCATGGCCTGGGGGTGGCAGGGAGCAGGACTCTCTCCCCACCTGCTCCCAGAGAGAGGATCCTAGATGTTTCCGGAGTCCACGCTCTTTTAGGGAGGAGCGGCTGAGGGCCTCATCTCTTCCCGGGCCGTGGGTAACCAGCTCGTCTCCTTTTCTCCATAGTTACAGCAGCACAAGGATGAGGACCTCTCCAGCCTGGCCCAGGTGAGGGAGCTTGGGGATGTGAGGACTCTCATAGGGAACCCCCTTTTGACAAGAAACAGAAGTAACTTTGATGGCTTGACAAGTGAGCCCCACATCAGAGGAGGTTGGGGACATGGACTCTCCCTGAGGCTAAAGGAGGGGCCACTGCCTTCTCACATGAAAGACTGAAGGGCGAGGAAAGGGGTCAGTTCTCCGCTGGGTGAGCTGCAGGGGTTTCTCCCCAGTTCTGCACCCACTCACGTTCTGTGCAGCAGCCCCTGCCACACTGTAGAATAGGGGGGCATATGTCCCCAGCACAGCATGGTTGGGAGCTCTGAGTCCACCACCGTCTGTTCGACTTCTCCATCCCCTCTATTGGCGGTAGGAAGATGACATGCTTTATTGGCACAAACATCGGGATGGATGGAAGACCCCAGTCCCAATGGAAGAGGACCCACTGCTGGACACAGACATGCTCATGTCAGAATTCAGCGACACACTTTTTTCCACACTCTCCTCACACCCACCGGTGGCCTGGCCCAACCCACGGGAAATAGGTAACCCACCCCCAGATCCCTGGCTTTGAGTGCCTGGCTGGTTTCCTTCTCTGTCAGGCCTCCCTGGGGCAGGCTTCACCTCAGGGCCATCTCTGAGCAGCTGCAGGTCACTTGTTAGGAGCAGGCGGTAAGAAGGAAGATTGACCAACCTCATTGACATCTGACGGCCACATGCATTGAGTGGGTGGGGACTGCAAGTTGAGTCTACCTAGGAGCTGTCAGGCCCATGGTATCTCTGTGAGAAACAGTGGGGGTTTGATCTGAATCAGTTTCACATTTCTGATTCTGTCCCCTTAGCAAAGGCTGTGTGCCTAGCCCAAGTGACAGGGCCTGTGACTCATTTTGAAGAAGATGGGAAGCACTCCTGGGCATGACCTCTCATCTGGCTGCATTCAGCTGTCCAGCTCACCCATCAGGGAAGAGCCCACAGAATGAGAATTGGGATCTCTGCAGAACTATTCACGATTCCTGGGAGTGTCTGTTCCTGATACTTAATTTAACTTTCTTGCAAAAATTTCACATTTTTTCTGCATTCTGAGGGTAGAGAATGGCCATGAACCCACAAGAAGGTAGAAATCCCAGCCAGTTGCCTACATTTCTTCTTGGAAGAATCTAGAATTTGAGCAGGACCAGGGAGATCCATTCCAGGCCTTTCATATATTCCTACAACTTTGAGAAGGCAAAGTGATTGCTCTGTCTCCTCTCTGATCCTTTCAGCACATCTGGGAAATGCAGACATGATTCAGCCGGGGCTGATTCCTTTGCAGCCCAACCTGGACTTCATGGACACTTTTGAACCTTTCCAAGGTGAGGACATGAGCAGAGAGGGCATGCACCTGCATCTCCTTCGCCCAGGACAAAGCAGACTGGTGCTGCCCTTTCATAGAGGGAACTGTTAGAGTGGGAAAGGGAGCAGGGAGGATTTAGAGTTTCCCCAGCACTACTGTCTTTTTTGGTTGTAGCTGCAAAGTCTGCAAGTTTGGGGCATTGCTGTCGTGGGAATGGTCTCATTCTCAGTCTCAAGAGCCTCTGGTTTGGCCATGACTGTGAGCAGTTTTCCCTCTAGGCAGCAGAGGGCGCCGGCGACACGGCCACCCCCGCACAGTTTCCTGCAGTTAAAGCTGGTGCTTGAGCTCCCACCATTGTAAGAGCTGGTGAAACCCCAGGCCTGGGAGTATTTCAGAGCTCACACTAGTTGCCATCAGGTGTGGTTCCAATCAGAGGACCTCTTTCTGCAGAGTTACCTCAGGGGGAATGCCCTCTGGCCATGGCATGCCTCTGGGTAAGGTGGGGTTCAGATACTGATTTGTTTGCATTTTAATTCAAGGAAGTGACAGACACACGGAGCTCAAAAGCCCCAATGTTGTCTTTCAGAACTCTTCTCTTCCAGCCGCTCCATTTTTGGCTCCATGCTGTCTGCACCTGCCTCAACATCTGCACCAGATCCCAACAGCCCACCTGCTCAGGTAGGGGGAGCTGGGGGAGGGGCACAGGGCTGGTCATGAAACCTCTGCAGTCATGGCTATGCCAATGACATGACCACACAGTCATGAGCAAAGTGCTAAGGGCTGCTAGATCACAAGAAATTATGCTATCCCCCTTTGAAAGCATCCTGGAGATTCACGTGCTGGGAGACTGACTCCATAAACATGTGCTCCTACCTAAGGCTCCAGGTAACCTGTGTGCAGTGAGCTCTGTTCTGACCATTTAAGACAAAGTAAGCACGACAGCAAAAACATGGATCACTAATGAAAAGAAGTTCTGTGTATTTCTTTTAGTTTTTACTCAGCAATCAATGGAGATTGGTTATCGAGTGAGGCCGGGCCTTTTGCGCTGAAGGGGCTCTCAGGCTGGTGCCTGTGTCCAGTTAGACACCAGTAACCTGGCCCATCTTCCATCTGGCTCTGGGAAGAATTTCCTCTGTAGAGATTGAGATCTGAGCAGTTGATTCCTATAGCGTTTCCCTTTTAGGAAGAGGTGAACTCTCTGGAAGTTGATACACGAAACTGTCCTGAGGGAACCCCATGAGCAGCTGGGATCCAGGCTGCCTCTGCTCTGTAACAGAAGATGGCAGGGACTTTTGGGGACCCCTGCTGGACTTTAGAAACAAGATATTCCCAGGCCAAGAGCCAGCTGTGTGCAGACAGTCTCTTTGTCTGAGCCCCGTGTTATCATTTAGTTTCTAATGGAAACAGGACCCCTGTCGACATCTGGGAGACACAGATCCATCCCCCAGATCAGCACTAATGGGCTAACGGGATGGGAGAAGCGCCTTTGTCCCTCTGTCCAGGGGTTCATCTCAGGTGCCCGGCAGACATTGCTGTACTTTGTGGAGTGCAGCACCAGAAAGTGATGGCGAGTTGTGTGATCCCAGTATTTTTTCCTCTCTTCTTTCTCTTCTCAGGAGAGCATCCTGCCCACCACCTCTCTCCCCACCGTGAGCCTCCCTGACAGTCTCATCGCATCCCCCGCAGCCACTGCCCTGGACTCCACAGATAGGCCGGGCTGTGAACGCACTTCCCAGCCTGAGGATCCCTTTATCCAGCCCGCAGACTTTGGTCCCTCAGCGCCCCCACTGAGTGTCCCACAGCCTTTCCTCCCCGTGTTCACCATGCCTGTGCTCTCGCCCAGCCCCACCCCAGTGCCGGCTCCTCCTGCTGTGCCACTAGTCCCTCCTGCCACCCCCCTGAACCCCTCAACCCCACCCACCTTCCTGCAGCCACAGAAGTTTTCTGGAGCCAACAAGTCCCCCGCTGTCATTACCCACACGGCTTCCACCACTCTCACGCACGATGCCTCTGCCACCACCTTCAGCCAGAGCCAGGGCCTTATCATCACCACTCGCCACCCCACCCCCTCAGCATCCCCCTGTGGCCTGGCACTGTCTCCAGCCACCCAGCAGCCAGCTGTTGGGCCTCTGCAACCCCGTTTAACTTTTGTGCATCCCAAACCTGTATCCTTGGCTGGAGGGAGGCCCAAGCAGCCCCCCAAAATAGTGCCTGCTCCCAAACCAGAGCCCGTGTCCTTGGTATTGAAGAATGCTTGCATTGCCCAAGGTGAGTGGGGAGGGAAGCTGGAGTGTGACTCCCTCCACCCCCCGGGATATTCCCCCAGCCCCAAGACTTACATATTCATCACACACACACTACGATGTGAAAAAAAGTTATGAAATACTGCATGTGATTGCTCTTAGTCTGTTTTGTGTTCTGTGTTGTTCCTTTAAAGTTAGTCTCAATCCAGTTGGAAAACACGTGGTCCTGGTCATCTCTTTCTTGTATCTGTAATCTGTCCCCTTCAAAGGGAAATTACAAAAACATGTCAGGGGCGTTGTGGCTTTGTCTTTCTGTGCCCTGCGGTGAGAAACGCTATGTCTCAGTGGCAACCAAAGAGTCCCATCTTTCTCCTGGGGGACCCCATTGTGGCTTGGCCAGGCCCGGGGTTAGCACCAGCGTTGAGAGCACGTTTCCAGGGCTTGGGGCCTCCCCCTCACCTTCTTGTTCTGGCAGCTGCCTTCTCAGGACGGCCACAAGCAGTGATCATGACAGGCCCTCTGAAGAGAGAAGGGATGTTGGCTTCAACCGTGTCCCAGTCCAATGTGGTCATCACGCCTGCTCCCATCACCAGGGTGAGGGCCCTGGACAGACCTCAGCATCCTTAAACCCGCAGCATGGCCTGCTCTTGGGCGACCCTCACCCAACATAATGGTAGTCAGGAGTGACCCCTCTCTCGTGTGTCACCCCAGGCTCCTGGAGTCACAGAGTTCCACAGCAGCATCCTGGTGACAGACCTGGGCCACGTCACAAGCAGCCAGCCTGGCCCCATCTCCCGGCTCTTCTCTGCAAGCTCAGTGCAAGACTCCCTAGTGAAGGGCGAGCAGGCCCCACTGCACGGGGGCAGTCCCCAGGGCGCTGTCGCGGGTTCTGGTGAGTGGTCACTGTGGTTGGGACAGTTGGGACTTGTGAGTGAAATGAGCTGGCCCACTCCTGGGTTGGGGAAGCCCCCATGGGTGCCCTAGGATTGAGCCTGGGCTCACAGGCCGAACAGTGAGGTCTCATAAGCCTGCTGATGGCCCGCATGGGAGAGTGAGCCATGCAGGCAGGATAACGCACAGGAGCAGGAAAGCAGCAGGCATGCTGCAGCATGCGTCTTTGTTTTTTGCCTGGGGGCCACTATGGGAGGCTGAAGATGGGTTTCTGAGTCTTGGGACTTGCTGGGGTTCCCTTCCTGTGAGAGCACTGCAGCAGGCACAGCCTTGCCGAGCCCCCCCTCCTGCCCTGTCCCTAAGCAGGGTCTCTGTTCTTCTTAGGTCGGGATGGCCCAAACACTGAGCAGGCCTCTCCGTGTGCTTCAGAACACAGCCCCAGTCCTCAGTCTCCCCAGAACAACTGCTCAGGGAAATACTCTGCAGATTCCAAAAATGTGGTTGTGTTAAAGGTACCACATATCTCTTTTGGGTTTCTGTTCCCTAGGAAGGGTGGGGAGGCAAGGGCCTTTGGGACTGCCATGCCTTTATGAGGGGCACACTAGAAAGGAGAACCATGGCTCAGCTGGTGCTCCCCAGGCTGAGGTAGCCTCGGAAGTGTGGGTGTCGTCACCTTTAATTTTGATATTCAGCCCACTTTATCCACCCCCCACCCACTGACTGGCCTATGGGAGCAACATTGAATCCTGTAATGTGGCAGGAAGTGGCAGCTGTAGGGACAGGAGAGCTTTGCAAGTGGCTGGGAAGTGCCCAACCGGCAGTGTTTGTGCCTTGTCAGGACTTTGAGGTCCTTGCCACACACCATGCTTCAGGGGTGGTTTTCTAGAGTCCCATCCTGTCCCCTCCTGGCTCCTAGCCCAGCCTGTTCAGCTTCCTGTCACCGCTCCTCCAAGCTTCCTCTCACTTAGCTCTCTAGCCTGGCCACAGGGTCCAGTCTGCCCCCAGCAGTCAGCAACAGGTTGAGAGGGCAGGAAGGAGGGACAAGCGGAGGCTGCCTGCAGCACACCCCATATCACAGTGATGGGTCGGTTCCCCAACAGAACCGGCAGATGAAGCACATTTCAGCCGAGCAGAAGAGGCGCTTCAACATCAAGATGGGCTTTGATACCCTAAACAGTTTGATCTCTAATAACTCCAAGCTGGTGAGCTGCCTGGGGGCGTTAGGTGGGGAGCTTGGTCCTAGGGTGTGGGCGCTGCTCTGACCCCACACCCCCTGCAGACTAGCCATGCCATCACGCTGCAGAAGACAGTGGAGTACATCACCAAGCTGCAGCAGGAGCGCAGCCAGATGCAGGAGGAGGCACGGCGACTGCGGGACGAGATCGAGGAGCTCAACGCCACCATCATGTGAGGGCCACCAACATGTGCAGCGGGGGCCTGGAGGCTCAGGCGGTGCCCAGTCCTCACATGTGCGCCACACAGGCAGGATCCTCCTGCCCATTCGGTGCCCCCGGGGTCCGTAATTGTCACCAGCTGCTCCAAGCTTCCTCTGACTCTTCCTGTCATTGCAGCTCCTGTCAGCAGCTGCTCCCTGCAACAGGAGTCCCCGTCACCCGGCGCCAGTTTGATCACATGACAGACATGTTTGATGAGTATGTGAAGAGCCGGACCTTGCAGAATTGGAAGTTCTGGATTGTATCCTTGGGTTTCTTTTGACCACCCCACCCCAAACCAGGGCACCAAAACCGCAGACATCCACACTCTAGTCCTTTAGAAAGGTTCTCATATAATGGCTGTCATTCAGTTTGTGAAACAACAAGGTCAGTTTTCTGCTTGGGAGAGCAGGGGCCAGGCCCAAAACATGGAGTAGGGCTATCGTTGGCCACTGTTCGGGGTCGGGGCTTCCCGGGGAGGCAGAACAGGCCAGCATTGCTCTCTGAGTTCTTGAGGACTAAAGACAAGAGCCGCTTGCAGAAGGAAGTGGCCTCTAGCCTAACATATCCGGGCAGCACCTTCTCCTGGGGTAGTCGGGAGTGCGTACCAGGTGTCAGATGAGAGACCAGGCTCACAAAACCAAGCGGCAGAGCCTGGATTTGAAACCAGTTCCTTCCAGGCTGCTCCCTGGTACGTACCCCAGGCCTTGAATGCTGTCATGAGGCACTTACACCTGTGTGCTGGGCCCTGTCTCTGGCCAAGGCCTCCTTTAGCTGGCCTTCAGATGGCCCTTTCAGGGGATGGCTCCTCCTTCTCACTGCCCACCCAGCCACTACTCTGCCTCGGTTGGCCACTGCCTCAACCTTGGGTGTGACAGATGGGTCTGGACTTACAATGGTTAGATGGGATTTTCAACTTTAGGATGGTGATATGAATAGTAAATTGCGTGAGATAGTCAATACAGTTATAAAATGGGCTTTGTGTTAGATCAGTGATTTTCAACTGGTGTGCCACAAGAATTTTTTTTTAAATCCTCACTCAAGGATATTTTTCCACTGATTTTTAAAGAGAGCGGAAGAGAGAGGGAAAGACAGAGAGAAATATCAATGTGAGAGAAATACATCAATTGATTGCCTCCTGCACGAGACCCGGCCAGGGAGGAGTCTGCAACCGAGGTATATGCCCTTGACTGGAATCGAACCCGGGACCCCCCAGTCCGCAGGCCGACACTCCATCCACTGAGCCAAACCGGTTTCGGCAAGAATTTTTAAAACATGCAATACCTGACTATTTCGGCAGGGGCACTGATCTCTTTTCCCTTAGATTGTCAAATTTAAAAAATGACAACAGCCAACACAAATAACCAGAATTCTATCCCACTTTTTTGTCATATAGGCAAAAAAGATATTTGCATCTAAATTTTTGGTGTGCCGCAGAATTTAATTAGTTTATGTGTGCCATGAGATGAAAAGGGTTGAAAATCACTGTGTGAGATGAGTTTGCCCAACTGTAGGCTAATGTGAGTGTTCGGAGCATGTTTAAGGTAGGTTAGGCTAAGGTATGATGTTCCGTGAGTTAGGTGTAATAAATACATTTTTTACTTAGGGATTTATCAAGATGTAACCCTGTCATTAGGCAAGGAGCATCTGTATACATATAATATGTTGTGTTCACGTCATTGCACCAGGATCCATTCCAGACCAAAAAATGTTTCTGTCCCTGCCTCCAGCCTGCTCAGTGATCAGTTATAGTTACACTTGATCTTAGCCAAAAGGCCAGGAAGCGATGGGGGTCAGTTACAGTTTGATAGAAGCATCTTAGGCAAACGGAAGGGCACACTTACCTCATCCAGATCTCTGTTGCTCAACTATCTGTACACAATTACTTGCCTGTCCCAAGGGAACAGGCCCTCCTCCTCGCTTACCTTTTCTTTAACCCACGTCCCTGCAGTTCAGTATCATCATCAAGCCGCTATTCGAGTCCTTCAAGGGGATGGTGTCCACCAGCAGCCTGGAAGAACTGCACCGGACGGCACTGTCCTGGCTGGACCAGCGCTGCTCCTTGCCCAAACTCAGGCCAAGTGAGTGAGGTGCTGCACAGGGGCGGTGGGGTTGGAGGCTGCCACCTCCGCATTAGTGCCGGAGAGACGAGGACACTTGAGGCTGCAGAAAACCCAGGTCCCACTGTAAGCAACCATGCATACAGGGCCCGGGGCATGAGGATGGTGCTGTGCATAGTCCTGAGCCAGTCATGCCAATGGCAGGGCAGGGAACAGTCCTACCCAGCGCCTTTCTGTGGCTTCAGTTTGTCAGTTCAGTCAGATCCAGCTTATGTTTATTGAGCTCTTCCTATTGGCTGGGCCCTTTCAGGTGTTGCCTTGTTTAATTCTTATAACTAACAGAGCTGTGTCTATACGTTAAGGTGGTAGTAACACCGATGCACAAGCCAGAAGAGCTTAGGCCTCTCCACCTATCTGCAGGCTACGGATAGGATTCGGAGAGCTGCCTTAAAGGCAGAGGGGCTGTCCTGGTGTCCCTGTCCTCCTCTGGCAAGCATGAGAGTCACACGATGGTTGTATGCGTAAGGGCACATGTGCTACTGTCCGTGGTGGGATTCAAAGCTGCCACCTGCACCGTGTCTTCGGGCTAACTCCCCCTCCTGTCTTCCAGTGGTGCTGAGCACCCTCCGGCATCTGAGCACCACCACCTCCATTCTGACAGACCCGTCCCAGCTGCCAGAGCAGGCCGCGGAGGCTGTCACCAGACGTGGCAAGAGATCGGGGGAGTCTTAGTGCTTAGCCGGCACATGCCGCACAAGATGCCAGAAGACCCTTCCCTGCCTGTGGAGAGGAGGCTGCATCCCACACCTCTCCTGACGCAGAGCCTCAGGGCCTCCCTCCAACTCTGCCAGCCCCCTGGGCCGCACGAATGCCACGCTCAGGTCTGAGGCAGGTTCGGGTCCTGCCAACAGCAATAGTCCATCCTTGGGAGCTCCTTGCTGTCAACTCTCACTCAGCGACCTCAGTCACAACCTCCGCTGCCCTCAGGGCAGCCCAGACAGGGAAACACCACAGTTCATTCCTGTCCTGCTGGTCTGCCAGGCCCACGGAAGTAGGTGGGCCCGAGGAGGCAACACCTGCTCCTGGAATTAGAAAACGAACAGGTCCCTGCCCAGTCCCTGTCTGTTGCGTCCTGGCGGTCATCTCTGGATGATTCCCTGCTGCTCTGGCCCGCCCTGGGGCGGCAGGATACATTTTCCTTCCTCCCCCAGACTCTGACCTGTAGACAGGCTTGGACAGCTGCTCAGGCTTTTGCATGGCCAGCTGCCTGGGAAACCCCGGACTCGCGTGTGCAAAAGCAGAGGGTGTGAATGCACGTGGACAGAAAGGAAAGCACAAACAATGCAAAGCTGCTGCTCCAGCTCGGAGACCCTCCTGGGTGGCCTGTGACCTGTTCTGATTTGGCTCCACTTGCTGTGGCGGGCAGCACCCCCAGCATCGCTGATGGCAATGGTGGTGTGGACTTGGTCCAAGATTTTGCCAGGCGTGAGCTCTCAGAGTGGCCTTTCCACCCTGTTTTCCACCGGCTTTCACACTCGGCCTCGGACACGCCAGCAGTGGCCCTTCGGGTGCAGCATTCAAAAAGCCAGGTTCCAGGGTGCTTCCACCAACCTGGTCATCTTGTCTGCATTGTTCACCCGGGAGCCTCAAACTGGAATGGTTCTCGGACCAAAGAGGTCACCACACCCAAAGGCTGTCCTGTCCTGTTTGGAGGAAGAAATGGAATGTCGACAGGTGGAATTCCTGGTCAGCCTCAGCTGTCCAGACATTGCCCAGATCCAATAGTAAAGAATTGCACTGAGTTGATAGGTGGGGGGGTCCCTAGGGCACCGGGCTGTTTCCGGGTATGGGGATTACAGCGAAGGGTCCAGAGGAAGGCATGGCAGGAGGCTGGTCTGGGCCAGTCCTCACTGTGTCTGCAGGAGTAGCTGTGGGTGAAAGGCGCTCTAACACCCAGGAAGCCTAGCCCGGCCAAAGGCACCTTCTTGTTGAAAGAATGTGTTTTTATCGTCCTGCTGTGAAGTTCAGAGGGGCCCGCTGGCTCTCCTCCCACCAGAGATGGAGCTGGACAGTGCTGGGCAGGCCAGGAGAGCTGGGTGGGCTTTGAGGAGGCCCAGGAGCCATGTGAGGGGGACCACAGCTACCTCCTGAAGTTCTGATCCACTAGGAGGCTCCCCCTGGTTCCTGGAGGACTGAGGAAGGTGCTCAGAGGGCGGCCAGCCCTGCCTCAGCCTGGGGTGGTGAGGCTGGATGGGGGTTCTTCCCCATGTTGCCGTCCACACCAGCACCACTACTGCAGGTCACGAACCTGTCACCTGCCCCCTGGTCTATGCTTCCACCCCCTCGGCCTCCCCAGAACACGTGTTTACAGGCCTCTGGATCCCTCTGCTGAGAGGCAAGCACAAGATGAGGCTGGGCTGGTTCCTCATTTG
The DNA here is from genome assembly GCF_000327345.1 of Myotis davidii. Classification (NCBI taxonomy): domain Eukaryota; kingdom Metazoa; phylum Chordata; class Mammalia; order Chiroptera; family Vespertilionidae; genus Myotis; species Myotis davidii. The sequence continues at coordinate 2,737,451 of NW_006294609.1, read as the reverse complement.
CATGGGATGTGGTAAGAGAACCATCGTTACCCCCAGGTAAACATGAAGCCCCCTTCAAAAGGGGAAGACCACCGTGGTAAGGGCTCCCCTAGGGCCAAGGGGAAAAGGAAAACACGAAACGTTCGCAGCTGTTAGGGCTCATGGAGGGGCGTGAGCTCGGCCCCTCCACAGATCTGTGCCTTCATAAACCACGTGGGTGGCCGCAGTGCTTGGCCCAGCCTAGACCGCTCCTAAATCTGTAGCTTTCTTCCCACCCCTTGCTGGGAGTCCTTTTTTTAAAACAAATTCAGATATAAAATGGGCCTCTTGCTTCGTTGGCCTACCTCTCTCCATTTCTCCCTTTTGCTGATTTAATGATCAGATTGTGTTTTGGTAGCTGTTGAAGGCTGTTAGGTTATGTGTGACTTCGAAGGGTGTGTGTCTGTGTGGCATGTTTTTGTTTGAGGTATTTCCTTAAATCCATTTCTCTTGGTGCTCACGATTACCGTGGCTGTAGGGCCACAAAGCTGTTTCTCTTACTGCAGACACACTGTTGCTAGTCCTCCAGGTTTTCTTGTTCTTGAATCTTGCCTGATGAATCTGGCCAGCACAAGAGCCTCTCAACCTCTATCCTCGGGTCCCGGCCAGGGCATGGGGAAGCTGAGGCAGTCTGCCAACGGCCTCCAGTAGATGCTGACCACGGGCTGTGGTTTGTTTACACTTATTTCACTCCAACTCCCATAAAAGAGACTTAAAAATGCTGACACTTTGGAGAATGAGAAAATCAATCTGAAAAGGGGAAAAAAATCCTGTCTGGTACATTCATTTCTGCAAGTATTTCTGTGAAATCTTTCTGTGCCATCAGCTCCCTGCACCGCTCTTTCCTCTTTCACAATGAGTGGGGATGCAGGGACAGAGCAGAGGCCACTGTGGGGCTTTCTGAAAGCCGAAAGGCCTGTCCCTCCTGACCCAGGCAGTTTACACACCAGCTGTCACCCTCAGCAGGTCCCCGACCTGTGGCAGACCCACAGCTTTGCAGCAGTTTTCACAGCACCAGGGAAGCAGTTCCTACGTCAGAAATTAGTGCTGATGGAAGGAGGGGCCGCCGGGGCAGGTCAGTGAAATCCCCAGCATGCTGTGGATTGAGGTTGCATATGGGTCCTTGGGCAACCACCTTTCTCCACTTCCTGTCCTTGTGACATGACCCCATTTCACCTTTCCTAAGGTCGGGCCTGAAGGTGTTTTTGCTGTGCCAATAGAAATATAAACTTAGGTTCTTAGAGGACATGGCACTCCAGCGTGGTGCCCAGCCCCTTTGTCCCATCCAGGTGAAGGGGTGTGGTCGTGGGTGACATCATTCATTGCCTGATCCTAGCTTAGCCACCTCCAAAAGGGGTCACACACCCCTGTCTCCATGTGCAGTTCTGGCTGGCTCCACCCCAGCTTCCTCTCAGGTTGGGCCTCCTTCCTTGAGAGGCCTGGCTTCCCACCAAACGAATCTAGGGACAGCAGGATCGTTGTTTTCAAGATCACAAGTGTTTGCTTTCTGGCTGAACAAGAGCTCATCAGAGTGGAGCGGGGCTGTACTGTGGGTCTGTCCCCCCGTGGCCAGCAGACTCGCTCAGCGTGCAGGAGGTGGGTGCTGTGGGCCAGGCCCCACGCTGCCTGCCCTGGCCTCCTCGGTTCAGTTCTTTTACCTCACTGGCTCCGATGGGCAGGCTTGGAGCATTGCCTCATCACCCCTCCTACTCTCAGCAGCCCCTTCCACTCCGGTGGTCGCCTGGTCCCTCCACGGTCTTTGTCCCACTGACTGGGTGTAAGCTGGGCTGCTCTTCTATCTGGTGGGAGATTGCTTTTCCCAGGAGATTCCCTGCTCCCCATTAAGCTCTTTGCAGTAGGTGAACTGCCCCCCCTGCCCCCCCAGCCCTCACTCCCTACACTTAGCTTTGCAAAGTGTTCTCTGTGGGACCTGGTTGGGATGGAGCTGGGAGAGCCCTGATGTGGCCGCCTCGGGCTCGGTGCCTCATACATTAAGATCTTCCCCACGTCTGAGCATGGGGAAGGAGAGAGGGCGAGGCTGGAGGATGGAAGAGCTTGGAAGCTCCACATGTTTGTACCATTCAGGAGCTGCCTTGGTCGTGGCCCACTCAGCAGGTCGTTGTTGGAGGGGGGGCTCCAGGAACAGGGAAAAGCATTGG
>NW_006294609.1:2732004-2735216 GCF_000327345.1 Myotis davidii | reverse complement strand
TCCGGCCAGTCCCTCCACAGGGGTCAGCTGCCTGATTCTCTCCTGAGGACGTGGCTCTCCCGGAACACATGCGGGGGCTGTTTCCTTGTCAGGCTTGTGAAAATCAGCCTTGGAGAAAAAAGGGAACTTTTTTATACTGAATGTTGGCTTTGACTCTGTGTGTGTGTGTGTGTGTGTGTGTGTGTGTGTGTGTGAGTGTGTTTACTTAATGAAATTTTATTTTTGTGAAATTCCTTTCCAATTATGTAGCAGAATTCACCTTCACCTCCCAGTCAAACTTTTGGTTCCACAGTCGACCGTGGGCGTCGCTGATTTGAAGAATTCTCTTCTGCGTTTCTGAACAGACATGTTGCTCTCAAGAACTGAGCTTGTGCAGGGCTGGGAGAAACTCAAGTTTTATACGTTTCCATAGAGTTTCCATCCTGCAGTTATAAGGTAGGAAGTGCCCGGCCCTGGGAGACCCAGCCCAGCTGTGTGCTCGTGTGGGAGCCGAGCACAGCCTCCCCCACGCCCCTGCCACTCCACACCTGAGCCCTCTCACGGCCCAGACACCACGCTCTTTAATTGTCCGGGTTCCGTTCCCTGTGCAGTGGGTCGCTTTTTCCTGCTGGGAGCTTCGGTGATGGTGTCAGGGCTCCTTTAGGGGACAGTTACCCCCGTCTAGGAAAGAAACCCCCGCGGAGTCTGGGCAGCGGAGGCTCCCTCAGGCCCGTGTCACCCAGAGCACAGCCCTATCACGCGTGTTGAGAAGCATGTTTCCACCAGCTGTGTTCAACACTACAATGCAGTTTGAAAACTACATTTACATCCAGAACAATAAAAACCCATATTTTTTGGAAACGCTCGTGGTGTGTGGTCTTCAGTGCTGCCCTGTTGGTCTCTGGCAGTGGTTCTCAACCTTGGCTGCACATTAGAATCACCTGGGAATCTTTTTTAAAATCCTGATTTCTGGGCCTCATCCTCCAGAAATTCTGTTTCTTTGTTACTAATGTTGTGGCCCCACCCCATAATAAAGAAACAGAATTTCCGGAGGATGAGACCCAGAAATCAGGATTTTAAAAAGATTCCCAGGTTATTCTAATGTGCAGCCAAGGTTGAGAACCGCTGGTCTATGGGGAGCCGGTGAAAGGAGAGCAGGCAGAGTGCCGCCTGACTGCGCTCCTGACCTGGAGGTGGGGATGCCGCCTGCAGTGGAGGCATTGGGGTGAGCACAGAGGTCAAGGCGGGTGAAGTTCTGGAGGTATCTCTAGAAAGACAGTGGTTCTACAGAGAGGCCTCCGCCAATGGGGCCGGTATCCCACGCCCAGTGTGACCGATTCTGCCCATGAACTCACCAGGCAGGCAGAGTTGAGTGGCGCTTGTACCAACTGCCCAGATCTGTATCTCTTGACTAAAATGCAGTGGTTTGCTACACAGGTTCTTGTCTGATCAAACCCCAAGGCCTCCCCCAAGGGAAGAAGTTCATGACACAAAACAAGATGTGGGGATTTGAGAGCCAGGGCCCTGGAGAGAGGTGAGTGGCATGTGGACTCCCTCCAGCCACAGGGAGCTCGACTGCCAACAAGCTAAGCAGCTGGTGTCTGTCTGGTTCTTTCAAGTTTTTGAGCCCAGCTCCATGTTAAGTAAGGAAGATGTTTGGGCATAATTTGGAGAAGTAGAGTTTGGATGGGATGGCAAGGGAGGAGCGGAGAGTGTCTAGAGCAGTAGTTCTCAACCTTCCTAATGCCAAGACCCTTTAATACAGTTCCTCATGTTGTGGTGACCCCCAACCATAAAATTATTTTCGTTGCTACTTCATAACTGTAATTTTGCTACTGTTATGAATCGTCATGTAAATATCTGATATGCAGGATGTATTTTCATTGTTACAAATTGAACATAATTAAAGCATAGTGATTAATCACAAAAACAATATGTAATTATATATGTGTTTTCCGATGGTCTTAGGCGACCCCTGTGAAAGGGTTGTTTGACTCCCAAAGGGGTCATGACCCACAGGTTGAGAACCGCTGGTCTAGAGGTCATGTGGCTAGTGCACAAGAGATTCTCATTCCTCTCTCAGGTGTGGAGCCACTGCAGGGACATCCTCACCTGTGGGCGCTTCTCAAGTTGGTGGTGTGATTATTCCCATTTCATAGAGAAGCAACAGTCAAGGTGACATGGGTCAGAGTGAGAAGCTGAAGGGTCACTTTTATCTTGCCAATGGGCTCTCCATGCTCCAAATCCCAGCATTATCCTTGATGCCCCCATCTCTCCTTCCCCTCCTCCAACACCAAGCCCTATCAAGTTTGTCTTTTACATTTCTCTCAAGGTCATTACCCACTTTTCTATCCCACTGCCCTAACCCTAATCCAAGTCCCTGGCACCATCATTTTGCAACCAGTTCACATCATAACGTTCACCCCATTCTGCCTTACAATCTATCTTACAGTCAGTGTGAGCTTGGAAAAGTCCAAGACTAGTCACATCTCCTCTGCATCAAATGCAGGCAGTGTGGCCAGGTCAGAAGTCAGAGACAGAGGGTGTGACTGGGGTGTGAGATGTCACACTGACAGAGTATGGAACAAGGTTTAAAGATTGACTCATATGACTACATCTACACTAATAAAAGAGAAACATGGTAATTGGCGTACGACCGCTACCCTTCCCATTGGCTAATCCCCGTCACTCACAGAGTAGGGCCAAGATATGCAAATTAACTGGCAGCCAAGACAGCCGACAGCCAGGCAGCTGATGCAAACAGGGAGGCTTGCTTGCTTCAGTGACGGAGAACTCCAACGTTCCGGCCCTGACTTGCCGGCCTCTCAGCTGCAACTCTAAGCAACTGTGTTGCCAATAAAGAAGCTAAAAAAACCCCAGAAACCTGCTTTACTCACGGGAGCTTCAGCCAGCGGGACCACAACATTGTATCAAATACAGACGGTAAACAAAGGCCAGAAACCTGTTTTCAGCAGCCTAGGCTTCAGAGCTAAAGCTGGCCCAGAATAAAAAAAAAGAAAAAAGAAAAAAAGGAGCGGTTGGGAACTTCCATCACCCGTCAGCCTGAAAATGGCCCTCAGCCCCTCAGCCAGACTGGCCAGGCACCCCAGTGGGGACTCCCACCCTGATCCTGTACACCCTTCAGGGCAAACCAGCCAGCCCTCACCCGTGCACCAGGCCTCTATTCTATATAGTAAAAGGGTAATATGCCTCCCGGCACCGGGATCAGCGTG
>NW_006294609.1:2714309-2731578 GCF_000327345.1 Myotis davidii | reverse complement strand
CGACCAGGGGCTGCACCTAGGGATTGGGCCTGCCCTCTGCCACCCGGGAGCAGGCCTAAGCCAGCAGGTCGTTATCTCCCGAGGGGTCCCAGACTGCAAGAGGGCACAGGCCGGTCTGAGGGACCCCCCCCTTCCCCCGAGTGCACAAATTTTTGTGCACCGGGCCTCTAGTACTGAATATAAAAAGTCAAGTTTCCTAATTGAGGCTGTAATTTCGTAGTTAGGTTTAGATAGGATAAGAACTCTCTTAAGTGGCATTTAAAGGCACCTCACCTCGGATGTGGACTCAGTTCTACAGAACAGAACTTACCTTCTCCAGTACCTCTTTTCAGTATGTCAGCATCTAAATTGAGCCTCTGTGGGGTGGTGTGATTGCACTTGTCCTAAATTTCAGTAAGTGTGCTTTTTTATCTTTTCATTTCAGACAATCTCCAGCATCCACACAAGTAGAACAGTGTAATGAACTGAGGGCCCATTCATCCATTTCACAATGATCCACTGAGGGCCAATCCTGTCATACATGCACCCTACCCACCCCCGCCCGCCCCATTATTTTGAAGCAAACCCAGAAACTGTGTGGCTTTCCCCTGCGAACAGTAAATGTGTTCTTAGTGCCATTTCCAGCGTTGCATATACGCCTGCCATGTTGGTCCTGTGAAAAGCTACGAAGTCACAGTTCATGAGAAACCTGGGGAATGGGGAGTTCTGATTGATCAGATTTTTCTGTTTCACCAACTTATTAGCTAGAAAACCCTTATTGTTTAAAAAGGGGAAAGGCTTTCTAAGATAAGCGTCTACTTTCCTGCCTTAATAGGTATGGTACGGCGAACAACCTAATCTCTTCATCTAGTCTGACTGATTTTCGCTCCTGGGGGAAGTGACCCAACAGGGCTAGTTCTTTCCATTACAGATTTGTGGTGGCAGCGGGGCCTGGGTGACAGGGATTACAGTCTTTCCCACCTGCCCCTCACCTGCCTCAGAAGCCCAGACTCCAACCGGTTGGGGTCTCCTGAGTCCCCAGCCCACTCATCAGTGTAACAGCACGACCCATACAGTACCTCTTCCCCCTACACCCACCACGAGTTTACCCAATTTTGCGCTCTTTCCTCCAGTCTTTGTCCAAGGAGAGTGCGAGCTGAAAGCGGAATCTGCACTCAGCTCAGGGAACCCAACAGGGACTGTATTGGAGACACAACAAAACCTGTGAGTGATGGGGTAAGCATGGGGGGCATGAGGAAGGGCAGACACCAGGCCCTGAAGGGGATCAGGAATGTCCCCATGGTAGGGGACACCTGAGCCAGGAGGCCACAGCAGAGCACTTTCCACAGCAGAAAGGGTCACCGACCTAACCCTCCATGACCCGGCCAGGTGGTCCCCATCTTCCCACTGGGGCTTTTTCTTTCATTATCACTTCTGTCCCTTGAAAAGTTATTTCTTTTCTCCTCTTTCATTTGACTCATTCCTTTCCACTCACAAGTTTCTTCTGAGTCTCTCTACTTCTAACCAGTCTTTCTTTAATTTCAATCTCGCCTGCCCAAACTCAGGCATCCCCAAACCTGCATCTTGATACCCCACTGCTCAAGACACACATTCAGACATCACCCTCACTTCTTCCTTTTCTTCACTTTCCGCCTTTTGTCTACCAGGACAGTGGTCAGTGTTGCCTCCAAAATAATCACAGGCCCAGCGCTCCTCCCCACCCCACTCCCATCACAGTGATCCATGCACCATGGCGTCATTGCCTGGCCCGGTGATGGCACCAACCTCTAGGTTCCACCCTTTGCTTCTGTCCATTGTCGCCGTAGAGCTAGAGTTGGCTTTTTTAAGTCACTTAAGATGCACTGTGTTCGTCCCCTGCTTTAACTCCAGTGGCTTCCTGTTGCATTTGGACAAAAACCCAAACTCTACCATCTGGCTCCTGGCTGCTTTGGGCCAGTGACAACCTGTCTGGACCAGAGTCTTCATCTGTAAAACGTGGCTGACGATATACCTCCCCACTGGGTGCTGTAAGGATCCAATGACCACAAACCTACCATGTTAGCTACTTTGCTATTTGCCATCTCTCTTCCCTGCCTTCTTCCTCATTCCCAACAAATCGTACCTTCTTCCACATTTCTCAGATATCTTTAAAAATATGCTTTTAAAAAATATATATTTTATTGATATTTTACAGAGAGGAAGGGAGAGGGATAGAGAGTTAAAAACATTGATGAGAGAGAAACATAGATCAGCTGCCTTCTGCACACCCCCAACTGGAGATATGCCCTCAACCAAGGTACATGCCCTTGACTGGAATCGAACCTGGGACCTTTCAGATCACAGGCCGATGCTCTATCCACTGAGCCAAACCAGTTAGGGCTAAAATTATGCTTTTATTTATTTTGGAGAGGAAGGGAGAGGGAGAGAGAGAAACATCAACGATGAGAATCATTGATCACCTGCCTCTTGCATGCCCCCTACTGGGGATCGAGCCCGCAGCTTGGGCCTGTGCCCTTGACCAGAATCGAACCCAGGACCCTTCAGTCCGCAGGCCAACGCTCTATCCACTGAACCAAACCGGCTATGGCCAAATTTCTCAGATTTTATTAACACCACAGGCAAGACCATTCTCCTTTTTAATATTGTGGAGTCCTTCTGATTCTCCTTTCCTGGCAGCATCCTGCCTGCCCCCTTTTTAATTTTTATTTAAATTTATTGGGGCGACATTAGTCACCATGAAAAACATGACTAGACGTGTGGGTTTCTAGTCACCTCCCCCTCCTTTTTAATTCATCCAATCCGGTGTTGTGAATTCTCCCTCTGAAATGTCGCTGCCTGTAGTCCCATTCCAGGCCGAGGACACAGCCGTACAGGTCAGCACTGAGTTTGTCCTAACAGAACCTTACTGGACTCTGGACTAAACGGTCAAACAATCTAATCTCTTAATCTCGTCTGCATCTCCTCCCAGCACTTCATAACCTACTACCCTGGTAGAATGAAGCCCCAATCCTCAGTGTAGCCACCTCATCTCCCATCACTCCCCATGGCATGGCCCAGGTGCCAGGCAAAATGGACTCCTTGTTGTTCCGTAGCCATGCCCCACACTTCTTCCCTCTTCCTCTGCCAAGAGCCCCTCCCCCTGGAAGGCCTTGTGCTTCCCCCTCTCTGCAGTCTGCTCTGGCCCACCCCACTTTGGACCACCTCCATTTCTCCTTCTTTGTCACTCACGTCACATGCCACCTTCTGCGTGGCAGTTGTTACTACTGCATCACGTGATCACCCCTTCCTAAGGACAGGGACCACATCTCGTTTTATCAGTCATCTACCAAAGCACAAAGCATCTGTGTCCTGGGCACTCACTCAGTAAGCGTGTGATTTAAATCACATCTACCACTCACTGCCCGGGCTGACTCAGCAACCCTACGAAACAGGTGCTATTAGCAACCCACTTCAAAGATAAGGAAGCTGAGGCTTACATAACTTGCCGGGTGGCACCAGCACCCAATGTGAATCTGAGCTATAGACATGGGCGTGTCTGACTGGGGAGCCTAGCCCCTCCCCTTGCCCCTGTGATCCCATCTTTATCCTTAAAGGATCTGTGGATGGTGGAAATCATTATCCTTATTTTACAACTAAGGCTTACCTTTTGTAATAAGAACACTCAACAAACTAGGAGGAGAAGGGACTTCCTCAACCTGACACAGGCATCTGTGGAAACCCCGCAGCTGATGTGTTTAATGGTGGAGGACTGAACACTTCCCATCGAGGACAGGAACAAGACAAGAATGTCTGTGCTCCTGCTTCTGTTCAACACTGCAGGTTGATTGGACAGGAAGAAGGAAAAACGGTCTCTATATTCACATGACACGATACCATATAGAGGAAACCCTAAGGACACACACACACAACTATTGGAGCTACCAAATGAGTTCATCAAACATAAAAATTTTTGTGTCAAAGGGCACTATCAAGAAAAGTGAAAAGGCAGCCCACAGAATGGGGGGGAAATGCAAATTGTGTATGTGATAAGGGCTTAGTATCCAGAAAATCTAACTCCTACAACTCAACAATAAAATGAAAAATAACCCAATGAAAAAAATAATAGCCAAACGTGGAACAACCCCCAGGTCCTTGAACTGATGAATGGATAAGCAAACTGTGATCTATGGATGTACAAATGGAATATTACTCAGCCATGAAAAGGAAGGAGCACTGGCACCTGCTACAATGTGGACGAACCTTGAAAACATGATGCTGAGTGAGAGACGCCAGACACAAGAGGCACACATTGTCTGACTCTACGGATGGAGATGCCCAGGATAAAGGTGAGGACCAGAAACTGAAATCCAAGAATATCTGTTCTTGGCACCAATGTTGTTGGGGAAAAGAATATGTTTGAATAAGTAAATGAATAAAGCTGGGATCACAAGGAGCCTTACAATTGTCATTCTAAATATCTCTTCTCATTATATGCCAAAACCGGTTTGGCTCAGTGGATAGAGCGTCGGCCTGCGGACTGAAAGGTCCCAGGTTCGATTCCGGTCAGGGGCATGTACCTGGGTTGCGGGCACATCCCCAGTAGGGGGTGTGCAGGAGGCGGCTGATCGATGTTTCTCTCTCATCGATATTTCTAACTCTCTATCTCTCTCCCTTCTCTGTAAAAAATCAATAAAATATATTAAAAAGAAATAAATATCTCTTCTCATTATAGAGTACTACAGTTATAGAGAAAGGGGGGGAAGTAACAACATTGCACGGTTACACTGAGAAATCAGTTACTGTTCAAGGAGCAATCTGCCCTGATAGACTACTTTGGTTGTGCCATTTAGCCAGGAAAATGAACAGCTGTGAACACTAGTGGGCCCTAGTGTAATTTCAGGGATCAATGAGAAGAAACAACTATCCTTAGCCCGGCCGGGGTGGCTCAGTGCTTGAGCATCAACCTATGAATCAGGAGGTCATGGTTCGATTCCCAGTGTGGGACATGCAGGAGGCAGCAGATCAAATGCTTTCATCATTGATGTTTCTATCTGTCCCTCTCTCTTCCTCTCAGAAATCAATGAAAAATATATATTAAAAAAAGAAAGAAACAACCAGCCTTGTAAAACCACTGCAACAGTGAAGAGCCGTGAGGTGGCCAAAGAATTGGACCTTTACCACTTGTAAAACCCTTCAGACCTCTCCGAATTTCATCCTCTTTTCCCTGGGTGCTATTTCTTTTAAAATTTCAGGTTGTATCCGGCCAATCCAGGAACCAAGAGGCTACTGGTTTGATTCCTGAGCTGCAGGCTCGATCCCTGGTAAGGGAGCATGTGGGAGGCAGCCTACTGATGATGTCTCTCTCATCAATGTTTCTAACTATCCCCCTCTTTAAAAAAAAATCAATAAAAACGTTTAAAATTTGAAGTTGTGTTTATTGTACTGATTTCTAAAATAATATATACTGATTTTAGAAAATTTTGAACATGATACAAATATAAAGAAAATTACCCCTATCCTCAAAGTTACTTCTTTTCCAGTCTTGCTTTCTGGCCATATATGTTACACACACTCACATATACACATACATTTTTAAACTTAATAGAGATCTTCATAAATACATTTGTATCCTGCTTTTTACCCTACCATTAAGTATTCCTTGAGAAAATGATTTTGAATGGCCACATAATGCCATCTTATAGAGATACCATAGTTGTTGGTTTTTTTTGTTTCATTTTGTTTTAGCCATGCTCTTATTTTGGGGCATTTGGGTTATATAGCAGCCAGGAAACTGTGCCTCTCAGACCTCCTCCTGTGGGAAGTAAAATGGACTGAGCCCAGCTGCTGTGCTCTGAAATCCATCAGCCCATCACTCGGGGCCTTGCCTCCCACAGGCCTCTCCCAGCCAATGATGCTGTGTGTGTCCCAACTCTCCTGGGAAAAGCCCTGGGGTCTCAGATGCTGCCACCAGCCCTCCTTCCTTCCCTGTCTCCTTCAGGAGGGAGCAGACCTGCCTGGGTTGGCCCGCTCGCCCAGCTCCCGCAAACTTCGCTGCCAATAACCCCTTTGTATGGAGAATCCCATCCTGGTGCCTACTTCTGGGAAGACTTGGATTCACACAGGTTAGTTCCGCTCTAGTTTCCTGGTTTGTTTTTGATGTTGTCATTAGCGCTATTTTGAATATGAGGTATGTGTGTCCTGTCCAAGTATCTGATCATCTCCTTAGGAAACGCATTACAATGGAATTGTGGCAGTGGGAGGAATAGAATGGGCTTTTCTCATCACAACCTTACCCTCAAGCCTCATCACTGATTGGATGGGCAGAAAACACGATCTTCTGCATATTTGCGTTTCTTCGTTTTGAGTGATGTTGAGCATAGTTTCACATTTATTGGCTATTTGATTTCTCATTTTATATTAAAACATCCCTCTCCCTCCTCCTTTTCTTCTCTCTCATTATCTTATTGCCTCTTCTATTTCCTTTTTATTTTCCCTCTCTTCTCTTAATTCTCCAGAATAAGGAAAAATGACATTGCTTAAAAATGTCTTACAGCTTTATATTCCCTGTCCTTCCTTTACAAATTGGGCAAATTTAAACTGTTCTCAGTCACAGCAAGTTCCCCCTGAAATAAATAATGTTATCGTATTAGTTTTTGCTTCTCTGTGATCCTTGCTTATCGGTTTATTTGTTTTCCTTTACTCTGCAGATAAGTGGCACTTGAATTTTAAAAGTCATTACTTTGGATAGTTTTAATCACAAGATATGTCATGGAAATCATTTGGTGGAGGAGATACTAAATTTGTCACAAAATGCCAACATCTGCTTACCTTTTTGCCTCTTTCTTGATTTTGGCAGATTATCACCCAGAGGAATCCTAATTATGTAGGAGTCCTTGTTGGTGACGTTCCAGGTGACCTGGGATTTGTCACCCTGGTCACCTGTGAGCATCTCTGCCCCATGTTGCCACTTTCAAGAAAGGTGAGAACAAATCGTTTTGGTTTTTCTTTCCTATTATAGTGTGGTAGGTGGTTTTGATTTAAAGGAGTAAATCAGGCCCTAATCTCTTCCCTCATCTCCCCTCCAAATGCTTCTCTTTCTGAGAAATGGGGAAAGTAGGCATCGAGCAGTGTCACCAGCTGGTGGGCCACCTGCGTCAGGCCTCACTGATCCCATCTCACTCAGCCATCGAAAGGAAGGAATGAAGCACCACGCCTGCTACCACGTGGGTGGCCCTTGAGACCACGATGCTGAGCGAGAGACGCCAGACACAGAGGACCATGTAGTGTGTGATTCCGTGGACGGGACGCAGCAGGTGCCCAGAGACAGAAAGCCCATCAGTGGTCTTAGAGCCCGAGGGGTGGGGATTCGGGGGTGACTGCTAACGGGTGCTGGTTTCTTCTCGGGGTGATGAAAATGTCCCAGAGTTAGTGGTGACGGTTGCACGACTTGGTGACTATACTAAAAAAGACGTCGAGCCCAACCGGCATGGCTCAGTGGTTGAGGGTCGACCTCTGAACCAGGAGGTCCCTGGTTCAATTCCTGGTCAGGACACATGCCCGGGTCGCAGGCTCGATCCCCAGTAGGGGGCATGCAGGAGGCAGCCGATCACTGATTCTCTCTCATCATTGATGTTTCTGTCTCTCTCTCCCTCTCCCTTCCTCTCTGATATCAATAAAACTATTTTTTAAAAGACATTGAATTGGACACTCTAAATGGGGGAGCTTTGAGACATGTACATTCTGTGTCAAAAAAGCTGTTAAAATACTGATTCCAAGGCCAGCCCCAACCAGCCCAGACCCATTCGGTGTGAAAGCCAGGAATCAGCGCCTCACTCAGACGCCCCAGCAGGACCAGCGACACAATGTGTGGGTCTCGTACAAAATGAAAGTGTTGGCCCCTTGTTCAGGAATCATCAAGAATGTCAAGACTGTGACAACAGAGCATCCACACCAACGTGGGGCCTTCTGAGGGCGGCCAGACTGGTGTTTGGGATGCCCGATGCTGTCCCCAAAGGAAGGAAGGGGATTGGTTAGCAGATAAACCTCTTCATCAGAGAAGCTGTAGGTGGATTTGCTGGAAATACAAGAGGAGAAATCAAAGCTTCAAAAGGCTTCCTCTCCCTGCAGAGCTCCGAGGTGGTTTTAGTCAGAACCGTGGCGCAGCCCCCCAGCAGGCACTGAGTCATCTGCAGAACCGTGGACTTTTGGGCAGGCTGCTGCAGATCAGCAGGGGATCCAGGCCACTGTCAGCTGTGCAGCTGGGACAGAGCCCAGGTCTATGAAAGGATGCGAGGGGCCCAGTCCTGGCAGGGTGGGGGGTTGGCAGCCACGAAGAGCTCGGCCCCTGCTGCCCCCAGGGGCAATGGCCGTCTCTCCCTGCAACACTGAACTTGCTGAGCTTGCTGCTCTGTGTCACCAGCCCCTAAGCCACAGTCTGATGGTATTGTCAGAGGGACTGGAGGTTGAGTTAATAATAATCATGCCCGAGAGATGTAACCTCCATAGAAAAACCTCTGAATTATGGGAGTTGGTGACTGCATCCACATGCCAGGAGCGGGGTGCAATCAGCTCCCCGGGGCGGAAGCGTGGTGCTCAGGCCACTTCCAGATCTCACCCTGTGCACATCATCCGGCTGTGCATCTGTCTGAATCGTCATCACATCCTTTGTAACAAACCGTGGCCATGAGTAGATGGTTCCCTGACTCGTGTGAGCCGTTCTAGCAAGAGTGGGTGACCTGGGGACCTGTGGTGTCTGAAGTGGGGGGCAGTCTTGTGGGACCGAGACCTCATCCTGGGGGGTCTGCACTAAGCAGCCATGGTGAATCAATGTGTAATGCCTGGTTGGTGTCCGCAGCGAGCTGGAGACTGGCTCAGGGTGGCAGCCCTACACCTGTTCTGTGAGTGGAGAAGCATTGTCCTTCACAGGCCCACGTCCTTGCTATAACGAAGGCAGCATCTCTCGCCTTTTCGACTTCCGTAGCAGGAGGCTGGCTCTGCTCTCTACCAAAGCTAAGTCTCAAACCATTAACCCTTCATTCTCATAAAAGACAAAGGTTTCCGTCACCTCATCGAGAAAGGGATCAATCGATTCAAAGGACTGTACAAGGAACTAACATCTCTCTCATCTGTCTCTCTGTCACCTCGAAGAAATGGATGCTGGGATAAAATGCTCAGGTCGCTGTTCCACTAGTTGATGTTCTATAGTCAGGAAACCATCACCTCTGGGTTTTTCTTCTCCACTTGGTAGGAATCATTTGCATCTCATTGATTGTCTACAAGTCCACAGACTCTGGCACCTAATCGATAATAAATCATGCCAAGGCCCTGACCAGGTAGGTTAGTTGGTTAGAGCATCATCCTGATTTGCCAAAGTTGTAGATTTGATCCCCAGTCAGGGCACATATAAGAAGCAACCAACGAATGCATAAATAAGTGGACAGTCAAAAAGAATGATAGCTGTCCGCCACAGTGGGTGTTTGTGGAAGGACTGACCAAAACATTGTCATTGCAGGTTAGGCTATTTGGGAGCTTAAAAGCCTGGTATGGAACTTAGAGTAGAGAAGTCCGAGGCTGAACTGCCTATCTCAGAGTGCTAACCTCATCCCCTTATATGAAGACTTGGGCCTCAGTTTCCCTCAAAAAAAGACAAAGATGAAAGTGCTGATGGACTCAAGGCCAGCGATTCTCAGGCTCGCATGTGTATGTGAATCACCTGGAGATTTCACTAAAGAACAGATTGCTGGCTGCACCCCAAACTGTCTGACTCAGGAGGTCTGGGGTGGGGCCCACGGATTTGCATTTCTAACACGTTGCCAGGCAACGCTGCTGCTGTTAGCCCAGAGATTTGAGAACCATTAGTCCAGATGCCTTCTAAGGAACGGTTAAGAGCTTTGGGCTCAACATTCAATCAAATGATCACAGCGCTAGCGCTGGCCCTGGCTGTGAAGAAGTCCCTGGTGGAAGGAAGGAACAGGCCTTCACAGGAGCAGAGGCTTGGGAAGGCAGTGGGAGCCACGCTTAGACACCCCAGTGCTCGCTCTGTGCCAGCCATGGCACTAAGTGCCCCTAAGGCCCAGTCCCCCCAGGGAGGGACGGAGAGTGGGCAGAGTGCTGAAGAGAGCTTGAATCTGGGGCCCCCCCACTTAGCAGCCTTGTGGCCTCGAGCAAGTAACTAAATGACTTTTGACTTTGGTTTCTCCACCTATAAAAAGAGAATAATAATGATACTTACATGACCTGGCATAAAGAAAATGCCCAACAAATGGTCGTTGCTAAACTTATTGTAATTTGCTACTGAGCCTGTTCAGTGGGCCAAAAATGTAGAAGTAGTATCTATTTCTACAGCATGTCCCATGGTCCCTCAGCCACACACCACCCGGCCTGGACTCTCCCTCCACAACATGCAAAACAGAGTTATGAGAAAAATTCAAAATAATTTATTAAATAAGTGCCAAGGGCTCCTCCAAGGAGCATTAACAAACTCTCAATACAATAAATATCAATAAGTTAACACAGGTGCCAGCTCCTGCCCTCGCAAGGGTACATATAGGAGAGTAATAAATAAAACTTAAGTCTGCAGAAGAAAACATTCTATAAATACCAAGACAGTTCGAAATCTGCTTCAAGTTCATTCACACGTTTAGATCTCAGTTCCCCCAGGACTGGTCAGCTGGGGGTTCACCGAGGTCATTCATTGGAATAATTTACTTAAAACTCATGGTAGAGTTCGCACACTCAGCAGTCACTCATCTCTTTTGAAGGTTTCACATATTTTCACCATTTCAAGGGGAGTAGGCGCCACTGGATGGCCGTCGAGGACCTGTTTCAGTGGCTACAAGGATTTCACGCACGTAGAAAACTCCTGTAAAATAGCCAAGGTGAACCTTTTACATTCATAGCTGTTGCTGGGCATCGAAACTTTAGTTTCTGGTCCAGGTGGGAACAGGGGTTTTTCGAGCTGGTGTATGATGTTATTGATGACCCTTTTGTTATCACATAGACATGGATGGCGTTCGATGGCCCTGAAATAAGGCAGGACGGCTGAGCTGTTGATGTAGTGTGGTGGTCGGCAGTCGGAGGCGAAAGGCCGCAGCAGGTGAGGCGTGGACTGAGGCAGGCCCGTCCCATTCTAACAAGGGGGAGCGAAGATGAGCATTAGGTTTGCTAGAAATCCCAAGAGGTAATTTCTAGATGCTTCCTCTGTGGCTGGTATGGGCGAGGGCCCCCCACCATCACCCCCAACATCTCCTCTCATCGGTGCCAAAACCCCGGGAGGCTGTGGCCATCACTGTCCCAGAAGAAACTAAAGCTCGACTGGTTGGTGGAGCTGGCCCAAGATCAAGTGGCAGACCCAGATTCCCACCCGCGCCAGGCAGCCCGGCTCCATCTGGCTGAGGCCCCCACAGCCTTCTGGAATCTCCTCTCGGCTGCTCTGGGGTTCGGAGGGATGGGAAATGAGACTTCTGGGTGTCCATGTGGCTGCTTGCTCTTGGCAGCTCGTGTTACAGCCAATACAGCCCCTGCTCCTACACTTGGCAGAAAAGCCTCCAAGACGCCAGGGAGAGATTTTCCAAACACACCCAGGCTCACAGACCACACTCTCCCCCGCTCCTCGGCCTAAGGACTAAGCATCTAGGTTGCACTTGAGCTAAGAGCACCCATCAGCCTGAACTGCCCATCGCCTCGCCCACAGCCTCTGCCCCTGGGTCTACACGAGCCAAGGCTGTGGGTTGAATGCCGGGTGGAAGGAAGGGGCAAGACCAGTGTCACCAACCGTTTCCACATTTGGGTTTTTGCTTGTTTGTTTGTTTAATCAAAGCTGCCCAAGAGGTTCTGTCTTGATCGCAACCCTGAGAAAATGAGTTGACATTTTTCAGCCTCATACGTTCCCCCCGAAGGGCTTGGCTCAGGCCGACACCTAACGTGTTAACTGCCCTGCTCTGCGGGAAGAGAGCTCCCGGGGACCCACAGGCGCGTTCACTGTCCTCCATTCACAGGGACATTGTCACAGCTTAGCTTGGTGGTCACCAGCTCCTGAACCGGTAGACAAGATGGGCCACATCAAAGGATACGCTGCAGACAGGAAACTTCATTTTACAATATTGTGAACCAAACATGGGAGGAGTGACCAAGCCTACTAAGCAGATCCTGCAGTGTGGGGTGTGCAGGAGGCAGCCGATGGATGATTCTCTCCAAAAATTGTTGGGTTGGGGCTGTCTGAGCTCATCTCTGCCTCTGACCCGCACCCGCATAAAAATCCCACCGTACCCTGTCTCATTGTACCCATCCTTTCCCACAGCCACAGCCCTGGCTTCAGGTCCGAAAAGAGCCCCTTCTTCTGGGCGCGAGGAAAGGTGTTTTAAAGAAATGGCTTAGGAAAGAAACCTGGAGGGCACTTACACAGATATTCAAAAGCCTCTCAGAAGAAGCCTTTAGTTCTATGATGATTCTCTTCAGGTCACTTCCACCAGGGATGGGAGCCGTGTGGACGGACAGCAAGGTTCCCATACAGCAGAGCAGAAGCAGGGCACCCCCGGTGGGTCCTGAGGAGAGAATGCTGCAGTGAAGCCCCCAGCCAGGCGCCCCCTGCCCACCCAGCTTCTCTCCCCCGAGCCACACTCCAGCCACCACGGGGTAAGGCCCTCCGGAGTCTTTCAGTCCATCTCATGGTACCTGTGTGGGAGGCCATGGTGAGAGGGAGCGGAGCCTGCTTCAGCAACAGCCGCTTGAGCCAGATGTGTTCGCCATGGCCTCCAGGTGATATATAAAGGGCCCGCCGTGAGGAAGGACGATCGATGTTCCGCCCATGGCAAGATTATTGCTCAGCTTTTCTCCAGAAAACACTTTCAAAATTTTGCCGCCCAAGGCTGAGTGAAAGCAGGGCTGGAAGGAAATGCTGAGGTTACCCTCAAGGTGGGCAGATGCCTGACTCAGTGCAGGCACACACAGGAAGGCACACGCATCTTTGCCACGTCTTCTTGGAAAGAGCCGGTAGATCTGACCAGAAGAAATTTTGAAGCCCAGGGTTGACAGGCACAACCACCAAGAAACATGATGTTGCAGGAGATGCTGGTCAGTGCCCCACAGGGAATTTCTGGGGAGGGTCCCAGCTGAGCGCGTGTGGGTGGAGAGGGAACATGCTTGCAAAGTGCGTTATCTTTGTAGATTTCTGAAGCATGCCCCTGCCAGCACGCAGGTACAGCCCTGATAACCACTGTGACTGCGGCATGTCAAAGACCGTATCTCACCTCTGCGTGGTCTTGAACATCATTGGACTTTGCAAGTGCAGGACCAGGAACCGGAATCCGTGCTCGGGAGTCATTTGTTGAAATCACTTATGCGTAGTTTGAGTGCCACCTTCGACCAGGCGCTCTTCTAGCACAGAAGTTCAACAAGGTCCCTGCCCTCGCAGAGCTGGCATTCTCCTGGGCAAGGGGCACAATGTTAATAAGAAAACATCAGGTCATAAGAACTATAAAAATCAAGGTGTTGGGATAGAGAATGACAGGTGACCAGGAAAAGTCTCTGAGCCGAAACCTGAAAGATGAGAAGGACCTGTTGTGGGAAGACCTGAGGAAGCCGTGCTGGCAGAGGGAGCCCTCGCATGCAAGTCCTCGGGCAGAAATGAGCTTGCTGTGACTAAGGACAGGAAGCAGCTCGTGGCAGCTGGAACAAAGCGAGAGAAGAGGAGGGTGGTGGGAAGGGGGGCAGAGGGCAAGGCACAGGGGTCTTATGAGGATAAAGAAGTTGGGTTTCATTCCAGGTGTGATGCACCATTGAATGGCTGTAGGTAGGGAAATACAGGGTCTGGCTTACTTTAAGAAAAAAGAGAGGCTGCTGAGTGGAGAATGGGTCTTCGGGGATCCGGTGTGGAAGCAGAGAGACCAATTAGGAGGGTCAGCAGCCGGGCAGGTGAGAGATGAGGGCGGCTTGGCCCAGGATAGAGTGGATGGAGATGGAGTCTACAGAACCAGCCAATGGAATAATGTGGAGAGGAATCAAAGACAGGAATCAAGGATGACTCTGTGAATTTTTTTTTAAATATATATTTTATTGATTTTTTACAGAGAGGAAGGGAGAGAGATAGAGAGTCAGAAACATCGATGAGAGAGAAACATCGATCAGCTGCCTCCTGCACACCTCCCACTGGGGATGCGCCCGCAACCCAGGCACATGCCCTTGACCGGAATCGAACCTGGGACCTTTCAGTCCGCAGGCTGACGCTCTATCCACTGAGCCAAACCGGTTTCGGCGACTCTGTGAATTTTGATAAAGCAATCAGGTGGTTATGTGCAGTGAGGGAAAAGAAGACTGGAGAGGGGAAACCAAGAGTTCTATTTGGAATGAGTCAAGTTTGAGATGCACAATGAGAATCTATTCAATGTCTAGTCAGCGGTTGGATTGGAGTCAAGAGCGCAGAACTGAGGTCAAGCCAGGGCAGGCCATAGAACTGAAGATGCACAACGAAGAGACGGCTACAAACCCCCTTTCACCTTAATCCCAAGTCTCCTTCCAACTGCGACTGTCTCTTTCCTCTCCTTATCCAAGCTTCTTGACAGAGCAATCTATGCTCACTTTTACCTCACTTCACAAACTGTCACAATATGGTTCTCACCCCAAGAATTTATTTAAAATCCTCTAGCAAAGTCCATGGTAAGCAGAATTTTGCCCCTGTGACTTTCACCCTCTGGTATTTACTCTCATAATTATGTTACATTACATGGCAGAAAGACTCTGCAGATGTAATTACAGTTACTAATCAGTTTATCTTAAGCTAGATGATTACCAAGTGGATCCATTGTAGTCACAGGAGCCCTTAAAAACAAAGAGGAAGTCAGAAGAGAAAGTCAGAGAGACTCAAAGCATGAGAAAGATTCAACTGCCATTGCTGGCTTGAAAATGGAGGGAGCCAAGTGGAAAGCATGAGAAGAAAATGAATTTGGACAATGACTAGTGAGTGTGGAAGACGACCCTGGGCTGTAGCTGAGAACCACAGCTTCAGGTGATAACTTCAGTTTAGCCTGATACGATGCTGAGCAGGGAGCCCAGTTACACCGCCTGGACTTCTGACCCACAGAACCTGTGAGGCAGTAACTTTGTGGTTTTAAGCTGCTAAGTGACCACATTTCCTACAGCAGCAACAAAGAGCCAATAGTTGCCCTGGCTGGTGTGGCTCAGTTGGTTGAGCATCATTCCATGCAGTGAAGGGTTGCAGGTTTGATTCCTGATCAGGGCACATGCCTGGGTTGCCTGCTTGATCCTAGGTGGAGGGCGTTGCAGGGGGCAGCCTATCAATATTTTGCTCACATCAATGTTTCTCTCTCTCCCTTCCTCTCTCTCTCTCTCTCTCTCTCAAAATATTTTTAAAAATCTTTTTTAAATGCCCAGCTGGCATGGCTCGGTGGTTGAGTATTGATCTGTGAACCAGGAGGTCACAGTTTGATGCAAGGTTGTGGGCTGGATCCTCAGTGTGGGGCGTGCAGGAGGCAGCCAATCAATGATTCTCTCCCATCATTGAGGTTTCTATCTCTGTCTCCCTTCCTCTCTGAAGTCAATAAAAATATATTTTAAAATCTTAAGAAAAAACACACAAGTGTAAGCCTGTAAGATATAAGTCAGGTGTGGAGCCCAGGGGTGCACCTCCATCAGCAGAACAGGGAGAGGAAGGTGACTTAGCCCTGAATACGGAGAAGGTGCTCTAGAGAGAAAGAGACGTAGAGCAGCATGTTGTCATGGAACAACATGAAAGCGGTTTTCAAGAAGGAGGAAGTGATCAGCCCCAGCATAAACTACGGAGAGGTTCGTTAAGATAAAGGCTGAGGAGAGTCTCGATGCGGGGGAACATGAGGTCACTGGGAAGTTTGAACACACTGTTGGGGGTGGAAGCCGTATGGTGGTGGTTTGAGAAGTGAGAAAAAAGTGAAACTACCCAGTTGCTTCATCAAAATCCTGGGAGTTAACCTTGATTCCTCTCTTTGATTAGTTTATATTGCGACAGACTCATGGGTATTTATTTTATTACTTATTTTCCTAGTTTGGGAGAATTTCTCTAACAACAGTAAAGGTGTCCTCCTACAGGCAAGTAGCCACCGCAGCAGGCGGCTACTTTTGGGAAGGATCACAGTCAGGAAATTGGACTTTCCCAACATTAAACATGTTTTGCTCTTTCTAGAGACACCGTTGAGAGAAAGAAAAGACTGGCCTAGAAGAGGAGAAAGTATTTACCAAGCACAAATCCATACCATAGGACTCATCAGTTGCATTCCTAGAGGAATTCCTTCCAAGAAAAATGACAACACGCATTCCCACGAAAACTGCACACGAGTGTTCAGAGCGGCATTACTGGTCAGAGCCAGACAGTGAAAACAGCTCAAAGACCTATCCGCTGATGATGGATAAACAGAACGCGTTCTGCCCCGATCGTGGCACAGTGTCCCACATGTGAAGCGGTTAGGAGAAGTAAATCCACGGGGACAGAAAGCATATTGTGGTTGCCCGGGGCTGCGTAGATGGGAATGGAGGTCGGTTGCCTAATCTGTATGGGATGTCCTTTCAGGGTGAGGGAAATGTTGAAAGTTAGATTAGAATGATAGCTGCACTGTGAATACACTAACACCACAGAACTGCACATTTTAAAGCGACGCGTTCTAGGGTATGTCCATTATATCTCCAAAAACGATGTTGTGTTTCCATATTATAGGAACCAGAGTCATCTTATCCCATGGATTTCACCCTCCTGTGTGACCGGCAGTGGGCTCCATGCACTGAGGATGGAGAGGTAAGAGGTAAGTGGGAGTTACGGAGAGTCACGTTGGAATCCCCTGATGACAATCTTGAGCTTGACCTTGGGCTAATGTCTCCTTTCCGGATCTGTCAAGTGGCATTTTTCTCTGGAGGAGAATCCCTAGCGTAAGGGAAGCGCAGGGCGCGTGCTGGGAGCCGCAGCAGTTACTACCCCAGCGGCGGGGGGACCTGTGCTGTTTTCCTCGGTTCACAGCCGTGAGCACAGGCGAGGTCAGGAGGGAAAACCCTGTTCTCCTGGGGCTGAGCCGGGGCCTCCCGGGGCGAGTCCTGGGATCCCAGAGCGCCTGCGCCACCGCGGCGCCCCGCCGCCCGGAGCACGTGCACGTCCTGGCGGTTGCTTAGCAACCGGCAGGACGCGGGGTCCACGCGGCTATGGAGGAGGGTGGCGGGACCGTGAGCGCTGCGGTGCGGGAGCACCTGCGGCAGTTGTGTCTGCAGGAGTTTCCGTGCGGCGCAGGCAGCTGGGTGCGGGCGCAGGCGGGGCGGCCGGGGGGACCTGGGCGACGGA
>NW_006294609.1:2711588-2714199 GCF_000327345.1 Myotis davidii | reverse complement strand
GGGGACCTGGGCGAGGGAGGAGACGGGCCGGCCAGGGCCCCGGCGCTGAGAGCCGGGCGGGGTAGGGCAGAGGGGGCTGGGATCTGGGAGTTTAGGGAGCTGCCTGCCCCGGGGTGGGGATGGGACCCTGAAGGGCGGGCCGAGTAGGCCCCCACCTAGGCCCGCGGGAGCCGCCCCAGGGTGGAGGGCAGGGACCCCCAGGGCCTCTCCCTCCTGAAGAGCCCAGGCTGCGCTTGAGGAAAGCGCTCATCCTGAGAGCGCGGCCAGCAGTCGGTCCCCCGCTGTGAGCAGAGGGGCCGCCCGTCCGCGGGATGCCCGGCGGGGAGGAGGGGCAGGAGGAGGAGCAGGACCGTGAGACGGGCGCCTCAGATGTGCAGGAGGGTCCCCGTGGGGTGGCCGCGATGGCACGTTGGGCCCCCCACACTGGTCAGCGCCGAGGGGGAGTCGGTATTTTCTCCACAAACATTGAGCACCTACTGTGTGCCCGGCCTTGTACTGAGCTTTAGGGTTTCATCGAGTCTGGGGGGCGGGGGAGGAGGGGAGAAAGCAAACTCGGGCGAATTCGTTCATCTTCTCCTGACAGCACCTACATGTTCTGAATTTACCCCTCAGCCTCGCCCCCTGTCCCTCATTAACCATTACTTCTCACAGGTGGCCTGCTGCACCTCCTGCTTCCTTAAATGTTTAATCACTTCCACCTGCATCTTCCAGGTTCCCAGCCCAAGAGCAACTCCTAAAAGCGGGAATGGAGCTTTTTACTACCTTTTTAGTTTCCCTCGTCTGTCCCATGGCTGATATCAGTCAAAAGTATCAATTACTCGTTGTCTAAACTTCTAAACTCTTTACCCCTGATTATCCTGTCTTACAATCTGTTCAATTCCACGAGTTTCGGATCCTTGAGAGGAGCCAGTCACAACTAGAGAAATTCTCCATATCTCCCCCACCCCACCCCACCCCTGCAGAATAAGTCGAGATTTCTTCCTCAAACTTGGCGGACGTGGCGGGAGCTGGTCCCCAGAGAAGAGGAGGCTGGGGGCCCCTCGGAGGAGACCGTGGAGGACCTGCTGGACCTGGTCTGCAGCCCCCAGTCGCCCTGGGCTCTGCTGGAGGGCTCCAGTGCGGAGGACCTGTTCCTCAGGCAGCTGGCCATCCGGAAGCCCCAGATGCTCAAAGAGGACTTCCTGTACTCCTACTTCAGGTCCCTCCAGGTGGTGGACAAAGAGGTGAGTGCTGGCAGCTGGCACCTGCACGCTGGCATACAGAGGGGACAGAGGAGACGCCAGGAGACCACCCTCCTTCCAGCACCTAGTGATAAGATGGGGTGTGAAGTGTGTGGAGGTGGGGATGGGGATAGCTCTGCCCTCCTAATTAATCTCACTGGCTGGCCCACCCCGCAGAGCCAGCTGCTCCCGTGTTGTGTTGTATGCCTTCTTCCTTCACCCCGGCTGAAGTTCACTTGTGGTTCTTAGTTGATTTCCAGAGCACCCTGCAGTCCACCCTTCTGGGTCCTAGTAGAAACCTTCCAAGTGTTTATATTGGTTTTACTTCATTTCAGTTGTGGGGTCCAGGGTCAGGGGAGGGGCATAGTACTATAGTAATTCCTGTCTCTAAAAAGCCTTCTTTGCTTATATCGATAACAGAGCCCAAAGCTTGCATGGCTACACAGCCCAGGACTCCCCATTTGCCCCTCCTTTCCTAGAGAAACTGAATGACACAGTGCTTGGGGGATGAGGAGGGAGAGCAACCTGTTTGCCTGGGACTGGCCCAGTGTTAACGCAGAAATTTTCATGTCCCTGGAACCCCTCACTCCTAGGCAAGCTGGCATGGTCAGTCACCCCAGAGAAGAGGCCTAGCCAGGAAGGCCCCCTAGTGTCTGAGGCCACAGGGAGCTGAGGACGCGGGCAGGCTCAGCAGCTCTGACTCTGCTGTGGGAACACCAGTGACTTCTAAAGACCTTAGGGTTCACCGTGGCTCCAGGGTGCACAGCAAGGATGGATTTCCTGCCCTCAGAGCTTACCGTCCAACAGGGGACACAGGACACTGAGCTGGACACTGTAGGCATCCACAGTCAGAGGAGGGGTGAGGGTGGAAGAGGTGAGGGTCCCCACCATGCCCGACACGCCTGCATCCTGGCAGACGAGGCAGGATAGGCTCTAAGAGCAGAAAGGTGGGTGCTGGGAGGGGGCTCTGTGCAGCTGGTTAAGTGGTGCCATCCTCACATCCACAGGTTTCTGCTCCAGCTGAGCTCTTAGCTTCCTTCCCTTCCTTCCCAGGTGAGCCTGGTGGATAAAGACCTCCTGAAATTCCCAAAGCTTGAAGAGTTGGTACTGAGTGCCAATCAAATCAAGGAGATCGATGCCTTCAATCTGCCACCAACTCTCAAGGTAAAGGAGCCTGCCCCTGCCCTGCCCCATACACAAAATTCTTGGCCCTGTGGCTTTTCTGAGGTGGCTCCGATTCCTCAAAAGTGTAATTTCCATAGATGCAGCAGTTCCCTTCCTAGGTCTGGGCTGAGAGATTTGGAGGCAGGGACTCAGATTCTTCTTCCTCTTCCTCTTCCCCTTCCTCTCCTCCTTCCTCCCCCTCCTCCTCCCTCCCCCTTCTCCTCCTC
>NW_006294609.1:2705814-2711240 GCF_000327345.1 Myotis davidii | reverse complement strand
GGGGAGCTGTAGCTCAATGGGCACAGAGCTTCTGTTTGGGGTGATGAAAACATTTGGAAATAGATAGTAATGATGGTTGTACAACCATGTGAATGTACTTAATGCCACTGAATTTTATGGTTAAAATGGCAAATTACGTTAAATATATTTTACCACAATAAGATAGTTTAAAAAGAAAGGGAGGTGAGGCTTTATCGTGAGTCTTAAGCTCAGCATATCAAAATGGTCTCAATCTGATCTTATTTTAATTTAAATTTTACTTTTCAATTACAGTTTACCTTCAATATTTTGTATTAGTTTCAGGTGTACAACAGAATGGTTAATCAATCGGTCCCCCTGATATTTCCAGCTCCCACCTGGCAGAATACTTTGTTATTACAATATTATTAACTACCTTCCTTATGTGGTGACTATTTTGTTACTACCAATTTGTATTTCTTAATTCCTTCAAAAATGGTCTCAATTTTTTAAAAAAAAAGGCTCTATCCACTGAGCCAAACCGGCTAGGGCTCAGATTCTTGTTCGCCAATGTTCTTAGCAGCATCATTCATGAGAGCCAAAGGGTGGAGACCACCCCAGTGTGTCAGCAGGTGGGTGGGTAAACACAGTGTGGCCTCTCCCTCCACTGGAATATTATTCCATCATAAAAAGGAGTGACCGTAGCCAAGGAGGAAACTTAAACATTATGCTGAATGACAAAGGCTAGCCACCAAAGGCCACACATTAGATGTTTCTACCTCCAGGATACAGAAGAGACGAACCCAGGCATGTGCCCTAACAGGGAATCAAACTTGTGGCCTCTTGGTACATGGCATGACACTCAACTGAGCCACACTGGTTGGGCAAAAATGGTCTCGATTTAAAATCAAAAAGGGACTGAGAACTATAGCTCAGGACCATGCTCAAGAAAACACCAGGTGAGACCTTGGAGGCGAAATACAAGAACTCACTGTTTTCCACCCAGGGCCCCTCTGGCTTTCCCAGATGATACTGAACCGGTTGGGCTGCCTGCTGCTCAAAATCCAATAATTAAGAGACAGGGGTACTGGCCGGGTAGCTTAGCTGGTTAGAGTATCATCCTGATACACCAAGGTTGCGGGTTCGGTCCCCGGTCAGGGCACATACAAGAAGCAACCAATTAATGCATCAATACGTGGAACAATAAATTGATGCTTCTCTCTCCCCCTTCCTTTCTCTCTCTAAAATCAATAATTTATTTTGTTATCCTCATCTGAGGATATTTTTCCATTGCCTTTTTAGAGAGGGAAAGACAGAGAGAAACATCAATACAGGAGAGACACATCGATTGGTTGCCTCCTACACGAGCCCCGCAGGGCTGGGAAGGAGCCTGCAACGAAGGTACATGCCCTTGACCGGAATCGAACCTGGGACCCTTTGGTCCGCAGGCCGGCGCTCTATCCACTGAGCCAAACCGGCGAGGGCCAATAATTTTTTAAAAATAAAAGAAGAGACACGGGCTGGTGGAAGGAAAGTAGGTTTATTCAAGAACCAGCAGCCTGAGGAGATGGGGGACTCCCGTCACAAAGCCCATTTCAACATCTCGGTGCAGGCAGGGATTTTTATAAGGAGAGAGGGAAAGCAGAACAGAGGGATGGGGGGTGGGGGTGAAAAGTTCTCTACGTGCAGACCTGCACGGTCCATTCTGATAGGATGTCCACACTGGCCAAGGGATGGCCTGATGTGCGTCATCATGGCTGTAAGGTGGAAGATCAGCAAATCTCCCCGAGCTGGAATGCCTGAAGGTCAGAGTCGGCTTCTTTTGAAGTTAGTTCCTAGAATCATTAAACAAACATGCTGTTTATCTGTAAGATCCATGGTAGAGTCAGCACTTTCGAAACAATGTAAAAAGAATGGAGGCGTGGGTTATACAGAGACACGAGGCCAAGTGCTGTGTATGTCCCCTCCCACGCTCTCCCATATCACCTCCCATTCCAAATTTTAAAGTTTCCTTCCCCATGCTTCTTGCTGCAGGAATATTTTCTTCCCGGGCTTTCATAAGGGGGTCAGGTGGACAGGGAGATGTGGCATGGTGGATTGGTGCATCCTCTGCAGTTTCCGGGACTGCAAGGACGGGGTGGACGGGTGGTGCTCAAGGCCAAAGGAAGGGGTGCACGGGTGGTACTCGGGCGGAAGGACGGGGTACACGGGTGGTGCTCGGGCGGAAGGACGGGGTACACGGGTGGTGCTCGGGCGGAAGGACGGGGTACACGGGTGGTGCTCGGGCGGAAGGACGGGGTGCACGGTTGGTGCTCAGGGCCAAAGGAAGGGGTGCACGGGTGGTGCTCGGGGCAGAAGGACGGGGTGCACGGGTGGTGCTCGGGGCGAAAGGACGGGGTGCGCGGGTGGTGCTGGACTCACAGGTGCCCTTTCCGCCCCTGCAGGTGCTGGAGCTCTATGGCAACATCATCACCAGTATGAAGTGTCTGTGTGCTCACCCTCCACCAGGCCTCCAGCACTTGGGGTTGGGCCACAACAAGCTTCTGGGCCCCCTGCAAAGCATGTACATCACCTCCCAACACTGGTAACTCCGGAG
The DNA here is from genome assembly GCF_000327345.1 of Myotis davidii. Lineage (NCBI taxonomy): Eukaryota > Metazoa > Chordata > Mammalia > Chiroptera > Vespertilionidae > Myotis > Myotis davidii. The sequence goes on along the minus strand of NW_006294609.1, from coordinate 2,708,686 downwards.
CCCCCAGCTGGAAGCAGAAAAGGGAGAAAGCATTAGATTTGGACGCTGAAAGGGACCCAGCTTTCCTCTTTTCTGTAGTAACTCCTGGTTGGCTGCTGGCTCCAGACATAAAACTTCTTTCTCTGATTCAATTTAAAACACAAAAAAATAACCCACAGAGGCCAGGAAAGGACACGGAGAGGTGGTGGGAGGAGGTCAGGCCTCTGCTTGGGTGCCATGCTTTAGAGCCGGCTCCCGAGACCAAGGCACTGTGCACATTTGGGCTGGAAAATTCTTCGTGTGGGGCTGTCCTGGGCTCTGCGGGAAGCTGAGCAGCACCCCTGGCCTCTATCCAGTGGATGCCAGTAGCACCCGCCCCACACCAGTGTGGCAGCCGCCATGTCCAGATAGGGCCGAAGGTCAGCGGGGACAAAATCGTCCTGAGCTGGGAACTCTTGGTTTGACTTTGTGTCCTTGGTGGGTGGAGAGTGGGAAACCCGAAACCCTGCACCCACGGACGATGAGGTCAGAGGCCACGATTCTGATCCTCCTTCCGCCGACCGCAGCATCACGTCAGGGACGTGGCCCGGGAGAGAGACGTGCTCTTGGGCTTCAGGCTTGTACCACGGACAGAGGACCAGGCTTTCCCACCTCTCATGTGGAAAATAAGACTTACCATAACCTGGGTAACCTGTTTAACACTGAGTGTAGATTTCAGGAAACCTATAAACCTCCCTTTCACTGTTTTGAAATGAAAGGGAAGGTGTGACTCCCTTGCTGGTGCTCCCCTGGTTCTGTTGAAAGGCTGTGGGGGAAGACAGCGTGTTTCCCATGACTGGCCGGCGGCATCCTGGGCAGGACAGGCCGGGCCATAAAAGGAGGGAGGCAGCAGGTGATCGTGAGAGATGGGGCTGAGGAGGTCACTCCCTGTGTTTATCTCGCCTGTTCTCAGAGCTGAAATCAGTTTGCTTTCTAGTCTGCCTGGCGGTGAGGAAACCACCGTGCCCCCGGCCTGGCCCTCCGCCCAGCCTCCGCCCTCACTGGCGGGTTCTTCTGCACCCACGGCCCCAGGAGACGCACCACAGGGCTTCCTGTGATTAGCTGCCCGTCTGGGTTTGGAAAGTGTCCTCCAGCTTCCAGGCCCCCGTGTTCCTTCCCCAGGTCCCCATGTTACCTGACACCCCCCCCCCAGCTCCTCCCACAGGGGCTTCCCTCCCACGTCCCTGACAGCAGGTCAGTCTTTGTCAAAAACCTTCTTGGTACCCCGGCTGATCTGGCTCAGTGGACAGAGTGTCAGGCTTCGGGTTCAGTTCTGGTCAAGGGCACGGACGTTGGTTGCAGGCGCAATCCCCGGCCCTGGTTGGGTCACATGCAGGAGGCCACCCATCGATTTGTCTCTCCCTCACATTGATATTTCTCCCTCTGTCTCCCCCCCTCCCTTCCACTCTCTAAAAATCAATGGGAAAATATCCTTGAGTGAGGATTAACAACAAAGAGAGAGAGCCTTCTAGATGCATAACACCATATGGTTCCACGAGAGATACCGAGATGATTAACCTAGAGGAGAGGCTGTGTGGCCTTAGGAGTCGGGCCGAGGCGGGAGGTGACAAGGCCCGTCTGGGACCTGTGAGGATGGCAGGACCACGGAGAGGCTTCCCTGTGTGTGTGTGTGTGTGGGGGGGGAGCAGGGAGGGGGGCGCTAGCTTGGGTCGAGGGCTGCCCAAGGCATGTCGTCTTGACCGGCCGGCTCAGGCCTCCTGGCTGTCCTGGGCGTGGGGTGCTGGGGCAGGCTGGACGGCAGGCCTGCCCCCACCCGTCTGCTCGCCTTCCAGGCCCAACCTGGTGTCTCTGGACCTGGGCTTCAACGACCTGACAGACCTGCAGGGCATGGTGGCCAGCCTGAGCACCCTGCAGCGCCTGCGGCTGCTGATCCTGCAGGGCAACCCGCTGGCCCTGGTGCCCTACTACCGCGGCTTCACCGTCGACAGCCTGGCCCAGCTCTGCGTGCTGGACGACATCACCGTGTCTTCCAGCGAGAAGCACCAGTTCCAGGGGCTCCGCTACAAAGCGGGTGAGGGAGCCGCCTGCCTGGGCTGCCGGGTATCTGTCCCCAAGCTCCCTGGCTGGTGTGAGACGTCTCTCCCAGATTTGACCTGGTGACTGGGATTTGGACCTCCTGGGTCCCCTCCCTCCCTAGGCAAATGGGGAACTCTGATCAGCCGCTTCCCTTCCGTGGTGGCTTGAGATCACCCCCTGGTGGCCCTGCCACCAGCTGCACCGAGGCTTCTCCAGGTCAAGGTGACAAACATGGATGCCAGAGGGCACCTCCCGGCAGGCCCTGGCCAGGCCGCGCCTTCTTACCTGGGAGCGGCCTGCGGCCGAGCCGCTGCTGTGGTCCCATCGCACAGGTCGGGGACCAGGCCGAAGGGCATCTCACCCAAAGGGGACGTGTTTGCACCTGGCCGCACTGGGACCCAGCCCCCTCTGTCCCCCCTGCAGACGTCCTGGCGCGCGAGGCGCAGTTCGTGGTGACGATTGGAAACATCAGGGGGGTTCTGGACTCCTCGGTCCTGGACCCGGAGCCGGGGCCCCAGGGGCCCTTCATCACCTACAGCTACTACGTGACCTACGACTTCGTGGAGGACGAGGAGGGCGAAGGGAGCGAATACGGAGGGGTCCTGGCCGAGGTGCGCCCGGGGGTCCTGGGCGGGGGGCTGCTCTGGGCCCACGGGGTTTCCCTCAGCCGCTTTCCTCCCGTTGGAGTCACTCCCAGCGGCTCACCCTTCCGTCCCTGAACCAGGGGGCACCCCAAATTCTCCACCAGGCGATGTCCCCCACCCTGCCTCCCAGCCCCGGCAGCGACCCCCGGGGAGGCGGAGGGGTGTGGTTCACG
>NW_006294609.1:2704647-2705450 GCF_000327345.1 Myotis davidii | reverse complement strand
CAGCGCTGAGGTTCGCCCAGAGCTGATCGGGCCCGACCCCGGGGACCTGCCAGCCCGAGTCGCCGTGTCCCTGGGGCCGAAGGCCTTTCTGGTGAAGAATCTGTGAGGACGGAGTCGGTTCTCGCTCAGTGTTGAGGCTTTGACGCAGGGCTGGGGGGGGCGGTCACCCTCCGGGCTGGCGGCCCCGCTGGCGGGACACAGGGTCCCAGCCTGTTCCACGGTCCTTGTTGTAATTTTGGAGAAGATTCCTAAAAACAAGAGCCACAAATAATCCCACCACCTAAGGCATCCCCTGCGCTGGGGAGCGTCCTGAACGACCCGGAACAGGCGCCGTGGGCGCTGGCCCTTGGGTGTGTGTGGGGAGGGGATGATGGAGTCTCACCCCGCACTCGGGAGTGGGCGGCTCCCGGGAAGTGGGGGGCGGGAGGGGGTCGCTGCCTCGCAACAGCGAGGAGCAAGGATGAAGGTGGGACTGGCTGCTGGGGTCCGACCCCAGCAGGTCCAGGGGTCCCCAAAGGTGTGGACGGAGTCGGCGAAGAAGGAATGACATGGAGAAAGTGTTCAGTTGAATGGATGAGAAACTTTTGAAATGGTGTAATTACATCATACTTTATTGAAACACCTGAAAATTTTTGAACCTTAGTAAAGCCTGCTCACACACACACACACACACACACACACACACACACACACACACACACACCAAAGAACATTCATACATAGTACCTGGGATAATCATAGTACCTTTCTTGTCTGGGTTTCTGTTATTATTGACTGAATTACTATGTCATCTAAGAGGTTGG
>NW_006294609.1:2701146-2704617 GCF_000327345.1 Myotis davidii | reverse complement strand
AGTTAAGGGGTTTTATTCCCTCCCTAACTTCAGGGGAAAATCCCTACCTGGGGAAACAACCTTTCTCAGAGAGGTGACCTTGGTTAAAACACATAGCGCCAAGAAGGTGAGAAAGCATATTAAGAACAGTTTGCCATATATGCCAGGTCCCTTGAAACAGCAAGGATGGACCGGCTCCCGGCAACTGGCGGCCGCTGCCCAGGAGGGGCCGCAGACTGGCGTTGGGGAGGTGGCTGCTGCTTCCAGCGGCTCTCGTGTTGTCCTGCCGCTGGCGCTCGCAGGGTTTTAGCAGGAGGAGTGGGCGCGCACGTTCGGTTCCAGCGCTGATGAATGGGTTCCCTGGGAGTACGGTTGACGTTTGTCAGTCTGTCTGTCCGTAGCACTAATCTTTAAGATCAGTTATCGCCACCTTTCCTCCATTTCTACATTTCCCTTCTGACAGGTGTCTTTGCACAGTTACCTCACACAGTTTCAAGCTCTGGGCTGAACTGCTTCATTTGACTTAACTTCTACTGTATTTCAGTCCATAACTTTATCATATATATGTGTGTGTGTGTATGTGTGTGTACACACATATATGTTTTATTGATTTAAGAGAGAGGAAGGGAGAGAAAAACATCAGTGATGAGAGAGAACCACCAATCGGCTGCCTCCTGCAGGCCCCACACTGGGGATCGAGCCTGCAGCCCAGGCCTGTGCCCTGACTGGGAATCGATCCGTGACCTCCTGGTTCATAGGTTGATGCTCAGCCACTGAGCCAGGCTGGCCCAGGATTTGCTGAAGTTTTTAAAAGTTCTGCTTCGTTCCTGGTTTCCTTCCATCCACAGTCACCCCTTAAGGGAAGCCCCCATGCAGAGTGCGCCCCCACTTCCTCACGGTGCCGGTCCCTTCCTGCTCTTGGCCCCCCCGCTTGCCTCGTGGGCGTCACCCCACGCCCCACGCCATCTCCTTGCGGTGCCGGCAGCCTTGTACCTGGCCCGCGATGACGCCTGGGTGTCCCCCCCCCCACACACAGGACAGTCCTCTTCAGCACCGTCCGCAGGCCCTGGGCTGACGTCATCCCCTGCAACTATGAGATGCAGCACACGATCCGGGACCTGGTGCCGCTCAAGGCCTTCCTGCTGGCGGGGACAACCGTGACCATCGTGGAGGAGAAGGTGGGGTTCCCCCGGAGGCCGGTGCCCCTTCCTGGGCATTTTCTGTCCGGCCCAGCTCCCCTGTTTGCGTGGTCTCAGCTCCTTTCCAGAAAGACTCCATCCGGCCCCAGCGTGGCCGCCTTGCTGTCCCCTAGATTCTCTCCTGGCCCGTGGTGCCACCTCCTGTGGACAGTTTCTCGCCTACCAAGGGAAAAGGGGAGAAAGAGAAAGGGGAGAAAGAGAAAGAGAAGAAAGAGAAAGAAGAGAAAGAGAAAGAGGAGAAAGACAAGAAAGGGAAAGATGGGAAAGACAAGGCCACCAAAGGGGAGAAAGAGAAGAAGGTACCCCAGGCCCTGTGCAGTGGCCATGGGCACTGGGCACATCCCGGCCGGGCCCTGTCACCCTCCCAGCCTCCCCCCCCAGGAACAGAAGGGGACCAAGAAGAAGAGAGGGATCTCTAAGGAGTTTCGCCAGGACCCCCCCATCCTGCGGGTGCTAGGCAGCGGCCTGGTGGTCCTGGAGCCCCTGCTGGCGGGGGACCCACTCGTGTCTACCCTGTGCATGTTTGGGGTGATCCGCACCTTGGAATCCGACAGGCTGACATTTCTCAGGGTACCGTGGGCCCCTGCCACACCCTCCCCACAGAAATAGTGCTGGGGAGCAAGGCCCGTGGGGCCAGGTTGTGGGAGGGTAGGGGTGGAGACTGGGGGAGGAGGCCCCAAGCCCCCTCAAGAAGCCCCAGCGTTGGCAAGGCCCCAGGAGGCATCAGACGGCCAGTGGGGTCGTGGGGCAAGGGGGCAGGTGGCCCCCTCCTCCCTAGGAGACCCTGCCCCGCCTCCGTGCCAGGAGAGGCCTGGCAGAGGGGCGCTGCCCACGAGATGCACTAGAATCTGCACCCCCCCACTCTGTGAGCGGCTTATCTGGTGGTTCTTCCCTCAGGATTCCAAGACTAAGAAAACTAAAAAGGGTAAGAGCCCATGATGGTGACCGAGGGCAGGGAGTGTGCACTGAGGACCTGTATTCACCCATCGGGGCTGCGATAACTGGGCACCATAGCCGGGCAGCTCACAAACAACAGGCATTTCTTTCTCGCAGCTTTGGAGCCAGGGAAGGCCAAGAACAAGATGCCAGCCTTGCCAGGTAAGGGCCTCTTCCTGGTTAACAGCCAGGCCCTTCTCATGTGTCCTCACCTGGTGCATGAATTTTCTCAATGAAAAAAAGTGTAAGGTAAGTGCACTTGTCCATGGATTAGGAGATTGAATATTAAGATGTCAGATTTTCTCGGATTGATCTGTAGAGTCGATGCCATTTCAGTCATCATCCTAGAGGGATTAAAAACAATAGGAATCGGCAATCTGATTCTAAAATGCATATGAAAATGCAAAGGACAGAGGGTCAGCAAAACAACTTTGAAAAAGCACAAAGAAAAAATAAATAAAATACATCATGGGGGCAGGGGGTTAGATAAAGCACCAAAGGATTTATACTGCTGGACTTCAAGACCATGCAAGTCTTGACTTGCGAGTGGTGACAGAGCTGTGGGGTGAGGTTGATCTTGAAATTATCTGTGCTGGTCGTATTTGGTGGTTCTCCCAGGATTCTAATCTCAGGATTTTGTTTACATTTTTGCAAATCTCTTTAACACCTGGCTTAACGGAGGACGGTGGCAACACACGGCTGCCCCTGTGGCCCCTGGGCAGTGCTGAGGGGTGTGAGGAAGTCCAGCCTCACGTGGACATGTGCCTGGAAAGGAGGCGCGTAGTGTAGGTTTTCTGTTGACTGCAGGTACCCTCCTCTGACATTACATCAAATATGCCCGCTCGTCGGTTTGTGAGGGTCAGTTCAAGGTGAACGCTGAGTCTACGAGGGAATTAAAATCCTTTGGGCGACCCTGCATTTCGCACGGCTCTTCCCCATGCACAGTTCCTTACACCAGACGTTGGGTTTTTGTAAAAACTGGATCACTGTTATGCCGATCTCCCAAGTGTGGACACATTTCACACAATTTCCAAAACACATTCCCCGTCACCGCCCCGATCAGGAGAGCAGTCCTGAGTGTTGGGAAACGAAGCGCATGGTGGCAGATACAATGCTCCAAAGTTCTGGTTTCTATTGGAAAGCGCTAGGGCTACAGCTTTATTTCTCAAAATGCTTTCAGTTGTCCCTGAAGCGCCAGGTTTACTTCATTCACTTTTTAAAAGAAAATATCTACCAAATCCTCGCGTCTGAACAGCACAGTCTTGTCAGTGCAGCGTGACTTTTCCACGGAGGCCGAGGCCGAGGCGGACGCCCTCGGGGCGCGAGGACGGGTTTGCGTTCGGGGCGTCAGGAGCGC
>NW_006294609.1:2700021-2700796 GCF_000327345.1 Myotis davidii | reverse complement strand
GAGGGCGGGGGGTGCCCGCCCGGGGCGCCTGGAGCCCCGCTGGGGAAAGGTGCCTCGTGCGCAGCGGGGCGCCGCTGCTCGTCCGCTCAGAACCCAGAGGGGTGTCCACCGCGGGCTCCTGGTCCGTGTTTTGCGGTCCCGCGAAAGCCCCGCAGAGACTCGCGTGGAGGAATGAACCAGCTTGGGCTCTTTGTCTCGTCGTGGCATGTCAGGTTAGCTGTCATCCCAGAAACAGTGACACAGCCTGGGGCTCAGCACCCACTTAGCGGGCGTCGCGCACTCGCTGAACGGGTCAGGTTAGGAACCAGGCGTGGGGAGGGGGAGCCTCTGAGCCCGCAGCCCTGGCATGAGGTTCCCAGGTGTGTGTGGGGCGGCGAGGGGCACGGAGCAGAAGCTGCCGGTCCCTGCGGTGCGGACTTGTTGCTCGGGCAGTGGAGGCCGCCGAGGGTTTGGGCACCGTGGAGAGGGGTGGGCAGGGGGGTCATAGGTCCCTCGCGCAGTCCAGCCCCGGCTACTGAGACTCGCACGACAACACCAAGCCGCTTGCTTTGCACCTGCTCCGTAATTGGCACACGACCCACCCGGGGCCCGTTAGTCACAGCCTGCCTGCCTGCCACACCTGAAGCCCATTTCCCACCTGAAACCCATCCAGCGCCCCCGCTCCGTAGCCACACCCACCCGTGTCCTGGGCCCTCACTAAGGAGTTTTCATCTGGTCTCGTTTGCACTCTTGCTCTTCCCGGATCCATTAGGCGGCAGCTGCAGTGAACTTTCAC
>NW_006294609.1:2694505-2699980 GCF_000327345.1 Myotis davidii | reverse complement strand
ACCCTCCAGTGGCTCTCCAGGCGCCCACAGTAACGCCCGAGCCCTCCGCAGCCCTTACTCTGGGGCTCCTCAGCCCCCTCCCTCACCTCTGCCCCCTCCTCCTGCTCCATATCCAGCCACCGCTCTCCGGCTTCAGGGGCTCCGCAGGTAACTCTGCCTGGTGCCCGCTCTCCAGATGTCTCTGTGGTTTGGTCCCTTATCCACCCAGTTCTTGCCCGTGTCCTTTATCAAGGTGGCTTTCTAAACTGCGGCATTCAACAGCCTTCCCGGCCCTGGCCTCCTGACCCTGCTGTCATGTCCCGGCGCTGTCTGAAGTTCATTCTGGTTTTCAGGGTCTCTGTGAGGGCTCGGACCCTGCCTGTCTTGCCTGCCATCGCACCCTGGCAGCTGGAAGAGATGGCAGCTTCTGTGGGGGTGCAGCGGCAGGGACAATAGGCTGAGGCCAACGTGGGTAGACGGGGAGGCCTGTCGGACCAGGACAGCGTGGCAAGAGTGGCGAAGAGGAGGCTTTGAGGCCTGGCTCTGCTACTCTGGACCTGGGCACGTGCCTGTTGGTTAGCGTTCCTTGGCCTCCTTTTTGCATTGCTGGGCACCTGAGCCACCCCTGGCACCCGTCTCCAGCTTCCCACGTGCTCCCATGTTCTCCTGGGCGTGGGTTTTGTCCCTAAAACCCCATTGGACTAACCCAAGAACCCAGGCCACCTCAGCAGATGGAAGGGGGTGCTCAGTGGTGGCTCCATCGGCTGCTCTGCTGGGGCTGAGACCCCCAGCACAGGGCCTGCCACCTACAGAGCAGACTCCAGACCTTGGAAATGTTTTGATTTAGACGTAAGAGCCCAGATTGTCATGTTCAGTCCTTAGAATGAATTTAACCCGAAGCTAAACTAGCTCTGTGCCAGTTCCACTAAAGCATGCAAGGTACTTGAGTTTCCTGGGAAATGCTGAAAATGCTCATGGCGCCCGTTCTAAAGTGGCTGAAAGTCATTTTGGGGAAAGTTGGCCTAAGAGCCCTCTGCTGACAGAAGGCAGGCAAGGGCTGGCATAGCAGGTGAGCTCAGTCTGTCCTCTGGGAGAGGGACCCTGGAAAGAGCCAGAAGACACGCTTAAAAAAATAAATAAAAGCACTCGCAGAGGCCCGCAGGGTGTGGGTAACTTGCTCTCGGGACCAGGGAGGCGAAGGTGGGGGCTGAGGCTGGTCCTGGGACGGGCTGGGCCCGCTCACAGGCTCTTTCCTTGCAGGCCCTGCCATGTTCCGCAGGCTGGGCTGGCTGGTCCTGTACAGCCTTGCCGTGCTGCTGCTCAGCTGCCTGCTCTTCCTGAAGAAGGAGGCCAAGCCAGCAGGGGTCCCCACCGCCCGCCAGCCCTTCTGGGCTCCCCCAGGGCCCCGCCGCAGCCACTGTCCACCCAACCACACTGTGGCGAACGCCTCCCTGTCCCTGCCCAGCCGGCACCGTCTCTTCTTGACCTATCGCCACTGCCGCAATTTCTCCATTTTGCTAGAACCTTCAGGCTGTGCTGAGGACGTCTTTCTGCTCCTGGCCATCAAGTCGCAGCCTGGCCATGTGGAGCGGCGTGCGGCCATCCGCAGCACGTGGGGCCGGGTGGGAGACTGGGCTAGGGGCCGGCAGCTGAAGCTGGTGTTCCTCCTAGGGGTGGCAGGACCCGCACCCCCTGCCCAGCTGCTGGCCTATGAGAGTCGGGAGTTTGACGATATCCTCCAGTGGGACTTCACTGAGGACTTCTTCAACCTGACTCTCAAGGAGCTGCACCTGCAGCGCTGGGTAGCGGCTGCCTGTCCCCAGGCCCACTTCATGCTAAAGGGAGATGACGATGTCTTTGTCCATGTGCCCAATGTCCTGGAGTTCCTGGATGGCTGGGACCCAGCCCAGGACCTCTTGGTGGGAGACGTCATCCGCCAGGCTCTGCCCAACAGGAACACCAAGGTCAAGTACTTCATCCCACCCTCCATGTACAGGGCCCGCCATTACCCGCCCTATGCTGGGGGTGGAGGGTATGTCATGTCCAGAGCCACTGTGCAGCACCTCCGAGCAGCCGTGGAAGAGGCCGAACTCTTCCCCATCGATGACGTCTTTGTGGGTATGTGCCTGAGGAAGCTGGGGGTGAGCCCCATGCACCATGCTGGCTTCAAGACATTTGGAATACGGCAGCCCCTGGACCCCCTGGACCCCTGCCTGTTCAGAGGGCTCCTCCTGGTGCACCGGCTCAGCCCCCTGGAGATGTGGACCATGTGGGCACTGGTGACAGATGAGGGGCTTAAGTGCGCTGCTGGCCCCTTGTCCCAGCTCTGAGGGGTGGGCTGAGTGGATTGAGTGTATTTTCCTATCATAGAAATTGAGAAACTTGAAACTTGACCCATGATGGTCTACAGGAAATGCTTAGTTTTTGTAACCCCCTCCCAAACGTTTCTAACTTTGATTAAAAACACTGAAACCTGGCTAACCTGGACCAACACATGTTGAATGGTTCCCACAGCAAATGGGGGAGGGGGATGAAGGGTCGGGGGGTCCTGGAGCTCTTTGGCATTCTGCCAGTCGGGGAGGAGGGTGAAAGTGAGAGGCTGCAGAGGACCCCAGAAAACACACACTTTCACTTTTAAATGCAAAAAAAATTATTCTCCTTCAGATACAATAGAGAAACTCGAAGGAAAGGAGGACACAGGAAGCAGGTGTTGGAGTAAGTCCTGTTGAAAGTACCAGGTAAACACGCTGCATTCAGTCCCTTAAGAATAATGAATAGACTTTTGGCTGCTTGGCCTGGGCTGTCCTTGCAGGGCCAGGGGGCCAGGTCAGAGAAGGCATTAGAAACACTTAAAAAGAAATCTTACAAAGAGAACAGGCTCCCCTCGCCCCCAAAACTCACATCCCTATGGAGGGAGCAAATACTAACTCCTATTTGAATAAGTTTGAAAATGAGGTTAAAACAGCTACTGAACTGTGGGCATGACAGAAAAGGACTCTGGCCAGGTTGGTGAGATGCTCTGGGCAGGAAGTAAAACAATCGGTGGGTGGGTGAGAGGGCAGCTGTGCTGAGTGGGGTGCAGTGCCCCGGACTAAGAACCAGGTCCAGTACAAGCCTGAGACCAGGGTTCAGGGGTCAGGCACTCACAGCTCACAAAATGCCTCTGGCCTGATGGGCCAGGGCAGGACCTGCGCCTCCTCTCCGTGCAGAGAAAGCCGTGCCGACCCCAGGCTGAGCGGGCAGACGTGGGCAGCGGCTCAGGCCCTCAATCCTCACGCAGGTAGGCCTCCTGTTCCGGCTCAGCCCTGTCATCCGCCTCCTGTGTTTTCTGACGGAGTTCTTCTGTCTGTGCTTCTGCCAACTTGGTTTCTGCTTTCTGGGAGAGCTGGCGCACTTCCTGCACCTGCGACTTCACCAGCTGAATGTGATTCCTGGCCGTTATAGAGGCCTGATCTGCTCCTGCCAAGAGATGGGACAGTTAAGCTGAGCAGCCAGCAGGGCAGGTGCGAGTGGACGCAGGAAAGCCGGGGCTCCATGCTTGTCACCTGAGCCTGTCCTCCCTGCCAGCCTTCTGTCTGCAGAGCAGAGAACTCGAATTCCACATCAGGTGTGCATTTTACTTTTTATTGTCAAAGTCCTAGCATATTTCTCCAGCTATGAGCAGCTATCATTATAATTATTACATGTAATTCCCACAATCTTTATAGCTACCTAGCTCTTAAAATAGATGCTTAATTTAAATACGCAAATACTAATTTCTTTTTGATAAATTAAGAGACCACCAATAAAATTGGCCATATACATATAGAATGCTTAGAGAAATATTACTGTAAGTTTACATAATAGCACAAAAAGTATTTATTGAATGTCTTTTGCAATTTTGTTTAGAAATGTTTTTTGAGCTCTGTAATTTCTTTTACCTGTTGCTAGTGTAGTTCATCACAAGATAGGCACATTTACCCATTATCTATTGATTTGGGTGGTTTTCTATCTTACTGCATTAATGAAAACCTCCGGTACAATGCTGAAAGGTAGTGGTTAATAGGCATCCACCTCTCATTTCTGACCTTGATGGAAATGCTTTTCATATTTCACTGTTAAGTAGGATCAACCTTTATCATTTAAGAAAATTCTCTCTATTCATAATTGTACTTACGTATACATCATAAATGGGTACCACATTTTACTGAAGGCTTTTGGGGCATACATTGAGAGGATTACACGGGTGGATTTTTAAAAACCTTTACTTTACATGACCAAGTAGTGAATTATGTTGGCGGTTTTTTCCAGTGCTGGATTATCACTGTATTGTGAGAGTGAATGGCTGTTTGATTTACATCTGTATTTGTGACACTGAACTATATTTTTGTCTTGGTGCTGGTCTAGTCATCTTAGATCAGGCCTGTGCTGGCTTTACACATTACAATAGGAGGTTTTTCATCATCTTCTATGACTGGTACGCTTTCTGTAACAGGAATTATGTTTCTAGAAGAGGAGATAAAACTCTCCACAAAACAGCTTGGGCTAGTGTCTACTTTTGGGGCACAGAATCTTTGAATACTATTTCAACTTTTATGGTGATTGGTCTTTTTTTGGGGATTCTTTACTTCTTGGGTCAATTTGGAATTCTCATACAATGTAAAAAACCTTCAAAACAATAATAGCTCTTTCTGATGTTGCTTTTGCTCACTAAAAAGCCACATGTGCCAAATCTTATTTTTAAATTCTTTTCAAGGAACCAAATTTTACCTTTTGGACTATTTCTTTTTAGGTTTCTTATACATTTTATTTCCTTTATTCTTACACTGTGTGGATTTATTTTGCTTTTTTTCTAAGTTAAAAGTAACTTAGTACTTCTCATACAGTGAACATTACCTGTCCTTCATGCTGCTGTTCTTTGTATTTATGACACTTGCATGTCAATTTCTCTTGAAAGCCAATTAGTTTACAACTCCTTAGGTCTGCTAGATACTACATTTATCATCACAGTTCTAAAAATTTTAACTTTACATTTTGAATTTTGGTGGGGAAGGACAGTGAAGGAATTTGCTGAGTCTTTGTCACCTGGCACAAAATCAGTTTTTGTACATGTTCTATTTGTTTAAAAAGAATGTGTGTGGAGAGTAAACAAAATGTTTTTAGTATATATATATTTGGTTAAGCTTTGAAAAATCATTCTGTTCCAACCCTTTTAGCTTTAACTGTTTTGGTCTTGACCAGCGAGTCTGAGATGCGTGTAAAGTTCAATACTAGGTACCTCATGACGGTATCTTCTCCATGAATTGTTCTGTCCCTTTTAATGCTTTGTCGTGAATCCTTTTTCTGATTCTGACGTGGCTCTGCCAGCGTTTTTGGGTAACACTCTTTTTGTTTGTGGTTCACTTTTTCTAACTTTCAACTTTCCTATGCCATTTTGTTTTAGGTGCCTATGTAAACAGTTGTAGCCGAAATTATTTCTAACATAATCTAAAGCATCATTTAATAACAGTAAATTTA
>NW_006294609.1:2686440-2694453 GCF_000327345.1 Myotis davidii | reverse complement strand
ATCTCCCACTGGGGATGTGCCCGCAACCCAGGTACATGCCCTTGGCCGGGATCGAACCTGGGACCTCTCAGTCCGCAGGCTGACGCTCTATCCACTGAGCCAAACCGGTTTCGGCTAAATTTAATGTTCTTATTGTGATGACTGATGTTTGATGTTGTTCCTCTGTTTTGCGTTGCCTTTTCCAATAGGTTTCATGTCTTCTCAACTGCCTGCTTTTCTGTCCCTTCCCCCATTCTCTCTGCGGTGTTTAGCACTGTCTAATGTTAAGCCAATGTCCCTCTTCTTCCCAAAAAAGGTAAGAAGGCTCAGCATGCTTTCACTTCCCCAAATTTATTCATTTTTTTAAAAAAACATATTTTATTGACTTTTTACAGAGAGGAAGGGAGAGAGACAGAGAGTCAGAAACATCGATGAGAGAGAAACATCGACCAGCCGCCTCCCGCACATCTCCCACTGGGGATGCGCCCGCAACCCAGGCACATGCCCCCGACTGGAATCGAACCTGGGACCTTCCAGTCCGCAGGCCGACGCTCCATCCACTGAGCCAAACCAGTTTCGGCCAAATTTATTCATTTTTAAAAAATTTGTTCAATACTCAGAACTTCTGACAAGTTTTACTAAATTTTATTCATTATTCGTGTATTTCAGTTGCTTGTAATTTTTCTTCATAGAATAGTTTTTCCAGAAAACACGTGTTTGGTAAACTTTGAGTCTTTTTATGCCTGAAAATATCTTTCATGCTCACATTTTAATGATATTTGGTTTATCACCTTGCATCTGGGGTTGCTGATAAGAAGACTGATGTCTGATTATACTTCCTTTGTAAGTACATCTACTTTTTTCTTATACTTTTTAGGATTTTTACATCCTGAATCTGTTTAGAGTCTTCAATCTGGGAAATGCCTATTTTTTTCAGATAACGCTTACTTCCTCTCCTGTTTCCTCTGCTAGATTTAAGCCTGCCTGGCTGAGTGGCCTGGGAGTCCTGCTGCAGTGCCTCAGCCAGTCTCCACCTCCACTACCACTACCACACCAGACCTGTCTTCAGAATCTGATTCCTCAGGTTTTAGTTAACTAAGAAGTCTTTATTGCTTTTACTTTTTTAAAAAAAGTTTTTTGTACCCTTTTAAAAATTTAGAGACCCAAGTCTGATATACTGAAATAGAAACAGGTTTTAGTTAACATAGCAGTTTCTTTTTTTATATATATATATTTTATTGATTTTTTACAGAGAGGAAAGGAGAGAGATAGTTAGAAACATCGATGAGAGAGAAACATCGATCAGCTGCCTCCTGCACATCCCCCACAGGGGAAGTGCCTGCAACCCAGGTACATGCCCTTGACCGGAATCGAACCTGGGACCTTTCAGTCCGCAGACCAACGCTCTATCCGCTGAGCCAAACTGGCTTTGGCAGCAGTTTCTTAATAAGAGCTGGTCCTGGGCTGTAATACCTTCTGGTTCATAGGTCAATGCTCAACCGCTGGGCCTAAACCCCAGTGTGGCTGCTTGTGCCACAGCATCCTGGATGAGTTGCTAACCCCTCTGCCGCCCCCCACCCTTCCATTTCTTCACCTGTGAGGTGAGAATGACAATAGGTCCTACTTTAAGGAAACTGTGGATGTTTAAAAGTATCTATAAAATGCTTACCACAAAGCCTGAAATGGACAAACATTATTCATAAATTATCTAGGTTATAAAATAAATGTTTATTTGAAGGCAGTCCAATTTTCCAGTTGGCAGTAGTTTTACCATTTTATTTTCTAGATACTGACAATCTAGCTTCTACTGGCTTGGTCTCCAGGGGTGTTAGTCTTGCCCATTGTGCAAATAAGACGGGGACCTTTTCTCACCAAGTTAGAGCCACATGGGCTCTAGACCATTTACCTCCAGAAGAGAACGCCAATGGCACCTACCGGTGTGGTACGCAGCTTCTGCCGCCATCTCTGAAAGACTAACTGCGGTCATCCAGGTACTCTCCAACCTCAGGTACTCTTGCTGCTTTGAAGTCATCTGTAAATTAAACATGAAGGGCTTAAGCACATTTAAAGGACTTATTCAAAATGGCAGGTTTAGAGAACAGGGACTGGTTAGCCACCACGAGGAGGCAGGAGCTGCACACAGAAATGCTGACTCCTCGCTTACCTCAACTCTGGCTCCTATGATCACCTGCCACACTTCATCTTCCTCCTGTGAATTCATTTTCCCGAGTAAACTTGTATATTGTCGGTACAGAGAAACTAAGGTATAAACAGCCTACAAATAGAATAAACAAGTCTGAGTGAAACGAGTGAGGCGTATGAAGTAGGATTAGTGAGACCCACACCTGCAGATGATAAAGTCCCATTACAGCAAACTGGCCTTCGGTCCTCGGCCTCCCTGACACGCAGGGTGTGGGAAGTCGGGGCATTATTCCAGGGCGGGAGCTCCACTTATCAACTTTTGTGTTTTTAAAAGCTTGTGAGTAATTCAGACATAGAAAGAGAGCACAGTGCAGAGGGGAGCTGAGAAGGCTCAGGAAAAAGCTACTAGAAAATAAAGATATGACAATTTTAAATGATTCTGATTACCCATATACTCTATTAGCTCACAACAATGGTTTCCAAACTGTCCTCACAGAGAAGCCCCTGGTGCTGCTGGTGGTAGACTTTGGGCCCTTTCACCCCTAACTGAACCAAATCATCTTGGTTCCCCTGTCTTACAAGGTTCTTATAAGGTTCCCGCTGCTATATTTAAGGTTCTTCTTTTAAAAACCAGTGCTTTCGATCAGGGCAAGAGAAAGTATTTTAGGCTTTGTGAGCCCTATAGCCTATTGCAACTGTTAACTCACAAAAGCAGGCACCAGACCAGCTTGGTCTGTGAGCCAGGTTGCTAACCACTGGTCTAGATGAGCGAGGCTTACCTTAGTATACTCTGTGATGGCTTCAATCAACGCGTACGTGGTCTGAGAGAGAAAGGTGGAGGTGCTATCTGTTACCAGAGACACAGCCCTCCTCATTAGTGCGTCGTTACTGAGAGCATGAGGCTCTGATTTCTGAAAGACACAAACATTTTCACTCAATTTCCATAGCACGAGCTGAGGTGTCCCAGACAGCCTGGTGAAACGTAATTCTCATACTGCACCGTCAACTGCTTCTTTTTAAGCTTTATTTTGGCTATTTAAGACAATAAGTAGAAATAATTCCAGAGCATGCTCTCTACCTACTTTTATTCTTTAGTCTCTGCTGCAAACAGCAAAGTTTTCTTTTCATAAAAGGCTAGTTGTTATAACCAACAAATCTCATGAAGGTATGATTCATTCATTACCACAGTGCTAGAGGCTTGGGATATAAAAATATATATTCTTTGCCCTCAAAGATTTCAGATAAGGAGGGGAAGGGCTGGAGCTTATAGAGAACTTGAAAAAGGAATGCATTCAAGACCATGGGAGCAATCACTTCTGTGTTGAATGAGAACAGCTTACAAAAGGCTTCACAGAGTTGAGGATTAAGCGGAGAATAAAGTAAATGGGCACTCTGACCACAGCTATTGTGCTAAAAAAGCCAATATAACCACCTGACTCTGCCTTTTTCTTCCTCAGCAGAACCCTGACTGTACTACAACTAACAAAGAAACCAATCCCCCTCCGTCATCTAGTGTCTTGTTCTTGCTAAAGAGTGTAAATACATAGTGTTGCCTGTTGAAAGCAGTAGTCAATAAATTATCTCTGATACAGGAGCAAATCAAGACTTTATTTATCATATCTGTATTTCATTCAATCAAATAAATATTATGTACTGTACACTGAAGGGCTAGAAAGGGAGGAATGACAGTATTTGTGCTTATGAGAAGCTAATTTTGATCTGTTCTGACAACTTACGTCTTCATAATGCCCTACATTTTACAGTGCACTTTCACCAGTTCAGATAGTATCACTTCTTTTTTACTAGATGAGGAAATGGAAGTTCAGTTACATAATTTCACCAAAAAGACAGACATCCAGACCTCACACTAAATCTTCCCATGGGCTCTGCTGACGGACTCAGGAGAGAGCCAAATGAACTATCATCAAATATAAAAATAGACAACATTAAGTGATCAGAAAAGGAGATTGTTGGATAAGGAATGGCTTTAAGGAGAGGCGGATGTGGGCCTGAAGACACGATGAGGAAAAGAATACGTGTGTGTAGGGTGTTCGGGAACTGGGGCGGGAGGGCACGGGAGTCCCTTGGATTTGAGTCTAACACAATGCAGAGCTGCCGCAGGTGCTGAAGAACAAAAATGCTGTTCCTGCAGAACAACTAGAGCAGTGGTTCTCAACCTGTGGGTCGCGACCCCTTTGGCGGTTGAACGGCCCTTTCACAGGAGTCACCTAAGACCATCCTGCATATCAGATATTTACATTACGATTCATAACAGTCGCAACATTACAGTTATGAAGTAGCAATGAAAATAATTTTATGGTTGGGTCACAACATGAGGAACTGTATTTAAAGGGCCAGAAGGTTGAGAACCACTGAACTAGAGGTTCTTCTTATGTGACCCAGACTAGTACACAAACTGAGAAAGACAAACCCAAAAATGTCCTGTGACTGAAAATGGCCTGCTGCTCAAGTTAAACGTTTTAAGGTCAAAGATTCATCAATGGGCAGTGACAAAAGTTAAAGTGGAGGCACAAAAGGTGAGGTCTCATCAGTGAGCCTCAGAAGATGCTGAAAATACTTATAATAGATGGAATTAATCTTACGCTAAACACATTTACATATCAGGAATATTTTGCTAAACTAGAATTTGTTGGTTTCCTATTTAGTTCTTCCTGAAAGATTATAACCAGTGATTTTAAAAATAAGGTACCACCTTTCATATCAACTGTCTACTTAACAGTTCCACTTAGATGTCTACTAAATATCTCAGACCATCAATTCTTTATTTCTTCCTCCAAAAACCTACGGCACTCCATTCTTTCAGTTGCTTAGGCCTTTGAAAAGCATCTAGGTTATATACTCCACATCTGACTCATCAGCAAGCCCTGCTGACCACACGTGACCCTGTTCTCCCCACCTCCACTGCTGCCCACCTAGACTCCACTTGGTCTTCCTAGTTTCACATGCACCTTTAAAAATTATGTCAGATGACATAATACTATATATGGAAAACCCTAAAAACTCCTTCCAAAAAATTATTAGAATAAATGACTTCAATAAAGTTGCACGATACAGAATCCACATACAGAAATCTGTTGTTTCTATACACCAATAATAAATGATCAGAAGGAGAAATTAAGAAAATAGTTCATTTACAATTGCATGAGAAATATACCTAGGAATAAATTTAACCAAAGAGGTGAAAGTCCTATACTCTGAAAACTGTAAGACACTGAACAAGACACAAATAAATGAAAGGATTAACATCATTATAATGTCCTCACTACTAAAAGTGACATACAGATTCAGTGAATCCCTATTAAAATACCAATGACATTCTTCTCAAAATTAGACCACCTATTCCTAAAATTTATATGGAACCACAAAACACCCCAAATAACCAAAGAAATCTTGAGAAAGTGGGAGCTATCATGCTCCCTGATTATTAAACTATACTATAAAGCGACAATAATTACACAGTATGGTACTGGCATAAAAAAAGACAGGACAATGGACTAGAGAATCCAGAAATAAAACCTCACTTATATGGTCAATCTATGACAAAGGCAGCAAGGATATACAGTGGGGGTAAAGACAATCACTTCAGTAAGTGGTGTTGGAAAAACTGGACAAATAGACCACTTTCTTACACCATATACAAAAATAAACTCAAAATAGGTAAAAAACTTAAATGTTAGACCTGAAACCATTAAATTCCTAGAAGGAAAAACACAGGCAATAAACTCTTTGATCATTGCTCTTAACAATATCTTTTTGAAAATATCTCCTCAAGCCAGGGTAACAAAAGAGAAAATAAACAAATGGTAATATATCAGAAAGTCTTGCAAAGGAAACCACCAACAAAGTGAAAAGATAACCTGCTGAATGCGAGAAGATATTCACAAATGATACATCTAATAAAGGTTTAACATCTAAAATATATAAAGAACTCATACAACAACCTCCCCCCCCCCCCCCACAACAACCCCCCCCCCCCCCCCGCCAAATAAAAAATTAAAACATGTCAGGACCTGAACAGGTATTTTTCCCAAGATGGCCAACACACATGAAAAGATGTTCAACATCACTAATCATCACAGTAATGCAAACTAAAACCACAATGAATGATCACCTCACACCTGTCAGAATGGCTATTAGCTCTTATCAACAAATCAAGTGCTGACCAGGATGTGGAGAAAAGGGAGCCCTCATGCGCTGCTGGTGGGACTGTAAATTAGTGGAGCTGCTATGGAAAATAATACGGAGTATCCCCCCAAAATTAAAAACAGAACTGCCATACGATCCAGCAATTCCACTTCTGGGTATTTATCTGAAAACAAAATCACTAAAAAAGATACAGCCCTGGCTCGGTTGGCTCAGTGGATAGAGCCTAGGTTGCAGACTCAATCCCCAGTGGGAGGCATGCAGGAGGCAGCCAATCAATGATTCTCTCATCACTAATGTTTCTATCTCTCTCTCCGCCCCTCCCTTCCTCTCTGAAAGCAATAAAAATATATTTTAAAAAAAGATATATGCATTCTATGTTCATTTACAGTAGCCAAGATACAGAAGCAACCTAGGTGTCCAGGGATAGATGAATGGATAAAGATGTGGTATGTATGTGTATGTACAAACACACACACAATGGAATATTATTCAGCAATATAAAAGAAGGAAATCTTGCCATTTGCAACAACATGGCTGGACCTTGAGGGCATTATGCTTCTACCTTTGCACTTGGGTTCCTTCTGCCTAGAAAGTCTTCCCCAAAATATTGTATGGCTCACTCTCGCATGCTCCGACATCAAACTATACTATAAAGTTTGTTCTGCTCTCTACTTGACTACCCCGTCATCAGAGTGGACACCCTATCTAAAACATAACAACTCCGTCCAGCACTTCTTATCGCTCACCCTATGTTTTCTGCGCAGCACTTGTCACCTGGCTTTTTAAAAAAAATACATTTTTTATTGCTTTGAGAGAAAGGGAGGAAAAAAAGGGGGGTTGAGAAAAAAATAAAATAGAACACACCCTGACTGTGAAACCTGTGATGCACAACCCACTGAGGCACACCAGCCAGGGTCACCCGGCATTTTATCTCTGTTCATCTTCTCCCCTTTCTTCTATCCAGTGTGTACGGTACACAAAAAACGCTCAAGACATTTTTGTTAAACGAAAGACTATTTCGGTGATAGACTATAATATACTCTTACTTCTCTTTTCCCTCCTTATACAATTTGACAACTTCAGAAACTGTTCCTACAAAAAGAGGAAACCAAAATGGGAATATTAATGTTTGGTCAGCTCTGAAGACGCCGGCACGGCGGAGAGTACACCCGGCTGTGCGTGTGTGTGTGTGTGTGTGTGTGTGTGCGCGAGCGAGCGCTGGTAGAACTATGCGAGCTGCTGTGCGAGGACACGCTGCCCAGGACACACGGGGCCTTACCTGCGCGATGGGAACTGCACACAGGGTCACACCGACTCCCACGGCCACCGTCTTGTGCCATGGTCTTACCAGCTCCGAGAAACAGCGCCTCCTGAAGCTGGCCTCGACAGGAACACTGCGTCTGTATCTAGGCACAGAGGTCACATCTATTTTTTTAACGTGTTTATTGATTTCAGAGAGGAAGGGAGAGGGAGACAGGGGTAGAAACATCAGTGATGAGAGAGAACCATTGACGGGCTGCTTCCTGCACATTCCACAGGTCTGAGCCCTGACCAGGAATCTGCGACTTCCTGGTTCATAGGTCAATGCCTAACCACTGAGCCCACCGGCTGGGCCAGAGGTCACACCCACCAGTCTGTACCGGACCCCACGACTCACTCACGGGGGCGGAACTCCCACTGCGGCTTCGCAGGAACCTACGGGCAGGTGTGGGGTCGGCTTTGCGG
>NW_006294609.1:2685135-2685563 GCF_000327345.1 Myotis davidii | reverse complement strand
ATCGCCCTGCGCCGGAGGCCCGAAGACCCGAAGACCTGCGGGCACGGGCAGCCGGGAGACCCTGAGTAGGAAGAGCGCCGGTTCCGCCCGCGGCCAACCTCCAGCGGACACTAGTGGACGCAGGTGGCTGGGGGAGGTCCTGCCCTCCTGAGTGAACACCGCCCTAAGGCTAAGAAGCCCAAAGCGCAGATGTTGGCCTCACCACCACCTGGATGCTCATTCTTTTAAACCAAAAGTTCCCCCTCGTTCTCAAGCGCCGAGTCAGGATCTGGGCTTGGACAGCAGAGCAGCCTAGCGGTTCCCAGCTCCGCTGCTGCGTGAGTCTCCCTCCCCTGCCGCTCCTCCCAGCCACCTCCTGCATTTTTAATGTTGGAGTGCTGCTAATGGGCTGATGGAGTAAAGCTTTCTTTCCCCACCGCTCAGCTGCA
>NW_006294609.1:2676452-2685100 GCF_000327345.1 Myotis davidii | reverse complement strand
AGGCGGCTCACCTGGGGAGGGAAGGCAGCAGGCCCCCACTGCAGCCCCCTGGCCCCAGCGGGTCAGTAGCAGATCTGAGATCCTTGCTGTGTGGTCCGGCACGCTAGCCCTCTGGCCGCCAGGACTGCAGGAGTGCCAGGAGGTGGCTCTCAATATGATTCTGGGCTCATCTCCTTCCCCATCGTGCTCTCGTCCATCTGCTCCAGCCCCGCTGCTCTCCCACCACAGATGGAATCAGATGGTGACCATCACTAACCAGCTCTTGACTCCACTGCTGCCCTGCCCAGGAACTCCCCTCAGCGCCCCACTAGCTTCCCTCTCATTTCACTCACTTAGCCAAGTTTTCAGACGCCGCGGTGGCAGCTCAGAGCTTTCTCTCCGATCTGGTGTCTGAAGGTAGCGTGTGTGCACTCCCGCGGTCCGGCAGAGCTGCAAGATTCTCAGGCAGCAGCTGCACTCACCAACTAGGTGTGGTCCAGGGACCAATCACAGTCTCCATGTGGTCCCTAAGCTCCCGGGGAGCTGCGCACACGCGCGCTCCCAGGCCAGGCGGGGCAATGGTAACTCTGCCCACCCGCTCTGCCTGTCACCACTGCCCACAGCGCTCCCAGGTGCCTGCAAGCTCTGACTTAGATGGGCCAAGCCAGCGGCACACCAGGGAGTATTTCATGCCCCTTCTTGTCTGCTTTTCTAAACACTTCGGGTGGGATATACTCCAAATCCTTTTCTAACACTCACATGGAGAGCAATCCCATCCTATTCTCAGAGTCAAAGAACCGCCGTACAAACAACATTCACTATGACAGCCAGCTAAGCAAAAGTTGTCTTAAAAAAAACATGCAATGTGAGCATGCGTATGTGTGAGAAACAGGCACTGAGAACCAAGAGCTGAGTGCTTGGTTCCAAGTCACAGAGCTGAGCAGGTTAGAGGCTCATCATATAGGCACCTTCGCAAGGTGCCCACTTGCAATTTCAAGTCCTCCAACCGCGAGGCTACAAGAGCCAGTTCTGGCTGCAGCAAATACACAGCGGACCCTTCTCCAATGCAAGAGTGAAAGAAAATAAACTTGATGCTGCTGCTGGTTATTTTGACTTTTGTACTAGTTTGTAGTTACCGTTTCTTTGACCTTAAAAAAAAAAAAAGCAGGCAGTGCACACACCAACCCTTTTGTCAACATCATCAGCCAGAAGCAAATGGCTCTTTAATTTGATCAGGATCTCTTATTATCAAATCATTGCTCTGGCCGCAGCTCAGCTAAAAACCAGAGCAGACCATTACCGTGCTCAGGAAGTCAGCAAGCAGTAATTGCTCCCCGAGAGAATTGGTCATCTGAAGGGCTTCTGTGCCCTGTGTAGTCCCAGGAAAGAAAGGATGTCTAAGATTATACCTTCATCCCACACCAAAGTAACGGATGAGAAGAAAGGCTATTAAAACACCTGATTCCGCAGGCATATCTTTCTTGTGAGTGAAGAATGATCCCAGAGATTTTGATTGAGAAGCTTTACAGTACAAACACTTAAATCTTTCTTTTTAATTTCATTGTGAAGCCACAAAACAAACTTTTTTCTTTGGAATTTACTTCTCATTTACCCATTTCACAGAGGCTAGTAAAAGAGATTCTTTCCACTTAAAAAAAAAAAACCACACAAACAAAAACAAACAAAAAAAACACCTGATTCCAGTCGTCTTGATAGCTTACACCCTTCGGATGATGTCTCGAGGCGGCAATATGTTCTAGCCTGTAGTCATCATCCAATTTTGGGTATTTTACAGCAATGGAGGAGCTGAAACTAAGAAACATGGCTTGAAGTTCATATGCATTCATTTAGAAATACAAGGATCTGAGAAATTTTACATTACTGCCGTTTTCTTCAACTGTTTACAAAAAGGCATCCTCCGTTCTCTGTAGCAGCCATCCTTAAACCCCATGGCAATGTAATACAGCAAGCCTGGGTCTAACCCACGGTCTGTTCACGATTCACGGTCTGAGACGCCACATTTCTACGCCTGCCATCTCTATCACAACCGCCCTTCCTGTCTGCAGACAGTTCACTCTGCTATTTAAAGCATTTCTTCTTGAATTCAACTCTGCTGACTACAAACACTTCCTCCTGGTGACAGGCAGGTCTTGAAATGCAACTGAGAACAACAGACAAATAGGCAAATCATGTACAATCGTAATCCATTTCCAGGGAGGGCAGAGCTAGAATGGACTGGGACTCGCATGGGATCTTCCCTTCCCAGTTCTCTCCAAGAATTCAATGTGCTGATTTTAATCCGCCTTTTTTTTTTTCCCTTTTAAATATATTTTTATTGATTTCAGAGGAGAGGGAGAGGGAGATAGAAACATCGGTGAGAATCATTAATTGGCTGCCTCCTGCACACTCCCCACTGGGGATTGGGCCCGCAACCTGGGCATGTGTCCCAACCAGGAATCAAACTGTGACCTCCTAGTTCACAGGTCGATGCTCAACCACTGACCCACACCAGCCAGGCTAATCTGCCTCCTTTTAACCATTACACTCTTGCTCCACAGTTAACTACAGTTCAAATACTTATTTCTCTGTTGGCAAAAATTCCAAAGTGTACAGTAAGACACAGAACAGTGCCTATGTAGACTTCTTTATCTATGCAGACTCCTGGTGTAGCAGAATTATCTACCCAATTAGACAAAAAGTCCAGACGTGATGTAAACAATCCCCCTGCTCCAGGAATAAATGTACCATTCACATACGCTTTTCTCAGTAAGGCC
This sequence comes from Myotis davidii, assembly GCF_000327345.1. Lineage (NCBI taxonomy): Eukaryota > Metazoa > Chordata > Mammalia > Chiroptera > Vespertilionidae > Myotis > Myotis davidii. The sequence goes on along the minus strand of NW_006294609.1, from coordinate 2,682,347 downwards.
ACACTCCTGTGAGACAAAGACTGCTTTAAGTATTAAATGAACTGACACAAAAGCGTATAAAATATATATCCACCACTTTCTATTTGCATACAAATGAAGCAATTCATGTTTTTAAGTCTTCTGTGGAATGCATTTGTAGGAGCTGACCTAACTATGCCCTGAGCAGGCAAGTCGAGAGCCACAAGTGAATGCAGACACATGAGACACAACCGAGTATCTGTTCATAGGACAAAGACCCCAGCCAAGGAGACTCAACTGGACTTGAATCCCCAGAAGCAAAAACACTGAGGGACAAAGGTGCATTTCACTCTCTAAGGCAGCCCAGGCTGACCACTGCTGGGGCTCGGAGGTATAAACTAATCTCCCTGGGATAACAAGGATCTGAGAAAGGATTTCTAACACAGGAATCCATTTCATTAAGACCATTTCCACATACTGAATGCCAATTAAATTAAACCCAGGACAAGCAAATCTTTTAATTTCTTGTTGTTGTTAATCCTCACCCGACGATAGTTTTTCCATTGATTTTTAGAGTGGGAAGGAGGAAGGGATGGAGAGAGGAAGAGAGAGAGGGAAGGAGAAGGAGAGAGACACATTGATTGGTTGTTTATCACATAAGCCCCAACCAAGGCTGGGGATCGAACCTGCAACCCAGGTATGTGCCCTTGACCGGGACTCAAGCCCTCGATCCTTTGGTACACAGACCAACACTCTAAGCACGTAAGAACACTTTCCACTTTTATTGTTATTTTTACCTGCTTGGTCCCATCTGTGCGGCTGCGTAGATTATCCATACCCACCTTCTTAATATACTTCCACGTCTCTAATGAAGACACTGAGCTGAGACCACAAAACACTGGTATGTCTTTAGGTTGTCTTCTTTCTTCAAGAAGTCAGGAACACAAAAGAGAAGCAGAAGGGAGAAAACAGCAAAATTCAAGAGGCTGACCCCAAAGTCAGTTTTGTGTTCCTGGGTGGTTATTCCTCTGTAGGGCTGTCCTTCCCTCCAGCAACTTCCTCAAAGGGGCAGTTTATGCTGCAGTTTGCTTGTCCAATCCGCTCTGAGCGTCCTACACAGGCTTTTCCATCAGAGACTCTATCCACGTGGCCCCGTTCATTAGCTTAGTGGTGGCAATGACGTATTCCGTGCCTCCATCTTCCAACTGAGAGAGAAAGCGCAGGGCAGCGACTTCGGCAAAGGTCACACCCCCGAGGAAAAATATCAGGGTGACTCGGTTTTCCCCCGGTTGACCTAAAATTGAAACATTTCAGAATTAAGAGTTATGTATTACTGGAGCTTTTCTTCCCACCTCTTAAAAACTGCATACTGCCCAGCTGGTGTGGTTCAGTGGTTGAGCTGAAGAGGCTACCGGTTCCATTCCCGGTCAGGGCACATGCCCTGGTTGTGGGCTCGATCTGAAGTAGGGGGCGTGCAGGAGGCAGCCAATCAATGTTGATGTTTCTCTCTCATTGATGTTTCTATCTATCCTCTCCCTTTCTCCCTCTCTAAAAAACAATAAAAACATATTTAAAAAACAAAACTGCATCATTCATAAGAAAAAGTCAAATGTGTCTTGGTTTGACAGTTCACTTGAAACTCAGACACACAATTTTGCTCTCAAATGTTTTTTCTAACTACTGAGATCCTCAACTCCACAGCTGAAAGCTGCTACCCCCGAGGGAATAATGGGTGCCCCTGCTTACAATATACATTAGCAACTAACAAAAGAGGTAGATTGGACTCTGACTCCCAAGGACTTTACAAATGTATTCTACAAAGCAACTGCATAATACATGAAAACCACACTAACAGCACATAACGATCTGTAGATCCCGGCTACAGACTCACGTTTCTTTTGCAGTCCCGTGGGCAATGGCTGCCGCTCTTCAAAGTGGGGCCCTGGGAGGATGCGCAGAACTTCCTCAATACTCCGCCAGCCTGGCCGGGAAAGCAGCTGGGCCAGACGCACACTGAGCGGGGCGTAGCCACTGTACACGTAGGATATGTCGGTGGGATTCTGTGCATAATCAAAGGGAAAAAAGCCTGTGGGTATAGAGACTCAGAGCCACCTAACCCAAAATTATTTCATTTGTCTTTGAAGGCAAAGCCACAAATAACCTTCCACATCTTAGCAGCCAGAAGCTCACTTTTGACTCACATTTTGAAAAGCCATGCAGAGCATCTCTAGGGACTGGAGATGAAAATTGTTACTTCATTTGGCAAGAAACTTTTTGGAGGGTAACTTGGCACTCTAGCTGGGTAACAATGTGCATAATCTTTGAACCCAGAAATTCTACTTTTAGGCATTTATCCTGCAGAGGGGCTGGCATACCAGGGGAGACCAGACCAAAGCACCAACAGTGACTGCAACACCATCTACAGATGGAAAAGACTGGGAACACCTCAATTACTAGCAATAGAAACCTGTTAAATTATAAAGATGGCATATATGTAGAACCACCTCATAACAATTACAAAGAACTTTAAAAAAACAAGGCAGGTTAGCTGGTGTGGCTCAGGGGTTGAGCGTCAACCTATGAACCAGGAGGTCACGGTTCGATTCCTGGTTAGGGCACATGCCCGGGTTGCAGGGTTGCGGGCTGGATCCCCAGTAGGGGGTGTGCAGAAGGCAGCCAATCAATGATTCCTTCTCATCATTGATATTTCTATCTCCCTTTCCATTCTTCTCTGAAATAAAAAAATATATATTAAAAAATATATATCTTTTGAGAGCAATTATGGTGGCAATTTGGTTGGTTTAATAGTAAATACTAGTATATTGTGCGGGTAAATTTGATTAAGGTCAAGATTTTTAAAAAACATGATTTCAGAAACCCGTGGACATAAAGTGTATATCTTGTATGACTTTTTCTGGCTAAGTTATAAAATTATGTTTTTTTCTTTCTCCACGTTAAGCAAAGGAGTATCTTTAAAACACAGGGCCTTATTTAAGAATGCCATGTTGGACTTTGGGGGTTGTTCTACCTTTCTATTAGAAGGGGAGTTCACTTTGACCATGACTCTCCGCTTCAATAGTAACTGCAGGTTTTAAGTGTGGGTTTATCTCTGTTCTTACCTCTGCCATCAGAAATGGTTCTTGTCCCGAAAGCTGTGGCTGCAACCTCTAGAAATGTAACAACCAACTTCCCATCCCCACGCTGCCCTTGTGTTCCTTTGCTTAGTGAAGGATTTTGTGTCAATACATGAGCTGGAAAGTTGGCTTATATCTTGTTTGTTTGTTTTCCCAGGGTTTCTCCTCTAGACTCAAACCATGAAACTATATCCCATAAGGAGTTTCTTTTCTTATTTACTGATTCCCTCTTCTCATTATGTGACTCACTGAACACAAAATTGTACCATCGCAGGACCTCAGAGAAATCTAGTTATTATTTTGCCTTGATGCAGATTAGCTTATAAATCATTCCGCAATGATGAATAGCCTTAGTCTTAGGCTCTCCTGAGAAATGCTGTTTGCCACTTCTCTTCACAAATGGTTACTGTATTTTTAATGTCTGTTTCATGTGATAAAAGACATACTGTATTTAAATCTAGTGAAATATGTTAGGATGTGGTAAGGGGTGGGATTTGATTTAGTTTTGTTATGAATTTACAGATATTATTTTATCAGGGTACTTTTTGCCTCTCAGAGACATCAAGAAATGCTTATTTCTAATTATCGCAAGTTATTATAACTATTATAATTGTTGTTATAGAAATAAACCTTTATTTAAATGTAAGCCCTGAAACATTGATTCTAATTAAAATGTAAGCAAAAACAGAAAGATAAATAAAGAGGCAGATCACAGGATGACCTTCAAGAGACAGTGGACACGATGAGTGGGGTGGGAGCAGCAGGTCAGAAAGGTGAAGAGAGCCAAACTAAAGTATCATTTACATTGTACAACACAGAAATTAAGTCTCTATATTGCAAATGGGGAAAAATAATCCAATTTTGCTGCAGATAGAGGAGACAGTCTAATTACTAGTTTCTGTTGCAAGAGGCAGCCTAACGAAACACCAAGAGAGAATATAAGAGAAAGAAGTTCAGGATGAGTGGAATCAACCATGCATGCAAAACGAAGTGCACCTGCTTCGGAGGTCACTGGTGTGCATCATCTACGTGAAAGGGTTTGTATAGCCACAGAACCTTTCTGGGAGGGTTAAAACGTGGGTTAGGGTTACAACAGCTGCCTTTGAGGGGAACCTGGGGTTAGATGTGGAAGGAACCTAACTTTACTGTCTGCCTTACTTTTGCCCAAGCTGACTTTTCACCGCACACGCTGGGTTCCTCCCAGATCCTCTCTGCCCTTCTTGGCTCTGAGCCCAGGAGGTAGACTGCGGGCTCTGCACCAACGCACGCCAAGTCCTCTGTTTGGGTTGGGCCAATGGGAGGCACCAGATAAGCACGGAGAGTGGGCAGCAGTGAGGTCAGGGTTTTTCCACACTGGCTTCCTCTCTGTGACTCAGCTGGAGGCTGGCTGTGTCGCTCGAGTAGAGGCCTGTCACCCCTCGTCTTGTCAGACGGCCCCTCCATTTAGCTCTTCTGACTGGCACAGGTTTCTGGACCAGCTCGCTCTCCTTGCCCTCAGGCCTTGCCTGGGAAGGGCTGCCCACTGCACTGCCTCTCACCGCCTCCGCTCCTCACTCCCTTTATGACACTCTCCTCAAACTACCCAGTGGAAGAGCACCCCGTTTCCTGCTGGGATTCTGACAGACATAACTCACAAATGCATTACTTTTTCACATTAGAGCACTGTGGTTCCCATAGACTGTTAACCAGTTACTGACTGAGCTGGCGTGAGAAGGGTGCCTTACTTGTTCATTGACGTCATCCATCCAGAGGCGTAGGGTTTTCCGGATTGTCGGGTAATTGTTCCTGCCCCCCATCTGTGGTTTCAGGAGGCCAGCCTTCTCCAGGTTGTGTAAGGTCAAAATGTGCTCATAGCCGTACGTCTGCAAGACAAGTCGTTCAGCCTGGATGTCAGATCAGGAAAAGGCTTCTGCCACTTTCATAAAAGAGCACCTCTGGTAAGTCGACCAGCTCTGTTGTCCAGGGCACAACACTGAGGTCCAGGTGATGACTGACCCCACGTGGGCACGGGGAAAGGACCTGTCCTAAAACTGCCTGTCCGTCACAATTAATCCAGCTCATTGTTTCCGAGAGGGATTTGATGTATTCAGAGTCAAAATTTATGGGCCCAACTTAAATGAGCAGATTTTGGAAGTCTTTTTTTTTTTTAAATTGTTTTCCCCCTTGGCAAATTAGTAATTTAAAAATATACTGACCTAGTCCGGCTGGTATGGCTCAGTGTTTGAGTGTCAACCTATGAACCAGGAGGTCACGGTTTGATTCCCAGTCAGGACACATGCCGGGTTGCGAGCTCAATCCCCAGTATGGGGAGTGCAGGAGGCAACTGATCAATGATTCTCTCATCACTGATGTTTCTATCTCTCTTACCCCCTCTCCCTTCCTCTCTGAAACCAATAAGAATATCTTAAAAAAGAAAAAAGCTTAGTGTGGATTCACCCATTATTTCAAATCAGTTAAACCTGAAAAGGAGTGAAAATTAAGTGAGCTATCAGCTGTTAAAGTGTGTATACATTTTTTTAGAACACTCCGTATATCAACAATATTGTTAGATGTAGCTCTAGCATATAATTGATTGAAAACACTTATGGAGTGGATATTGTGAGACAGTTTTTCATGCGCTTTCCAAATGTAAGCTTGACTTAAGAGACATGTCCGCTATTGTTTTCATTCTAGAGAAGGGAAAACTGAGAAAAGGAGACTGAAGAACTGGCCCAGGTCATATGACCAGTAAGTTATGGAACAGGGATTGGGATCCATTGTTGGGGATCTTAACTGTTCTTCTCTGGAGTGAAAAATACCTGGC
>NW_006294609.1:2664724-2675956 GCF_000327345.1 Myotis davidii | reverse complement strand
ATATATATATATACACACACACACACACACACACACACTGACCTGGAGAATTTCTCTTTTGTAATAATCCAGAACCTTTTGTTTGAGTCCACTATTGCACACCGACTGGAGGCAAACAAGTCTTAACACCTTGATCAGTGAATGCTTCTGGGCAATACAGTCCTCAATGTAACCATTGACCTGGAAACAAAGCACAGACAGACCTATACCATCACCTGGTTTGGGGACCTCAAGAACTTTATACTATTATTTTTAAAAATCAAATAAAGGATATATGTGGAAGAATGACCCCCTCCCCAATCCCCCATTCCCTAAGCCCCCTCCAGCCCCTGGCACACACACCCCAGTCACCAGGAGCATAAGGCCAGTGAGGACACATTCAACAATCTAGATGCCTGTCTGGGCTCATCTGTCTCTATGGGCAATGTCCTGAGAGGCATGTGTGACTTAGTCTATCCCAGTAAAGTGGCAATTTATCAGTAACAGGAATGTTTTTAGAAGATGTAAGTTTTCATAAAATGAATCATTTTAAATTTACTAAAGAGGTGACTACGTAAAGAAATATATGACCAATTCTCTCTGCAAGCAAGTATCTCAATTTGCCTATTATAGCCCTTAAAGCTCTGATTTGGGGCCTGGGCCTCACCTCTCCGTGCATCGCAGGAAGTGCTCTCCACAGAGTGATGTGAAATACCTGTTACTGATAAAATCTGTATTTTCGCGCTTTTTTTTAGTATATTTTATTGATTTTTTACAGAGAGGAGGGGAGAGGGATAGAGAGCTAGAAACATCAATGAGAGAGAAACATCAATTAGCTGCCTCCTGCACTCCCCCTACTGGGGATGTGCCTGCAACCAAGGTACATGCCCTTGACCGGAATCAAACTTGGGACCTTTCAGTCTGCAGGCCAACGGTCTATCCACTGAGCCAAACTGGTTAGGGCTTCACATTTTGTATTTGCTCTTAAAAATACAATGGAGTCAAAGCCATTGCTTTTCTAGCTATGGCCTTATGTTTGATACAGTATCATTATTTGTTAGTTTAATTGTTCACGAACCTTATCGGTGTCTATTCCAGACATAAACTCCTGCTCCACTGTCAACTTATCAAAGAAGTCTTCAGAAGCTAAAATGTAATTAAGAGATTTGCAACTTAGAAATCAAATAAATGTCCTTTTGAGTGATATGCGTTTATGAACAGAGCATGATTAAGAAACAAGATATGCCAAAAAGCAAGCAGGCCATAGGCTGAAACAGGCTCCTGGCAAAAATCTTCTGAAAGCAAGGAAACCCTACGACCCTGCATCCCTAAGTTCCATCTAGATGGAGTGGACCCCCAACCCCTTTGCTATCCTCAAAACTCAAAAATGGTGCCTCAGAATCAGTGAAAGCTAATTTCCCCAGAGCATTGCATCATCAGATTCAACCGAGTTTCACCCAATTTCTATCCAACACTGTGCTGTATCTAAGATTCAAAGTGTACTTCATAATACAGGGCACTGACCAATCTCCTAGGCAGCTTTTACAGCCTGAGTTTTAAAGAGTAAGCTTGTCTTTAGTTTAATATACACCCTCTGAGCTCTTTCAAAACACTCACTGTATGCTGTAGACCAATTCTGTGGAAAGTTTTCAAGGGAAAAACAAAAACAGAAACAGAAACATCCCATTGCTCTAATTAAATAATCCTTAATAACAGAAGAAGAAGAAAAACTGGAGTAAAAAAATTAACTGCCTCATATTATGGTGGCAAACTTATGCAAAACTTTTGCTCCCTCTTATTGGCATCCCAAAAAGTTTACCAGATGATTACATTATTTTAATAATCAAAAGAAACGTGCTCACCACGAATGGTGCACTTTTAACTGTGAACATGTGTTCGCTTAATTAACCCTGAGAATCATGCTGGTGCCCATGGCCACCCGGCAGACACTGGGTAGGTCTGTGAGGCAGCCCAGGCGAACCTCATCCCTGGATACTCACTAGTGACATCTTTGATCAGCTCTGCGATTGAGGTGTGGTTCGCCAGTGAGCCTCTGGCGGCCTGCATGTGGGGCAGCTGGGAGACGAACTGCTTGATCTCCCCCACCGTCTTGGCGTTGTGCCTCTCCTGAAATGGGCAGAACCACCGAGAAAGGAAGATACTCACTGTCAGGAGCTCTGTTCTTTGTTTTGTTTAGTTTAATGTGGCAAAAAGAATGGGATACAATTGAATCGGGCCAAACCCAGCTACAACATCACATGGAAAACCAGAAAAGGTCCGTTCACCGTGCCTGTTCACGGTGCTAGTGCTTCTGTACCAAGCAAATGTCTGTGTTTTCTCTTCCTAGGTGCCAGTTCATGCTGGGAACAGTATTTTGTGGGCATCTGGGTATATGTGGGGGGACAGTATTGGGTAAACCATAGACATTTTGCAGTAACACACTAAAAGCACTATGTTAAGAGGAGAACATAAACAGCAAGTTCCTTCTATAATGGGAAGGAAAGAGCCATCCTTCTCACTGAGCCTTACTAGTAATTTTGAATAATGTCCTTGAACAAAGTGAACCTCGCTTAGTGATGAGAAAATATTTTTTTGTCAAATTGACTCATTTAAAGCAAAAGTACCATCAGAAACATAAAAATCAATTAAATGGATGTAATTCCTAAGAAAGATGAAATCTGGAAATACATCCTCAGTGGAAAATTAGCTTTCAAAAGTTCTCCAAATTCATGTCTCTAAAGCCTAAGTATTCCATCTACATCACACTGATTGTCACGGTTCAAAATCAACCTGAACCCAGAATGAAGCAGGGACCAGGCAGGAGCCGACAGGAAGCTGATAATGAAGCTGCCAATTTCAAAGCTCCCGCCGCTGGGGATTTCACTCATTATCACCCACCACGACTGCAGGGGCCTCTGCCACCAGCATGTTGGTCAACCTGGGGAGTTTTCACCCCAAATTGCAAGTTCTATTACAGAGGATCTTTTATTTATAGTACAGCTGGCTTCTTCTTAAGTGGGGTAGGAAATAATAAAAAAGGAGGGAAAACAAGTATTTATGGCAAAAGCTTATAAACTGCAAACACTGCCTGCCCCTCCCAAAAAAGGGGGAAAAAACTTAACAGAATACCTTTCTCCTAGAGGAGAAGTTAAAAGGGCGGTCTGGCCTGTGACAAGAGCAGCAGGTGACAACCACACCAGCTCACCTCAAACGCAGCCGAGATCACCTTGGCTTTCTTGCTGAGCACGGAGCCCACGGCATTGAAGTTCTTGTCTCGGATCTCGGCGTACAGCTCCTCCGCAGAGTTCAGCTGAAGCTTCTTGGCTTCCGTGGGAAGATCCTTACCGCCATCGCCCTGTTTCTTGGGCGCGAATTTCTCCGGAGGCAACTTCACGTAACCTGGACAGCACGGACGGGAACAAGCGCCTGTGTGCACTTCCTGGGAGAACCTCACAGCCCAGGCACAGAGCAGGATTTTCCCATCAGGACACATAAGCCGCCTTTACCGAAAAATGGTGCACAGCACTGAGGTTTTGACTTTTCCATGATCAAAGCAGGCTCGGATCATAAGTAAATCAGTCAGGATTATTATCAAGACTTCCTCCAATTTTAAATGCTGACAGAAACAAGCATCATGTGGGCGGAAAACAAGCACGCTGGTGACCTTTGACCTAAGATTCTGTCAAGCCTAAACTCTTGCAGGCCTTCCGTCTTCCCTCCAGTGTCTTCAACCGCCCATATCAGCCTTTCCCCTAGAGCAGTGGTTCTCAACCTGTGGGTCGCGACCCCTTTGGGGGTCGAACGACCCTTTCACAGGGGTTGCCTAAGACCATCGGAAAACACATATATAATTACATATTGTTTTTGTGATTAATCACTATGCTTTAATTATGTTCAATTTGTAACAATGAAAATACATCCTGCATATCAGATATTTACATGACAATTCATAACAGTAGCAAAATTACAGTTATGAAGTAGCAACGAAAATAATTTTATGGTTGGGGGTCACCACAACATGAGGAACTGTATTAAAGGGTCGCGGCATTAGGAAGGTGGAGAACTACTGCCCTAGAGTGACGTTCCCAGCTACATTCTCTGCTTTAGCAAGCTGGTCGCCTGTCATTCCCTGCTTTGATGATGCTGCCTGCCCCTCACCAGCACCACCCTCGACACTCTCTCCCTCTTTCCAAACCCACCCCAGGCCACCTCTCCCAGCTTCCCGAACGGCTGCAGTGCCGCCTGATTTAACCCCAGGCCTCTGCTCACAGGGCACAAGCACAGTCCTCACACTACACATTGGTTAGTCCGTTCACTTGGACACTGTTTACCTCTAGTGTCTAAAAGTCAAAAGCAGTATTTTTATATTTTCAAATATTCTGAGTTATATGCAAAGAAAGCACCTTCAAAAAACTGACCTATCAGTAAAAATAGATGGCACTTTACTTACTGTTCTGAATACCATAAATTTCATCAATGAGTCCTTCATATGTAAGCTGAGTGGCAAGGGGTGTTAACAAGTCCACATTTCGATCGAGCAGTAAGAGATTATCAAAAACAGGAAATACGGAATTCTGGCTTCCTGTGAACTCTCTCTTCATCCTGATCATCATATTGGCCACTTGCTGGAAATAAAATATTGGATCAGGTGGAACCCTCCTGAGAATGAGCCGATTTTAAAATTGGCTAAAAACTGAAAGACAATCAGAAAAGTAAAAAAAGAGAAAAACTGTGGAATGGTGCGATAGATAAGAAATTAGCAGCTACAGAAAGCATTTACTGCTGGCCACCCGTCCCAACATTCACACTGTGGCCAATGGCAACCGCTATTTCTCAATGGGGCACAAAATCAGGGACAGTCTATCTGTGTTACTCCTGGTAACTGTGTTCTATAAAGTCATGTGAACAGGGATTAGCGAGCACTGAGCCACGGCTCCTGGCGGAAACGGGGTGAGGTTCCTGCGGGCTCTGGTCACATTTCCATCAACTGGTCAACATGTAACCTTGTTTAATGTGTTGCTGTTTAAAGACACTTTAAGATATATTGTTGAGCCTGACCTGCATGGCTCAGTGGTTGAGCATCGACCTATAAAGCAGGAGGTCATGGTTCGATTCCCAGTCAGGGCATATGCCCAGTTGCGGGCTTGATCCCCAGTGTGGGGCTTGCAGGAGGCAGCCGATCAATGATTCTCTTTCATCATTGATGTTTCTCTCTCTTTCTCCCTCTCCCTTCCTCTCTGACATCAATAAAAACATATTTTTTAAAAAAGACATATTGTTGATTCACTGACAGTGAGCTCACAGCCCAAGGCCCCCTCACTCACACCTGAATGAAGCCCAACGTGTTTCCTCAGGAGGCTTACCACAACCTTTCTGTGCTCGGACACCAGACAACCTTTCACTACGCGCACGGACCCTTTAACAGCAAATCACCAACAAGAAGCACAAAGATGCACAGAGTGTGGCGTTAAGCAGCGTGTGGGCCCGCGTAGTGGCAGAAAGGGCACTATGGGCAGTAGGAGCTGAAACAAGAGGGCAGAGCAGCACTTTGTTCGACCTCAGCTGCCAACGTGCCCACTGGGCAACTCAAATTGTTTGCTGCTTTGGGCAAGTCTACAGAATGCGGAATGTCACTCTGGGGGTTATGAGTAAGTAGGCGAGTTCCCAAATAAAAGGATTAGTGGGACTTGTTTATAAATGGCTTCCCACTCCTTCCCCCTTCTTGGGTTCGAGGGGCCCTTCCTTCACCACCAGAAACACGGCCGTTTCTCACCCGGGCGCACTCTCCTTTCCCGAAGATCTGGGGGATGGTCCCGTACAGAGCCTGCAGGGTCATCAGCCCCTTGGCCGCATGGTAGAGGCTGGTCTGGTCGCTCTCCAGGTAGCACTCCTGCGGGGAGAAATGGAAGGTCACTGTCAGGCCACGATCACCTGGGTGCCCACCCCTGTCAGGCACTGGGATTCCACTTTGCCAGGGAAACAGGAGATGGGACCCAAGTCCCTTTTACAAAGCTGCTGTTCAGCACTCTAGGCCAGTGGTCAGTAAACTGCGGCTCGTGAGCCACATGCGGCTCTTTGGCCCCTTGAGTGTGGCTCTTCCACAAAATACCACATGCGGGCGCGCACGGAGAGTGAGATTGAAACTTCGTGGCCCATGAGCAGAAGTCAGTATTTTGTGGAAGAGCCACACTCAAGGAGCCAAAGAGCCGCATGTGGCTCGCAAGTCGCAGTTTGCTGACCACTGCTCTAGGCCACAGAGCCAACAGCTCAGCTCTCAGGGTACAGCTGTGGAAGCAATTCTCCGGGGGGCGGAACCTTCTGCAAGAAAAGGTTTCACCAGGCATGCCAGCTCTGTTTGTCAGCTCATGAGTAAATTACTGATTAATAAAAGCTTACACGGGTTCTCCCATTCACCAGGGTGAATATAAACTGGGGTAGGCCGAAACCGGTTTGGCTCAGTGGATAGAGCGTCGGCCTGCGGACTGAAGGGTCCCAGGTTCGATTCCGGTCAAGGGCATGTGCCTGGGTTGCGGGCACATCCCCAGTGGGAGTTGTGCAAGAGGCAGCTGATCGATGTTTCTCTCTCATCGATGTTTCTAACTCTCTATCTCTCTCTCCCTTTCTCTCTGTAAAAAAAATCAATAAAATATATTTTAAAAAAAAAACTGGGGTAGGACATTCTGGGAGGGCCACATGCTAGTACTCACAAATGTGAGCGTTCTTTGACCCCCAAAGTCCCCAAAGATGACCACACAACAGAATACTTTGCAGTTTTACAAACATGAGGCAGCTTTTCACATGTACCGACAACAAATAACGGCCGTAAACATTGTGAGCATTAAACTGGGCAGAACTGGAATCCCCACGTTTTGTACAGTAGAATGATGGAGATGATCATCGGCCTGCAAGCATGGCAAGCTGCAGAGCGCCTCCTTATGCTGAGAAATGCTGAATTATGCTTGCAGTTTAACAGTCACATAAGTAGCCCAGCCAGGGTGGCTCAGCAGTTGAGCACTGCCTCATGAACCAAGAATTCACCAGTTTGATTCCCGGTCAAGGAATATGCCCAGCCTGCAGGCTTGATCCCCAATAGGGGGCGTGCAGGAGGCAGCTGATGGATGTTTCTCTCTCATCGATGTTTCTATCTCTCTAACCCTCTCCCTTCCTCTCTCTAAAAATCAATACAAACATATTTTAAAAAATCACATAAGTAAGTAAAACACATCTTCATCAGAAATCAGGATTGAATTTAACATTAGGTAGAACTCTTAGCTTTACCATCCAGGCAAAATGCTTGTTTTCTTAACTGAATCCTTAAGTGAACACACAAAGCCCAGGGCTCAAAGTTCTCAGCAGTAAATAATTCTGCCCTTCTTTGCAAATCCCTGATTAAATAAACAGGAGCTCGTGCCTCTGGGCAGGTTTTGTCATGCCAAGACACGTTTCCTAGCTGCTGCCAATTCGCATTAATTACACGTGTGAATTAATTATGAGCATACCGTTATAGATAAATGGCAAAGCAAATACGGCAAAATGTTAATTCCAGAATCTAGGTCAGTGGTTCTCAAACTTTTGGCCCTTAAAATACAGTTCCTCATGCTGTGGCTCAACCATAAAATTATTTTCGTTGCTACTTCATAACTGTAATGTTGCTACTGTTATGAATCGTAATGTAAATATCTGATATGCAGGATGGTCTTAGGCAACCCCTGTGAAAGGGTCGCTTGAACGCCAAAGGGGTCGTGACCCACAGGTTGAGAGCCGCTGATCTAGGTGATGGGTATGTGGGCACTCCCTCTATAATTCTTTCAACTTTTCTCTATGTCTGAAATTTGGAGAAAGAAAAAAAAAAAAGAGTCCAGCTCTGGACAGTATGGCTCAGTTGGATGAGTGTCATCAGATGCGCTGTAAAGTTGCTGGTCCAATTTGAGGTCAGAGCATATACCCAGGTTGTGGGCTTGATCCCAGGTCAGGGTATGTACAGGAGGCAACCAATCGATGTCCCTCTCTCACATCGACGTTTCTTTCTCTTTCTCTTCCTCTCTCTCTAAAATCAATAAAAACACTTTTTTTAAATGTAACTATTTTTTCACTGGAAATGTCTACCTGGTAAAAAGGTATTATAATTAAAGTTAAAAGCCAAGCCTCACACTGGGAGAAGATACTAGCAGCTTTTATAACCCAATTTGCCATTTGCTAAAAGGAAAAATCTTAAACATTAATATACCTATGGAAAAGCTCAGCTTCCAGTAACCAAGGAAATGAAAGTTAAACAATAGCCTGGACACTGTCATCCTCGTAAATCTGGCAAAAGTGTAAGTCTGACACTAAGAAAGAAAATACCAAACGTACTTTGAAGGCTCCCTCTGACTCCATGGATAAGAGATCCCCATCGAAGGGAATGAGATCCAAGCTATACTCCTCCCTGTGAATAAAGGAGCCCAAAACACCCAGATCCTTCAGCCGCTGTTCACACAATAGGCTGCGTCGTGGCACAAACAAAATGTGGAAATCTCTTGCTGGGCCACGTCTGTCTTCACTGCAAAAGAGGTAACGTTTGTTAGTTTATGAGCTCTTTGAAGTCACAAACTATTTTATTTATATTATTCCCAGAGCCTGGTCCTATGTCTGGTACACAGCAGGCACTAAATAAAGGTTGGCTAGATAAATATACCAATATTGACTTTCAGGCCCAAATTGTTACCGTTGCTCTTTTTTATTTTCCCCTGAAAGGAAAGCAGCATTGATTCATTGCCACACAACTTTGTGATGCATTTTCTAGCATCCTCTCAAACTATTTATGGGGCATTAAAGCTTTTAGGTTTATTGAAACAGGATATGTGTGTCTTCCTGAAAACAAATGGCTCTTTAAACCAAACCAATGCAGATACAGGGTCTTACATTAAAATGAAAGATCATTCTTGACTGCCCTCTGCACTCTCCTTCACAGTGAACTTCCCAAAATAGCCCATTTGCTTTTAAGGTTTTAGGGGCCACACCAATCAATTGTACCAGAGTGCAGACTGGGCTGGGACAACTTCCTCTATAAAGAGATGTTGTATTAAATTTTAATCAGCTCTTACTTATTCTGCTTATGAGATTCAGGAACATTATATTTAGTATACTGAAAAACAACCATTAGAGGTTTTTCTTTTGTTCTTTTTAATTAGGGTCCCTTATACTAATGCAGGTCCAAATATTTAGCTGTCCTATAAAAGAATGGGGTTATGCGATGACACCCTGCCCCCAAAACTGTTTGAACAACTTCACGTGTCCCATCCCCCCCCATCCTTTCATGCCTGTCCCCGTTTTCAAAAGATCACCTTCCAATGCACAGGCAAGAGAGTGGGGTTGCAATGAGGAGCTCAGGACATTAAGACCACCTGGAGGACCGACCTCTTTTGGATCAAACACAAGCTCTGAGAAATACCTGAGCACATTTTCAGCAATTATATCCATCAATTCTAGCCTGGGTCTGACAAAAAAAATAATATTTTTGACATCGGCTGCAGGCAAACGACTTCCTTTAAGGGTGAACATTTTTTCCACTTCATGTTCCTAGGAAAACACACAAAAGTTTAACAAAAACTTGTCTTTACCTGTCATATCCAGACTCAGACATCCTACCCTCATAGCCAAATGCTCTTAGTACTTAATTATCCAAATTTAGATTCCCCAAAGCCAGATGTATAAAGCACCAAGTTTCAGGATGAAGTCACTGTTATTGTATCTGAATTCAAATGACTCTCACATGATTACCTGTCAGAGACACCAGGTAATGGTCATATAATACAATGCTAGTAAATTCCCTAGAATTAGAATCAGTTTAGCATCTCAGGCCAAAGGATCACTGTATACAAAATGTTAACCAAGAATTAGTATCTGTGTTTACAAAGACCAAACAGCTTTATAAGCTAATTGTTCAGGAGAAAATGTGAAATTCCATTCTTATTTCAAAAATGCGTAATTATTAATCCCTCAACAAAGCCAGAATAGCTCACTTACCTTCAGTAGTGAATACTGTGCAATCAGGCCAAATGGTCCTGTGAGGTACTCATCCCAAACTATTGCCTATAAGAGGAAGAAACATTCTCTTATTACGGTTACTATCAGGAATGTCAACAATATCAACAGAAAATAGCAGTCATACATAGTAGGACTCTCTGCTTCAAACTCTGAATTAAAAAAAAATTTAAGTATTTTTATTGATTTCAGAGAGGATAGGAGAGGGAGAGAGACAGAAGCATCAATGATGAGAATCATTGATGGATGGCCTCCTGCACACCCCCTACTGGGGATGGAGCCCACAATCCAGGCATAATATACCCTTGACCAGAATCGAACCCAGGACCCTTCAGTCCACAGGCCAATGCTCTATCCACTGAGCCAAAATTTCAACAGACTCTGATCACATTCATAACCTGCAGGTCTAAAGAAAAACAGCAAAGGCAAGGGATGGTACTAGTGGTCACAGGAAAGTTAAGACTCCATCACTGTCCTCAACAGAAAGGAGCTGCAGTGTGCTGTGTACCTGTGTCATGCTATTGCTGGATTAAACCATATGAAAACTGCCAGTGGCAACAGTTCAACCTAGTATTTTATATATAAGTATCATAATCCAATTAGATAAAAATTAAAACCTTCGATGTAGGTATTACAAATCTTATTTTGACAGAAGGAGAGTTGAAAAGGCTCAGAAAATTTAAGTAACATGTTCAAGGCCACAGAGTGACCTTGCATCCTATATTATAAAGAGCTAATATGGTAATTAGACCGGATGGTGGAATGATCTTTCAGAAGGATGAGTGGCCGAGGAGTGCCGGCCAGGGGGTCCAGCAAGGGGGGTCCCCAGGGCCAGGAGGGCCAAGCCCCCTGCACGAATGCGCACCGGGTCTCACAGTGGTCGGCAAACTCATTAGTCAGCAGAGCCAAATATCAACAGTACAACAATTGACATTTCTTTTGAGAGCCAAATTTTTTAAACTTAAACTACATAGGTAGGTACATTGTTATTAACTTCATTAGGGTACTCCTAAGGCTTAGGAAGAGCCACACTCAAGGGGCCAAAGAGCCGCATGTGGCTCGCGAGCCGCAGTTTGCCGACCATGGCTCTAGTGCAACATAAGGGAGTCAGGACTTCACCTTAGGCCTTCACGGCCCCACAGGTCATTGCTCTGTGGCCCTGGGAGCATTTCTACTGCTGAACTCGAGGATCGTTTCTTTTCCTTGTAACTGACGCTTTTATTGAGACAA
>NW_006294609.1:2616560-2664657 GCF_000327345.1 Myotis davidii | reverse complement strand
GTTGTAAGAAGTGCTCCAGAAGCATCCCTCCCTCCTACACGTCACCCAGTTTCCAATGGCGACACTGTCCAATCTCACAGCTGGGCACTGGCAGTGTGACCCCATCCGTGACCTGACTCCGGTCTGAGCATCCGGGACTTAGCCTGTTTGCTCCTCTCATGGCTGCTGGCACCCACTCTCCTGCTTGGCTTTCTCTTCTTCCTAAGACGGGACCCTGAGTTCCCTCCGTTCTCCTTTTCCGGTCAGAGTTTTACTGCCAGGTACTCAGGGGGCGGGGGGAGCGCACAGGTTCTCGGGGGAGCGGTAATGGTATCAGTCGGAAGTCCCTGACCTACAGTTTCTGCTTCCACCGTGAACTGGGTGCTAACAGGACGGTCCGGGGAAAACCTCAAGTGACAACTTCTCTCGTCATCGCACGCGCAGCGGGGGATCCGGCGTTGGTGCTCCAGGGACTTTCCCACGTCTGATTCGTTCCGACACCCATGATCCTGGTAACGCGAGGCATCATCACCCCACCCGCGCGGTGTCTGCAGGGCACCGGACGTAAGCTGGTCACAGGGGCCGAGACAACACGGCGGCGGCCTCTGCTGCCACAAAACAGCGCGACGCCACGCGGAGTCAGGGCCGTCTGCCCGGGGACCCGCCACCTGCTCGCCTCCGGGGAAGCTCCAGGTACCTCAGCCAACAGGAGCCCGAGCGGTCGGACCGGAGGAGGGCAGGCCGGACGGGGCTTCAGGGCGCCGCGGCTACATCCCGCCCCTCACCTTGCTTCCCGCGCACTTGTCCAGGAATTCGCGCAGCTCGCGACGCACCGCCTCGCGCAGCACGTTCAGGTTCACTCGTCCGTAGGACAGGTGGGTCGCCATCTTGCCCCTCCGCCCCCCTTTCTCTCCTCATCCAAGCGCGTCCCCTCTGCCCCTTCCACGGGCCGCAGGCGGAGTCACGTGGCAGTGAGTTCACGTGACCACGCTGGCGTCGGCACGCAAACCTGGAAACCCAGCCGGCCGGCCCCCGCGGCGCCTCCAGGCCCTAGCGCCGCCCGTTTCTTCTCTAACGCTGTCTCCTCGTGGAAGTCGCTGGGCGCTGACATAGGAGTTTAAAGGCGGAGACTGGCTCCTGCTCGTCGGTTCAGCGGTTCTCAACCTGTGGGTCGCGACCCCTTTGGCGGTCGAACGGCCCTTTCACAGGGGTCGCCTAAGACCATCCTGCATATCCGATATTTACATGACGATTCATAACAGTAGCAACATGACAGTGATGAAGTAGCAACGAAAATAATTTTATGGTTGGGTCACCACATGAGGAACTGTATTTAAAGGGCCAGAAGGTTGAGAACCACTGGAAGTGTTAAAAATCGCCACTTTCATCTTAGCAGCGAGTGTACTCGCTGTAAAACGGTAATTTGAAGCTAAATGTGAATGGGAATATTTTCAGTCAGAGCGATTAAACTCTTTGCTCTTTTGGTTTGTGGGCTAAAATTTAGAGAAATGGCCAGGGTCTGAAGGAACCTGAGGGACTTGTCTGTTTGGCTCTTCTTAGTAGACTTTTTCTTAGGAAATACTATCCGATGTAGAATTCAGGTCCCCGCACTTGCTTCATTAGTAAAATTCACATATTACCTCATCAGTTGTAGGAATCCTAGGAGCACGTCATTCACATACAAAAGCTTATCAGGCCCTGGCCGGTGGCGCAGTGGTCAGAGCGCCAGCCCTCCCAGCCCTGCGCACCCACGGGTCACCGGTTCAATTCCTGGTCAAGGGCACATGCCCAGGTAGCAGGTTCAGTCACCGTTGGGGTGCCTATAGGAGGCAACCAATCGATGTTTCTTCCTCGGATCGATAGTCTTCTCTCTCAAATCAATAAAAACATTTTTAAAAAGAATATACCAACTTCTTAAAGCTGTTTATCAGCAAGACTGCAGTAAAAATTGCTATTTGGATCTATAGTGTTGCTCATTTGAAGAAAAACCATTATGACAAATGAAACTGAAAATATCAGTACCACTGGGCAAAAAGAATAACCATTTGTTAAAGTACACACACTCTAGGGACCCAGTGCATGAAATTAGTGCACGATGGGGTAGGGTCCCTCAGCCAGGCCTGCACCCTCTTGCAATCCAGGACTGCTGGCTCCTAACTGCTCACCTGCCTGCCTGCCTCATCGCCCCTAACCACTCACCTGCCTGCTGATGGCTCCTAACCACTTGCCTGCCTGCCTGATTGCCCCTAACCACCTCTGCCTTGGCCCCCACTGCCGCAGCTTCGTCCAGGACATCCAGAATGACGTCCAGATCTTTAGCTGTCCGGTCTCATTAGCATATCATGCTTTTATTGTATCTATTTAAAATAGATGCTTCACCAAAGTGGATATACAGATGGCCAAGAGACATATGAAAAAATGCTCAAAGTCACCGATCATCAGAGAGATGCAAATTAAAACGATGAGGTATCATCTCACACCTGTCAGAATGGCTACCACAACAAATCCACAAATGACAAGTGCTGGCCAGCATGTGGAGAAAAGGGAATCCTAGTACACTGCTGGTGGGAATGCAGACTGGTGTGTAACCATTATGGAAAACAGTGTGGCGTTTCCTCGAAAAATTAAATCCTTGCCCTAACCGGTTTGGCTCAGTGGATAGAGCGTCGGCCTGCGGACTGAAAGGTCCCAGGTTCGATTCCCGCCAAGGGCATGTACCTTGGTTGCGGGTACATCCCCAGTAGGAGGTGTGCAGGAGGCAGCTGATCAATGTTTCTCTCTCATCGATGTTTCTGGCTCTCTATCCCTCTCCCTTCCTCTCTGTGAAAAATCAATAAAATATGTTTTAAAAAAAAGAAAAAGAAAAATTAAATATGGAACTTTCATTTGACCCAGTGATCTCAGTTCTAGGAATATATCCTAAGAAACCCAAAACACCAATCAGAAAGGATATATGCACCCCTATGTTCATAGCAGCACAATTTACAATAGCTGAGATCTGGAAACAGCCCAAATGCTCATCCGTAGATGAGCTGTGGTACATTTATGCCATGGAATACTGTGCAGCAGTAAGAAAGAAGAATGTCTTACCCTTTGAGACAGCATGGAGGGAACCGGAGAGCATCATGCTAAGTGAAATAAGTCAGTCAGAGAAAGACAAGAATCACATGATCTCACTCATATGTGGAATCTAACTAACAAAATAAACTGATGAACAGAGTGGATCCAGAGACATGGAAGCATGGGACAGAGTGCAGAATCTCAGAGGGAAGGCAAGGGGGAGAGCAGGGAGGGAGGAGGAGGATGAGTGAGTGGGAGGTAATCAACTAAGGACTTTATATGCATGGCCCATGGACACAGACAATGGGGAGGTAAAGGGTGGAGGTGGGGCGAGCTGGAGGGGGTCAATGGGGGAAGAAGGGGAACTTCTAGTACTAGTATATAATACTTTCAACAATAAAGAATTAATTTTTTTAGCCCTGGCCGACTTGGCTCAGTGGATAGAGCGTCGGCCTGTGGACTGAAGGGTCCCAGGTTCGATTCCAGTCAAGGGCACATGCCTGGGTTGCGGGCTCAATCCCCAGTAGGGGATGTGCAGGAGGCAGCCAATCAATGATTCTCTCTCATCACTGATGTTTCTATCTCTCTCCCTCTCCCTTACTCTCTGAAATCAATAAAGAAATATATTTTTAAAAACTTTAAAAAAAAAGAATGGTATTTTTTAACTAAAATAAAGTAGGTACAGAACATTTTTTGCTCAAATTTTAATACTGCTTTACATATTGTTTGTGAAACAATTCCTATTATGTTTATAACCAGAAATTTCAATTGATTACAGGTTTTTCACTTGTCAAATACAGTTAATAATCTTGAGGGGAAAATACATCAAAGGCATATGTACAATTATAGAAGTTCTTATTATACACGTAGCATGGAGATACATTTATTTATTACTTTTTACATCTTCTAGAAGACATTCAATTCAAAACAAGATAAATAGTTTAATAAAACTGGTTGATAAACTTCTGGTGGCTGAGGTCCTTCATTTAATTTTTTGTGATAAGAAAATCCAAAATTATTAATATTGAATTTCTCATCATACATTCATCTAAAAAGACAGTAAATACAACTTGTAAAGATTGTAGATTGGTTAATGTAAGTGTTGTATAGCAGCTTATTATCTAATTAATCGACTGCTGGGGATATCTGCTAGAGAAGGAAAAATATTGTATTCATTTAGATCTGAAAAAGAAACAAAATGAAAACAAAAATAAAAAATAGCTCCAAAGCTGTGTGATGCTATTTCTGGCCTAGCCCATTACATCCTGATAAACATTCTAAGTGTTTTCTTTTTCATAAAGGTAAAAATCTGAAAAGAAAGACACAATTGTGAATCCTTTTTCCCAAAATAGAGATTTTTAAAAAATATATACATACAATATATAGCTGAAATTATGCAAAACCAATACACAAAGCGCCACAGTAGAGTAAGTGGGTGCAGCATATCGATTATAAAACGTCCCACAGCAGTTTGGGGGCTCCCCCCTCCCTTTACCTGTTTCATGATTTAACATCACACCTAAGTGATACCACGCCTGAAGTAAAGGCACTACTGACATCAGGTAGTGCAAAGATCTCAGATATTTCAACTAAAAATAAAATGCTCTAGATGAGTAGATGAAAATGCAAAATGGCATTGTTTTTCAACTCATTCCAGTGTCAAAGCTTAACTAAAACATCTCACTATACAAAAACGCAGCCTGGGAAGATTTTAGTGCAAATATGAGAATGGCATAATTTAAAGTTACTTAAATAAGGTACTGGAGGGTAGGGATTGTTCTTGGAGGTTTCCCTCGGGACAATCTATGTAACGACCTCAGGTGCAACGTCCTGTTGGAACTTAAAAATCAAGACGCCAAAAATAAGAGGTGAAAACTCACCTCCTAAGTATTTATTATTCTAATGTATACGGGGAAACTAAAAGGGCGATTTGTTGAAGATCAAAATATTTTCTTAGATTTGTTGGTGGGGGTCAAAAATAACGTGAGTGGTCCGGAAGTCTGCACACGTAATGCTGGTGTTCGGTTGCCCAGATGCTGGTGCGTCCGAGAAAGCCCAGTCCTGGATGTGAGGCTTCGTCAGAAGGTCTCGTCGTCGTTGCAGTTGGTTGCCCAGTGCCCAAACATCTCACAGATCTCACAGTACGGGCGCTCCTCGCTCCGACTGCCGTGGTGTGTGGAGTGAGGGGGGTCCTCCGACATTTGCGCCTGGGTGGGACAGTCCTCTGTGTCGTGGAGATCGAAGCAGTCACATATGTCACAGAAGAGGCGAGGTTTCTTCTTGGACTGTTTCTCCTGGTCGTCACTGCAAAGGTTCATGTGTACGATCAGAAACTCACATATTAACCAATGTCACCCCAATAGACTTAATAATGAAAAACAGAAACTCATTTCCACCACTTGTAAAGGACAAAAAACAAGCAAGAGTTATGGCCAAGTCTGCAAACCTCAAGTGTAATTACTGCAATCCCTATTTAAAATGCTCACATCAGCCCTAACCAGTTTGGCTCAGTGGATCGAGCGTCAGTCTGCGGACTGAAGGGTCCCGGGTTCGATTCCGGTCAAGGGCATGTAACTTGGTTGCAGGCACATCCCCAGTAGGGGGTGTGCAGGAGGCAGCTGATCGATGTTTCTCTCATCGATGTTTCTGACTCTCTATCCCTCTCCCTTCCTCTCTGTGAAAAAATCAGTAAAATATATTAAAAAAAATAAAATAAAATAAAATGCTCACATCAGCCCTGCTGGTGTGGCTCAGTGGGTGGGGGTCGACCCCCATGAACCAGGAAGCCACTGGTTTAATTCTGGATCAGGGCACATGCCCGGGTTTCCAGCTCCATCCCCAGTAGGGAGTGTGCAGGAGGCAGCCAACTGATGTTGTTTCTCTCATCAATGTTTCTTTTTCTTATCTGCTCATCTCCTGATGGGCACTTGGGCTGTTTCCAGATCTCAGCTAGTGTAAATTGTGCTGCCATGAACATAGGGGTGAATACATTCTTTGATTGGTGTTTCGGGTTTCTTAGGATATATTCCTAGAAGTGGGTCAAATGGCAGTTCCATATCTAATTTTTTGAGGAAACGCCATACTGTTTTCCATAATGGCTGCATCAGTCTGCATTCCCACCGGCAAAGTACTAGGGTTCCCTTTTATCCACATCCTCGCCAACACTTGTCATTTGTTGGACTGTTGATGGTAGCCATTCTGACAGGTATGAGGTGATACCTCATTGGAATTTTAATTTGCATCTCTCTGATTATCAATGACTTTGAGGATTTTTTCACATGTCTCTTGGCCATCTGAATGTCATCTATTTAGGTCCTTTGCCCATTTTTTAATTGGATTATCTTCCTTTTGTTAAATTGTATGAGTTCCTTACATGTTCTGGATATAAACCCTTTATCAGATGTATCATTGCCAAGTATGTTCTCCCATGCAGTGGGCTTTCTTGTTGTTTTGTGGTTTCTTTTCTGTGCAGAAGCTTTTTATTTTATGTAGTCCCATTTGTTTATTTTTTTTAGTTTCCATTGCCCTAGGAGCTGTATTGGTGAAGATATTGCTTTGGCATATGTCTGAGACTTTGCTGCCTGTGGATTCCTCTACGATTTTTATGGTTTCCCATCTTATGTTTAAGTCTATTCATTTTGAGTTTATTTTATGTGTATGGTATAAGTTGGTGGTCTAGTTTCATTTTTTTTTGCATGTATCTGTCCAATTTTCCCAACACCATTTATTTCTTCAAACACATTCTCTATCCCTCTCTCCCTTGCTACCACTTCTGGCACACCTGCTATTTGAATATTGTTACATTCCATGTTGTCTCACAGCTTTAAGTTGTCCTCTTGTTTTTTCTTTTTGGTTCTCTGAGTGATTTTTTTTAACCCTGTCTTCTAATTCACTGATTAGATCCTCATTTTCTCCTAATCTTCTGTGTATTCCTTCCAATTGTGTTCTTTATTTCTGTTTTCATAATTACTACATCTTTTCTCATGCTGTTGAGCATCTTTACCGTCATTATTCTGAACTCTATATCAGATAAATTTCTTATCTCCATTTCATTTAACTCTTTTGGAGAATTCTCTTGTTCTTTCATTTGGGGGTTGTTTCTTTGACTCCTCATTTTGGCTGCCTGTTTGGATTTGTGACTATGTGTTAGATAGGTCTTCTATGCCTCTCAATCTCTAGTACACGACAGTGACAAACACTGTTTCTGTCTAATTAGATGAGGCAAAGACTCAAAGCCTCCAGAGACCGCCTCTGCTTACAAACTGATAGAACCCTGTCTTAAATTGCCCTTAGGCAATCATCCTCAGGTGTGGTGTGAGTTTTTTTCAACAGGGTGGGGCAACTGCTTCTGCCTGGGGGCTAATTGTTATTCTCAGTTTCTTACTGGACCTCAGAAACTCTGCAGTGCTCAAGGTGTGTACCCCCGAGGCAAAGCTGACTGTATAGAAAATGTCTGCATGAGAAAGATGACCTCTGCAGCATGAGGGAATGACTCAGGACAGGAAACCAGGTGTCTGCCTTCTGAGCTCTAACCTGAGCCCCTGATCTTGGCTTCTGCTCATACAGCTCCAGTTCATTCTGCCCTCCCTCTGCCAGAGCACAAGGTGAGTAGCTTCAGAGGGAATTTTGTGCATTGGCCCTTTAAGAGGGTGCCTGAATTTCCAGCCGTCTCTCCCTGTCAGACAGCAACCCCATTGCTTTTTACACCCAGATGTGGGTACCTTCCTCAGTTCTGGTGCTCTCTGCTGGGGGGCCCAGCTTGTGGATTAGACCCCAGATTTCTCAGTGGCAACCCCCCACAGCTGACATATCTCTCAGGAACTCCAATCCCTGTCTATGGAAGCCCGGCCAACCCTTTCGTGCCTCAGCCCCTCCTACCAGTCTCTATGCTGTCTCTACTTTCCGTCCTCAGTTATCATGGTTCTCTCCAGTGAGTCTCCCATTGATTATTCAGGAAGTTTTTCTGCATTTTAGTTGCAATTCCAGTTTGGTCCTGGGAGCGTGTCCTCGCAGCATCTACTTACTCCACCACCATATTTAATCTCCCATGTTATTTTTTTTCCCTCTGTGTTTCTAACTCTCTATCCCTCTCCCTTCCTCTCTCTCTAAAAGTCAATAAAAATATATTTTTAAAAAGTTAAAAAATAAATAAAATGTTTACATTATAGTGTATATGCATCACTGTCTTGCCAGAATTATGGGGATGGATTTATGGCCAATCAGCCACAGGGCAACTGTCTCTCCAACCCACTGAAGAACCTAACTTTAAAAACACAGTTTACTGAGATGGAACTGAACAGTATTGTCTCATATGAAATACCTGTCGTAATTGTTTAGGTCATCGCCATTCCCATTAAGGGCTGCTTCTGACATCATTTCCACCTTCAGCTTGAGGTCTTGATTCTTCCTCTGAAGGTCCACTATTACTGAATTTAGGAAGTCAATCTAATTTGTTCAGGGAAAAGAAAAGAAACGTATAAAATGTCTGAAATGTGTCCGGTGGACTGCCTATCAAGAAGTCACGGACGTAGACTCATGTCATGGCTGTGAGTGTGCTGGACATCACAGAGGGGCCAGCGGTGGCTGTTACTGAACCTATGCTTTATATATTGATACACACACACACACACACACACACACACAAAACACTTCACAAAAAGCATAACAAGAGAGTTGTCTCATGGCACTGTAGAACCAACCCATAACATATCGTCTTTTGAAAAAGTACAGGGACATCCTCCTCACACCAGGCTCCCTGATGGGTTGTGGTGGGATGATGGTAAATGAGACTTCAGAGAAAAACAGAGAAGTTTTAAAGAGAAGGCTCAAGCTCCCTTTCCACCGAGGAGACCGTTTGGCACATGCTCAGGAACAGGGTGGCGCTCAGGTACCCCAACTGGGAAAAGCAACTGTGCCAGGATTCACTGGGCAGTGGAATAACGAGATGGCCAGCAGGAGGAAGCACCCTTGTCTTAACATTTGCTTTCAAACCAAGGGCACTTTCCTTAAAAAACAAAAAGTTTCTTCCCTCTCCTACAAATAATAAAAAGCTCTCATATATTCTAAATAGCTGATGAGAAAAATCTCACTTTATAATTTTAAAAATGTGAGTGAATGTATACACATACACAGGTAATTCAATTTTTAAAGAACGAGTTGTCCTCTTTCTCTTGCTGGGGCATGTTATGAAGCGAAGCTGGCAATCAGCAGCTTTGTGGTTCTCTGGAGAACATCCCTGCCAACACTGGAGGCAGACCCACTGAATCTATCCTCACTTCTTAAACTGCATTTTCTAAGACTTTATCATATCAGGAGCTCCGTTTCGGGAAGAAGAAAACAGCACAACATGAATTTAGTACAGTGGGGAAACACACACACACACACACGTGCTCGCAAATTAGGAAACATAAAACAAACCATTTGCTGGTTGGAAGAAAGTGTTGGCAGCAGCAGATGAAACAAATGGAAGCAGAAAGGAAAGGGGGAGAAAGAGAAAACACTGTTAATTAAGTAGATGTTTATTACACACACACACTAAGCAGACAATGCTAACCGGGGTAAGTTAGTAGTTTGCTGAATCCTTTCAGACAAATCAAAACTCCCTGAGCTTTTATTTAAAAATGAAAGATGGCTTTTGTACCTGTGGTTTTTGCGCAGGATAAATATACCCCAAGATATATTATTAAAACTGAAGATGGATGCTTACTGTCTATGTCTCATTATATTTCCAAATAGAGAATACGTTGTTTCCATATAATCCCACATTTAAAAATAAGACTGTTTTGTTAATTTTGGAAACATTTTTCGAGAACCCTGTCTTTGTAAGGTAGAGATAAGCCAGGAACTTTTTGAAAGAGCAATTCTACTTCTAAAATTTACCCCAAAGAAATACTAGTATATTTGAAAAATGGTAGATGTCCAAGACAATTCATTTCCGCATTGTTTACAATACACTTAGAAGATCAGAAACCTCCCAAATGGCATGCCAACGGACAGAGAACCAATTCCATTAAGTTCATCCATATAACGGAACACTAAACAGCTATAAAAGGGAGGTACAGAGGTTGAAAGGGCTCCTGCCTCTCCAGGGAGAGGAGTCTGTGGAAGTCACTCTGACACACTGAGGCTGGCTCCCTGGGGCCTGCTGGGAGAGTAGGTATTGTTTAGGGGTGAGGCTGGGCTCTTCCAGGCTGGGCTAGGCTCTTCGGGGTGAGGTTCTGCCCTTCGGGACTGGCTACAGCTGTTCTAGTCTGGGCTCAGCTCTTCAGGGCTAGATGCCTCCCTTCCTTTTGGGACTGAGCTTTGGCTCTTTGGAGCTAGGCTCCGCCCTCTGGGACTGTCTTTGGCTATTCAGGACTAGGTTGGGGTCTTGGGGTCTTAGGGTCTAGGTTGGCTCTTCGGAACTAGGGTCAGCCCTTTGGGACCAGATTGGGCTATCAGGCCTTGGCTGGGTATTCCAGGCTCGTCCGTTAACATCAAATTGACCTTGGTCATGGGGAAGCCCGGGTCTCTACACGATTGCCTCCAGGAAAGGACCCTTAAGTGAGCAGACACAGCCTGGGAACCAGAGGGAAAAAGGGCTGCTGACTCGAAGGAGAGGTGCCTGTGGAAATCACTCTGACACACTGAGGCTGGCTTCCTTGGGCCTCCTGGGAGAATAGGTATTGCTTAGGGGCTAGGCTCAGCTTTTTGGGGCAAGGTTCTGCAAAAAAAAAAAAAAAAAAAACAGAAAAAAGAAAGAAAAAGAAGAAAGAAAGTACAGGCCAGTTTATGTAATATGCCACCATGTACGTTAAAAGGGAAAGGAAAAAGACTGTATTAGTCTTGGCTTACATTTACATTTTTTTAAATCCCTGAAAACACTTTTTTAAAAAGACACCAATTGGGTGGTTACCTAACTGGAGAGCTGGGAACTGACTAGAGAGAAAGGTTTGGAGGGAGATGTGTTGCTGAACATATTTTTAATATTGCTTAATGTTTAGATCATATGAATGCACTACCTGTTCAAAAGATTAAGCGCTTGTTTAAAATAGCAGGTAAGCACACTAAAGGAAGGAAGGAGCAGTACCTGACTCTCCTGGGCTCTTTCGTCCTCTTCCGCCTGAGTATCAGTATTACCTTATATATAAAAAAAAAAATGAAGGGGGATGTTTTAAAAACCACCATCTTTTTTCCTTGTGATTGCATTGAAGATCATTCTCTGTGGAATTCCCAGGTGCGCCTCTCAGTACACACTCCTGAGTTCCTGTCCCACAGCCGGACCCTGAGGGACCTGCGCCGGCGCTGGCCCCACTCCGCCCGTGTTCTCTCTTGGGCTGGCTCACTGCTGGGCAAGAATGGCCATCACATCCACCTGAATGTAGAGGAGCGAGGGGCCATCTCCGCTCTCCCTCACTGTGTACCTTCAGAACCCACGGCTGTACTGGATGGCAGCCAGCATCTACCAGCTTATGCGTCTACCCACACTCAAGACCAGGGGGGAAGGCCCAGCAGTGGGGACAGCAGGCACGCCCCTTCGCATGGGGCCTGGGTGATGCCGAGCCCTCGTCGGACTAAAGGGTGGGAGAGCCGAGGAGGAAAGGGCCGCGTGGGCAGCGCATCTTGCCCAGAAACGGCTCCTTGGCAGGGAACGGTGGGGTGGGGGAGAGGCACCACGGCCATCATTTTACCTGAGGAGCTGCTGAGCTGCCTCTTGTTCTCCTTGAGTTGAAGCTCCAAGTTCTTTACCTTGAGCTCGAGCTTCACCTTGTCGGACTCGAGAGACTGGACAACTGAATGCAGGGACTTGGCAGAGGCGTTTTCTCCCCTGAGCACCGTGACCTGCAACACAGCGGCGCGGCTTAGGTGTGGGAGCCAAACGGGGCGGCGTGAACGTTCGCCCGGGAAGGTACTCTACCTCGTTCCTCAGCTTCTCCAGCTCGGCATCCTTCTCCGTGAGTAAGGCACTAGTAATGCTGATGGACTTCTGCAAGGAGGCTTTTTCCTCATCTGCGTCTTTTATCAACTGGGATTCTCTAAAAGACCAAAGAGTTAAAAATTCCAGAAATCAGCCGAGAGAGTGATCGGTGTATGACTGTCCTAGAACAAACACACAATTTACCCGAGTTCATGTAAAGAAAAAGTGCATCCCAGGGGGCTTGTAGAGGGAAAAGGCTATTACGCTTCCAAATTTTACTTACTGTGAGGGGAGGAAAAGTTCGCTATGCACAGACATGCTTGAATCTGCCTATCATTGTATCCATTTGAGTTTAAAGAAAACAGTAACTTTGGAAGACTTACGATTATAAAAACAAAAACAAAAAAATAAGACTGTTGCACCCCCAAAGAATTCTGCTAAATATCGAACCCCAGCTGAATTCTATTATTTCTTGAATAAACTACTACCAAGCAATACCAACAATTAAAATACACACATGCAAAGCGATTATACAATGTCATGCAGAGCAGTTTTATGCTGGAAGTATCGGTTGGTTCTCACTAATTTCAGTAACTTTTAGCAAGTTCCAGGAATGAGTTTTTGAGATCTAATGGGCCAAACAGTAGCAAATAGTACCACTACTATTCGGGCTGCAGGAGTCTTCCTCCTCCTCCATGGAACCTGAAGAGGACATTAAATTGCTCGTAGAAATGACAGGTAATTACATAAAGGCCAGAGCAGACATGTTACAGTGGAGCTCTGGGGATAGAATGCACGCGTTGGCGACATCGGGAGGAAGGGCCAGCACTGGGTTCCTGTCCTCAGCCTGACTCGGCTGTGGTCATCAGCGGAGGGGGGACCAGGCCTGGGAAGTAAGGGAAACACCTGTCGTGGAGGGTGTGGGCAAAGAAAGGGAACGATGAAGGGAAGACCAGGAGGGAGGGGGCAAGACACATAGACACAACCTGGAAGGGCCGGCTACTATGTGTTTGTGTGTGTGCACATTTAGATTTTTGTTGAGAAATTACATGCATTCGAGAGTGCCACGGTCAGAGTCACCAGAGAGGAGGTCAGACTGAGCACGGTCACAGACTGGGAGAAACTAACTCCTTGGTGACAACTGAATGCGGTGTGATGTGTAGGTTGGACCCTGGAGGAGAAAAAGGGTGTTCGTGGAAAAGCTGGGGGATCTGAGTAAGGTCAGGGGACTAGCTGAAAGTGTGTGCATGTCACTTCCTAGGTTTTGGTCACTGTACCAGGGGATGGACCATGTCCACGTGAAGGGACCGGGGGTGGGGGGTGGGGAGGCACGTGGGAGTACTCGGAACGACCCTGGCAACTCTTCTGTGAAACTCTAGTTTTAAAAATTAAAAAAAAAATTTTTTTTTTAATTATATGCAGTGTGAAATGAGGAAAAAGACCTGGAACCACATTAATAGTTGGGAAAAAGACAAAACTGGAGAGAATTTTTCCTAGCTAGCCCTCAGGCCAGTGGACACGTCACTCATGGAGCTAATCCTCAGTGAGAACTCATAACTTAGGCAACAAGCCAAGTTACTCCCGGTTCCGCTGGGAAGTAACTGGGTGAGTGTGGAGCGTGTCGTGGTTCAGTCTGTTTCAGAGCCAACGGGAAGGACTGAAAACTGAGGCCCAGGTTAGAAATGGAAGAATGTACATGTCTGGTTAGTGAGACCCAAGATATCCGGCACACGAATTACAGAATTCTCATGATTTATGGTAGATTCTACACAAAGATAAAATATTAAGTGTATGTATCTCATTGTGTGGCTGACACTCATACCCCGGAATGATAAGTAGTAAGAAAAGAATTTGAGACTTACAAACAGTCCTGGAATTCAATATCCGAGCACTAGCTGTACACTGAAATGGGGTGAGCAGCAGTGACGCTGAATTACTGAGTGGCACCTTGCTAGGAAATAGGATCTTGCTCGGATTAAAACAAAACAATGATTTTAACGGAAGGAACGTACGAACCCTCCTTCCCCCTGGAAAGTAAGTATCTGACGCGATCCAAAGATTCAATAAAGCTCAGACTCCTTAAGCCTCTAGCAAACTGACTTGGTGGTTTACTCTATAGTAACACCTATTTCCAGAGCGTCGCTTGTTAGAAAACCAACTCAAATCTGAACATCATTGGAAATGTTTTTACTGAAAAAAAAAGAGGATTTGGGGATTCCTGAGCAGACTTGGATTCTTCCATCATAGGAATTCTAGTTAGCAAAGACGTCACTGATTCTTGGTTTGGGGGCCCACCAGCCGGCGGGAGGAGGAAGGCACGGTATCTTGATCTGCTCATCCTCACATATACACAGCCTCTGAGCAAGGCCGCTTTAGCAGAGGGCAAGCAGAAGGCTCGCTCCTTGTACAGTTATCAGAAGATGCATGGCTGAGGGAGGGACCAAGCTTGTGACAAATGGCAGGACAAACAGCTCTTAGCTGCTCATCTCTGGGGCAGATCCTCACTGCTGGCTTCCTTCACTATTTCTAAGCCCCAATCCCACTGTGCAGACCGAGAGAGGCCGAGTTAAACGATTTAGCCAGCATCACTGACCTCTGCGTCACAAATCACACCGGCAGGCGGGCCTGTGTTCCCTGGAGCCATGCTGACTGGGATGACTTGGTGTTCCTCACATGTCAAATAGGGAAGATAAGCAGAATGCGAAGGAAGGGCCGGAGGGGCCCGAACTCTTTCCTCCAAGGGAACATACTAGCCAGCTTCTTTCCTTACTACTTGCACAAGAAATAAATTCTAGCAGTAAAGCAAATACCTTAACATGTAACTGGGCAAGCTTTAAAAATGCAAGATAATAAGAACCAAATATTAGAAACATGAAGAGAAATGCAAATCAGTCAGGGAAAGTTTGCACTGCAATTCTTTGCTTTAAAAAAAAAAAGATAATATGTGTGTGAGTGTGTGTGCGTATACTGCTGAGAATATTTTACAAAACAAAAGCGAGACACAGAGGGACAAAGGCAGCCAAAAATATATATACGACCATTTGGTTTACTAAAAATATATGAAATTTATTTAGTATAATGTGGATAGACTTTCTTTAGTCTTACCATGAAAGACACACAGATATAGCAAAGGAAGCAAGAGTAGGAAGGGAAAAGAGAGGAGTGAAGTGAGCATTGTAAGCAGCGACAGCTCAGAGACAGTCAGACAGTCAGCCACCCACAGTGAGCAGCACAGGACTCTGCAAAATTTGTCGAGGGAACTGTCTACCGGTTTCCAGCCCTGACGGCAATCTATCATTTACACTAACAGAATTAATTCTGCCTCCAACAAGTCCACGTCTAAGATTTTGGCTCTCAAGTCCCTTCTTTGACATCCAAAAGCCTGGAGGGAGGGAGGGAAGCCAAACAAGTTCTCCCATCTGCTTGCAGACCTCAGGGGTCAGAAGACCCACCTCTCCACTCGGTCAGTTACAGCAAGTCAAGTTCGGCTCTGCCATCTCTCTCAGACATCTTGGAACCTGTTTTGAAGGAGGTCTGCCTAATGTGGAAACCAGTTTTCCAAAGAAATAGTTACATTTTAAAAAGATATTTATATATATTTTTTATTTCAGGGAGGAAGGGTAGAGGGAGAAACATCAATGATGAGAATCATTGATCAGCTGCCTCCTACACACCGCCCCCTCCCCCGCACTGGGGATGAAGCCCACAACCTGAGCATGTTCCCTGACTGAGAATTGAACCATGACCTCCTGGTTTATAGGTTGACGCTCAACCACTGAGCCACGCT
Source organism: Myotis davidii (assembly GCF_000327345.1). NCBI lineage: Eukaryota > Metazoa > Chordata > Mammalia > Chiroptera > Vespertilionidae > Myotis > Myotis davidii. The sequence continues at coordinate 2,648,935 of NW_006294609.1, read as the reverse complement.
GGCTGGGCAATGATTACATTCTTAAGAGGAAAATCTTGACTACATATTGCTTGCAATTCAATGTTTAGATACCAAAAAACTGTGGCAATACAGAAGGATGTTACTACTTTCTTTTTTAAAAATTTATCTTTATTACTGAAAGTATTACAGATGTCCCCTTTTTGTTACTAATTTCTTCACGAAAAGCAGCTTCATCCTACAGTCAGGAGTAAGTACTGCACTTCAATACAATGACTTCAGTGTAAGGAAGGCAAGTCTATGCTTGCTCATGTCTGTTCAATGGTCACTTCCAAATTAAACTGTCGATTAAGATCTCTACTTTTGTTTCAACAGCTACAACTCAAATAACTTTGATTTAAGTACTTTTCAGACTTTTAAAGTAAGAGCAGATCAAATTCTTTTTAGTACTCTATGCTAAATTTACTTAACTATGATACACATAGACCTATATACAAATCCTTTATCAAACTGACTTTAGGAGGTGTTTAGGGGTTCAAATTATTAGCTCAAATATATACTTGCTTTCAGATTTCTGAAACAGACATAACTTTCCATGAGGGTTAATAAACAATTTAACAAAAAGAGAGAGAGAGAGAGAGAGAGAGAGAGAGGAAAAAAAGGTGTATCCCGGCCAGTATGGCTCAGTGGTTGAGCCTCTACCTATGAACCAGAGGTCACAGTTCAATTTCTGGTCAGGGCACATGCCTGGGTTATGAGCTAGATCCCCAGGAGGGGGTATGCAGGAAGCAGCCAATCAATGATTCTTTCTCATCATTGATGTTTTCTCTCTCCCCCTTTCTCTTCCTCACTGAAATCAATAAAAAATATATTTAAAAAAATAATATATTTTTATTGATTTCAGAGAGGAAAGGAGAGGGAGAGAGAGCGCAAAATGTCAATGATGAGAGAGAACCACCGTTGGCTGCCTCTTGCACGCCCCCTACTGGGGACCAAGCCCGCAACCCTGGCATGTGCCCTTGGCCAGAATTGAACCCGGGACCCTTCAGTCCACAGGCCGACACTCCATCCACTGAGCCAAACCAGCCAGGGCCCCAATCACATTTTGAAAGACGTGGTGAGGACGGACAAAGCACAGCATCTTTCTTTTTAAAGTGAGTAATCGTGAGTGTACAGTGAGACAAGAACCAGCATAAGAACCCGAGGGTCTGTGTCTTGCTCCTGCGTCTGAGTTCCTGGCCAAGGTGCCTGACTCTTCAGGCTGGCACTTCATCTTTTTTTTTTTTTCCAGTTTCTCTTTGCTGTTTAGGTTTCATCGTTTTTAAACGCACGCCTCACCATATACTTCAGTGGGCTGTTTTGAGATTACAGGCCTGAGAATTACCAACTGCTACGTCCATGCAAGGGGACATGCCAGGGCTCACATCGGCCCGTTTTCATTTGTCGGCTGGCCAGGATGTCACAGGAAGAGCCCTGTGAACTTTCACCTGACCTGGGTAACTGCGGACATGAGTTGCTGCTGCTGCTGCTTTTTTAAAATTTATCTTTACGGCTGAGAGTATTACAGATCTCCCCCATGAAGTTCTTTTTAAAGAAACAAAGCCTTATGGATGTAAAAATAAACACCTGAGGCCCACATGGGCGGGGCTGTGGCTGCAGGCAGAAGCTGGGCTAAGGCAGGTCAGCCTGGTCACCACGCTCACGCATGGTCACCTGGAGGACACTGGGCGGGGCCAGGGGCGTGGCAGTGATGAAACACGTGCATTCTGGTGTGAGACTTTAACCAAGAATGAATGTAATTAGAGAGGGAAAGGACGAATGGCACCCCCGGACCAAGGCCCAACATCCTTTAGGACGCAGCTTATGGAACTCAGATAGCTTGTGGGCGAAGTGCAGCCCTCAATCCCTCAGCTGTTTGCCGAGCGGGCAGGAGGGGCGCTGCAGTGTAAATAGCACCCATGGGCAGCTGCCTGGGCAGGGGAGCCCCTCGGCCCTGACAAGTAAGAGAATACTTTGCAAGAGCATGGAGAACTCTTGTTTTTCTACTTTATTTCACTTTTTTTAAATTTCTCTAGATACAAACTGCACATTTTAAAAGAGCAGACAGGCTGTCAGGATGCATAAAAGCACTAAGCTTCTAAATGACTATTTCTGTGGGCCTGTGTATCCTTACTCAAAAGGACTGGAAGGCTTTCACTTGAATACTGTGTGATTATCATGAATAAAATGACAAAGCTTTTTTTCTGAAAATAAATGGAAACATTTATAATTATGTTACCCATTATTATTGAAAAATTAAAATTTTTACATCATGGAAATCAGTGTTTACGGGCCGATCAATTACTCCCTGTAAAGTGATAGCATTTTCTAGTTACTGAAACTAGGAGGGAGCAGCAGTATCATACGAGACAATCTGCTTTTAGAAAACTTCCAAACAAATGCAACTGACCGTGACTTCAACTGCAGCTGTTCTTTGTTTTAGGAATGAAGGCTGAGACTTTGGCAAATGAGTTTTCATCATTTGTCAATGGTGAGTACTGAGCTATCAGGATGCAATTTTCTGAATGAGAAGGTCGCACACTTTCTATACGTCACCGCACACATCACCTTCTAACGTTTTCCTTATTAAACTCGCACACTCACACACATGCCAATGATAAACAGAAAAAGAAGACCTACCTCTTTTTCATTTCTAACAACTGATTGTTGAGCACAGATCTCTCCTCTTCCACCTGGAAAAAAGCACATACATGGAAGTTCAGTTCCTAACGAGCCGGCAGGGAGGCCTAGTTCTCATGCCCCGGGTTCCATTCCCAGGCCCCAGGCAGTGAGAGCAGCTGGCACCATATCACAGGATGTACAGCGATTTGTTTGTAAACCATGTATGACCTGACTGATTCCCTTTCCTCACGGACTCGAGAATTAAAACTATTAATCAACAGCTGGTTTTGCTCAGTGGTTAGAGTGTCGGCCGCCCACAGACCAAGGGTTCGAGAGTTCAATTCCTGGTCAAGGGCACATACCTGGGTTGCAGGATCCCTGCCCGGGTTGGAGTACATGCGACAGGCAGCCAATTGAGAATTGATGGAAAAAAATATCCTCGAGTGAGGATATACAAAACAAAACAAAGTATTAAACATCATCTGAACAGAAAAGGGGCATAAACCTTAGACCAGTGATGGCGAACCTATGACACACATGTCAGAGGTGACACGCGAACTCCATTTTTTTGGTTGATTTTTCTTTGTTAAATGGCATTTAAATATATAAAATAAATATCAAAAATATAAGTCTTTGCTTTACTATGGTTGCAAATATCAAAAAATTTCTATATGTGACACGGCACCAGAGTTAAGTTAGGGTTTTTCAAAATGCTGACACGCCGAGCTCAAAAGGTTCGCCATCACTGCCTCAGACATTCAATAAATGTTAACGGATGAGTGAAAATGTCATGAACATTCTGGTTCCTTTCCTGAAACAACAGAGGCTGAATGTCACCAACTCGGGGAGAGCGGGAACAGCTCATCTGCTCTCTGTGGGCCTGTTTTATGCTTGCTCTATCTCAAGCCTTCGTTTCTCGCCTGTAAAATACAAAGGTTTCTAAAGAATCAAGTCATAAAACAGAAAGAAAGACAGAGGGAACCCTCTGGTGTAAAGAAGGGTGAAGATCCCAGCCAGTATGGCTCAGTGGTTGAGCGTCAACCTATGAACCAGGTTGTCAGGGTTCCATTCCTGGTCAGGGCACATGCCCAGGTTTCAGGCTCGATCCCCAGTAGGGGGTGTGCAAGAGGCAGCCAGCCAATGATTCTCTCTCATCACTGATGTTTCTAGCTCTCTCTCCTTCTCCCTTCCTCTCTGAAATCAATAAAAATTAATTTAAAAGTTATATTTAAAGAAAAAGAGAGACAGAGATTCTGTGGTCCAGCTTCACTCAGCCCCACTTGCCCAGAAGTCCCTGAGCCCACATGAAAACTGTGATGGTTAATGATCACCATTTCTCCAAAATAAAACATGGCAAACTAAAAATAGCATTTCCTTCCCAAGCATTCATGTTTGGTAATTCAGGTTTGTTTAAGAGGCAGGCAATCACTAATGTACCAACTTATTTATTTTTAAATTCTTATTTATTAATTTGAAAGAGAGAGAGAGAGAGAGAGGAAAAGAGAGACAGAAACATCGATCTTACTGATGCATTCATTGGTTGATTCTTTTTTTTAAAATATATTTTATTGATTTTTTACAGAGAGGAAGGGAGATAGAGAGTTAGAAACATCAATGAGAGAGAAACATCGATCAGCTGCCTCCTGCACACTCCCTACTGGGGATGTGCCCGCAACCCAGGTACATGCCCTTGACCGGAATTGAACCTGGGACCTTTCAGTCCACAAGCCGACGCTCTATCCACTGAGCCAAACCGGTTTCGGCTGGTTGATTCTTTTATGTGCCCTGACTGGGGTTTGAACCTGCAACCTCGGCATATTGGGATGACATTCTCACCAGCTGAGCTGCCTGGCCAGAGCCCATTTGTGACTCAGTTTAGATGATAACCCCGTGTAATGTTTTTTATATGCACCAGATGCTATAACCAAGAACTGTGGATGAAATACTGGTATTGAGTCTCTAATCCTATCCAGTTGGCAAACTGTAACCTCATTCTGCAAATAACCAGGGGAAATCAGCACAGTTCCCATAGTGACAGCCAAGTGCATCTGCAATCCTTACAAAGGAAAAGATGTATGAGGGTTGGGAATGATAAATCAGACATTTCAGAAGTGACTGCCTAAGATGACTATTGGAACAGAACTAGCAGTAAGAGGGTTATTTTTAGTATTCCCCATGAAAAGAAAGAATGCTCTGCATGCTCTCCATTCCTCCTGAGACCACGTAATCCCCCCTGAATCCACACCCTGTGCTTCCACCGTCCACACATAGCAAGTGCCCCACTCCGTTAAAGATTGGGCTTTTGCCTGGCCAGTGTGGCTCAGTGCTTGAGTGTTGACCTATGAACCAGGAGTTCACAGTTCAATTCCCGGTCATGGTACATGCCCGGTTGCACACACTATCCCCAGTAGGGGTGTGCAGAAAGCAGCTGATCAATGATTCTCTCTCATTGATGTTTCTATCTCTCTCTCCCCCCTCCCTTCCTCCTGATATCAATAAAAAGAAATTTATTTTTAAAAGATCAGGCTTTTGGCAGCACAATTATCAGCAACAAAGCTTTGGACTGGACATGTGAGGAAGTCCAAGGACATCTGAATGTCTCTACACCCCCTGAAAGACAGGACAGGACATGAAGCCCTGGCTAAACACAACACACTCATTTCATCCCACTCCTGCCTGGTTCCACAACTCCTGCTGTCCCGCGGCCCGTGTGGGGAGAGAAGAGTAGAAACGACCACAACGTGGAGCTCTGAGTGCTCCACGTAAGACAACAGTGGCAACTGTGACAGGAACACAAAGAAGGAGCCGAGAGCTCTGAGCTGAGAGGCGACGAACTTTAGGGTGGGCTTCTGACAATGAGAGGTTCACCACATGGGGAGGGAGAAGGGATGTCAGGCAGAGCCGTGAATGGAGATGACCAGGTACAGCAGGAGATGCAGAGAAAAAAGAGCGGAAGGAGCGGAAGAAGTTACGAGGGGAGCGCTGAGAATGCAGGTAGCGGTGCCAGGTGCTCAGGGAGGGAAGGAAGGCAAGATCGGTGGCACCACTTGGTAAGCAATGATTCAGGCACCAGTCACCCCGGTGCAAAGAGCAGCACGCAGGGGGTTGGGAGGAAGAGGGGAGGTAGAAGACAGAGGCAGAAAACAGAACACGCTTTTTTAAAGTTTGAAAAGAAGGAAGAATTGGGGTTGTAAGTGTGAAACCGCACAACAAGATTTAGAACTGCTTTTAAGGAAACGAGATTTCTCAGCCCACGGGGGATCTGAATGGAAAACTAGTGGTAGCAACTACAGGCAGCACGCAGACATCAGGAGGGACAGGTGACAAGCTGAATGGAGAAAGGAGACATAAAACACCTGAAGCAAAGGGTCAGACAAAATGTGGTCCGTCCACCCGATAAAATACTATTCGGCCACGAAAAGGAACGAAGCCCTGACACCCGCCACATCTGCATGAACCTCGAGAGCACGATGCTGAGAAGCCAGACACCGACAGACACATGCTGTATGATGCCATTTATGGGAAATAACAAGAATAAGCAGCCCCGGCCGATTTGGCTCAGTGGTTAGGGTGTCGGCCCTCAGCCCGAAGGGCCCCAGGTTCAATTCCTGGTCAAGGGCACATGCCTTGGTTGCGGGTTCCCCAGGCCCGGTCAGGGCTTGAGTGAGAGGCAACCAATCGATGCCTCTCTCTCACATTGATGTTTCTCTCTCTCTCTCTCTCTCCCCTCCTCTGCTCCTTCCACTTGATCTAGAAATCAATGGAAAAAATATCCTTGGGTGAGGATTAAAAATCATCATCAAATCCATAGAGACAAAATTCACCAAGTGGGGAGGGAGAAGAGATTAGGGTTGCCAGGGGCTGGAAGAGGAATGGGGAGTGACTGCTTACACGGGGCAGGGTCTCCGTTTGAGGTGATGAAGCTGTTCTGGACCAGCACAGCACTGGTCCAGCACTGTGCATGGACTACATGCCACTGAACTGTACACTATAAAATGGTACAGCAGTGAATTTATGTCCTTTGCAAGTGACCTCACTTTTGAGCCTCCGCTTCCTCGACTACAAAGTAACCCACTGTCTCAGAGGTGTGCTGTGACGATTCTGTGAAATGTGCACAGCAGTCCGCTCACGTGATGTGCAGTGAGTTTTGGGGCTGCTAAGTAAGGGAGCCAGGATAATTCAGATCCTACCCCGTGTCAATCCAATCTTCGCTGTATTAATTTTTAGAACGAGACACTGAATATTTTTATTAGTACTACATTGAAAAGTCTTTTTTTTTTAAAAAAAAAAATAGGGTTTCTGCCCAACACTGGCTCTGTAGTATATTTCTGAACACAGTTGATCAATAGTTTGGAAACGTAAGAGAGTAAAAATTTGTAATTTCACGTAAGTGAAAGTGCTCCAGGTTCCCAGAGGTCATACAATCACAGGAATAAGCCTTCTTTAGACTAGTTTCTTCGAAGGTATTTTAAATGGGTGCTTCTCGCCACTCTTCTGATGTACACACACACACACACACACGTCTCTGTGTAAAACTGCAGATCTACACCAAGGGAAGAGTATCTGTGCTCCTTCTTGGTGATCAATGTGGTTAACAACCTCGAGCATCGAAGCCTATGATGCTTTACTCACACCCCTGGTCTCTCCTGAGCAAAACCTAGAAAACGGCAAAGGGCACAGCAGCCTCAGTCCCTACAGGGAAGTCATTTTCTTAGCTGCTCCTTTGCAGGTGCTGTTTCCTAACACCCTTCAACGTCACTGACTTTCAAATGTTTAGTCACAAAACCTTTTCGAAGAAGGTAGTTCAGACCCCAACATGCAGAAGAGGAAGAGCTGGGGGAGAGGAGCCCTGAAAGCCTCCCCAGGCGCTGCGACGGCCCCTACAGAGTGCCCTCTGGATCTGGGTGACAGAGACAGAAATGTAATCAACGGCCCGCGAAGGTCAGGACATGAGACGAGAGGATGACCTCTGGGTGTTCCTCCCACTTACGGAACCCGCTCCCCCGCCCACCCCAGACAAGTTCAACAGAAGATGATGGAGATGGGAACAGACGCGGCACTGAGCTGAGGGCCTTCCCTGGCCAATCTGCACAGACACACTGGCCTCAGAGCTACCCAGTGCTTCAGAAGCCGGGGCTGCACCAGGGAAGAAAACCTCTCCTGGGTTCCTACTTCTCATGAACGCCAGTTTCTCGTGAGCCGATCAAAGGCGAGCACACCACCCTCTGTAAGGCAGCCCGCTCCGATTCTGGCCTGGCCCAAATCAGAAGATGACAAATGGCTCCTGACACCATTAGCTGAAGGAGGCTGAGCAAGTTACCATCTTCTCTGTGTTCCTGTTTCCCCGCTTCTGAATGGGTTCATGACAGTGCCACTCCTAGCATCACTGTGCAGATAAGTGAGATGACAGCTGTCACTTATTTGTGTCTGTCACATGGGAGGACTCAACAGAGAGAGACCATTGCCAACAGCACCGTGGTCCTCCCAGAAGCTGGAGAGATGAGGCATCCCTTTTGTGGAAAGCTATAATGGAGACTTTAAAAGTCTGAGTTCAACTCTCCAAAGGCTTTTTTTTTAAATATTTTTTTTATTGATTTCAGAAAGGGAGAGAGAGAGAGAGAGAGAGAAACATCAATGATGAGAGAGAATCATTGATTGGCTGCCTCCTGCATGCCCCCTACTGGGGATCGAGCCCACAACCTGGGCATATGCCCTTGACTGGAATTGAACCCGGGACCCTTCAGTCCGCAGGCTGACGCTCTATCCACTGAGCCAAACCAGCTAGAGCTCTCCCAAGACTTTAAAAGCCTGAGCTCAACACTGCCATAGACTGCACCATGTCCTCAGATACGCTGCACACTTACCCCAAACTACTACACCCCGTGAGAATGAATGTTTGCAAAGCATGCTGGGAAATTTTTCCCCTTGACTAGCAGAGCCAGAGTTACTACACAGTGATGTTCCCTCCACGATGCCTCTTCGAGCTTCGGCTCTGACACGAGGTGTGACTAACAACCGAGCACTTGGATCTGGCTGCTAAAGAATAAAGAGCAGAATATGGCATTCTTTAAAGTCAGGTTGGTTTCAGTGTCTAATAAACTTGCCAGAAACCTGTGGGATTTAAATACAGGAGTAAACGGCTGTGGTCAGTGTTCGTTCTGGGTGTAACGCACCTCCTGCACACCAAGGCACAAGAGTGCACACATACACGTGGTTCCAGTACGAATGTCTGTTCAATGTCTTAAAATTTAAAGCGAAGCAGAGTTGTTTAGAAACAGCTGCCAAGCCGCACACCAAAACCGTATTCTTGGAATCTGTTCTCTAAAGCCAATTTTGATGAAAGAAAAAACAAAATCTTAGAGAAAATCATTTTAAAAGTGTAGTAGGAAGAAGATACTGTCCTGTCCATGTAAATGCATTGCTATAAGATCAGCTAATAATGATCTTAATTTCTAGTTGCTTGCAAGTTCCCAGTGTTGGTGTGTTGTGTGTAAGGACCTGTCAGTGACTCCTACCCTAAGCCCTATAGCATAGGACACTTGGAAACAAGGAGACACGTAACACAGGCGGCGTGACATCCCAGTAGGAAGAACCCAGCCACATGGAGCGCATCTGGAGGTGCCTCCAAGCAGCGCCCTGCCGGCAGCAGCAGGCATCGGCGTGTCCGAGACAGGGACGCCCACCCGAGGCCCACTGACCTTCTGATGACTCGTGACTTCGTCCCTGCTTCGCCCCAGCTCCTCGGCAAGTTTCACGTTCTCCGCTTTCAGTGCTGAAAGCTGCTGGGACTTCTGAGCAGCTGCCTGCTTCAGGGTTTCTCTGCAAGGACAGTGGGTGCAGGGTTACCATAGAAACAAGACAGGCACGGAAACTGTGGGAGCCGACCAGCTTCACAGCACTGAGGAAAATATATCTGGGTCACGTGCCCGATAGGATCTATAATAACAGGAGACAGTGTTATCTCCACACAGGAGGGGCTATATGGCTCTAACCTCTCTGGAGGAGGATTGCCACCCACGGTTATCACATTTTTTAAAAAACCTAATAAATTCTACACCCAGCCTTTCACCACCCACATTTACCTTACTTCTAAACACGCCATACAAATAAATGACAAGAGAAATGGTCAGTGCTCCTCTTGTCTTCAGGACTATATCCATTAGGAAGTCATACTAAAACCTACTTATGTTGACAAAGGGATTTACCTTGCCGCCAAGGTACTCTGTCCTAACTGCATTAAGTCTGTGATCTTTTTGTTGTTGTTGTTGGTTGTTGTTTTTTTTTTTGCTGGCAGAAATAAAAACCTAATGGTCTCATTTATCGACATCTGTCAGAATCAAGTGCTGGCCTGAATCTCAGTATATTTTTTTGGCCAACTAGAGGTGTAATCCCAAAGGAAATGTAGTTTTCTAGTTATATAACAGGTGTTTTTATTTGGACTATATTCTTTCCGTAATGCTAATCTATAATTAAAGGAAATAAATTTTAAAAAATAGCCTGCTAACCTATCTTGTGAGTATCAGCATATAAAACACTAGGTCACCCCAAGCAGCCTGCTTGTTCAGTCGTTTTTGGTCCCTCACTAACCCCCCTGCCAGCCTGGTTGTAGGCAGCCATCTTGTGATCTTGTGAGGGTTAATTTGCATATTACCACTTTCTTATATAGGATGAGCAGGGCCTGGCTGGTGTGACTCAATGGTTGAGCATCAACCTATGAACCAGATGGTCAGGGTTCGATGCCTGGTCAGGGCACATGGCCAATTGCAGGCTCAAGCCCCAGTAGGGGGCATGCAGGAGGCAGCCAATAAATGAATCTCTCTCATCATTAATGTTTCTGTCTCTCTTTTCCTTTCCCTTCCTCTCTGAAATCAGTAAAAATCTATTTAAAAAACAACAACACAAAAAAACTTGAGCTGGCTAACTCTATTTACTAAGCATCTTTCCAAGGTTAAAATTAATCCAAAATATACCTCCCAAGTTGTTAACCTCCATACATGGACATTCCAAATATTTTATTAGATCACTACATTGTAGTTTTATGCCACCACAGGTTTTGATACAATTATGAATCTTGTGTCTGTGCTGGCTACACTCCATTTAGCAAGCTGCCATACATGGCTGAATTCTGAGTCCAGTCATCTGGGTATAAATCCATCCGCTGACGCATGAACACATCTATTTTTAACTTCAATTGTCTAATGGGTGGCAGTGCTTGGCATCTCAGTTTTCTAGATTTTTAGTTCTCCATCCACCTACAATATGCACACTGGGCTGGCCTCGTGAAGATTTAGGGGAATAAATCTACAAAGCAATTCTCAAATTTAATTAGCACATTAAATTTGTTGTTTTACAGAGATATTTATTTAGCAAGTGAAGGAAAACTGAGACAGAGGGAATTTTAGCCTCAGGTAATTAGTCATTCAAAACCTAGGAGGCTTGCCCTAGCCAATTTGGCTCAGTGAATAGAACATTGGCCTGCGAACTGGAGTGTCCAGGGTTCGATTCTGGTCAAGGGCACATGCCCGGGTTGTGGGCTCGATCCCCAGCAGGGGGCATGCAGGAGGCAGCCAATCAATGATTCTCTCTCATCATTGATTTTTCTATCTCTCTCTCCCTTACTCTCTGAAATCGACAAAAATATATTAAAAAACAAACAAACATAAAAACCTGGGAGGCTTGATGTTAGCCATGGATCAAAACATACACGCACATAAGACAGCTGGAGCCCCTCTTCTGTCTAATCAATTCCTGACCAAATAAAAGGTTTTACTCATGATGAAATCATCAGAAGCCAAACCTTTCACTCCCAGGTGAGCACTGTCCTCCTCAGGGGATGTTTGGTCTCAGCGTTTGTGTGGCCTGTGAGAGACATTTGTGATCCTATTCTTTCTCTAGGAAAGATTTCCATCTTTTAAAGGTTTTTCAATCCTTGGTGTCTATTAGGAGCCCACAGGAAGGAAAATTAAAACAAGAGGTCTAAGAAATATCAAAATGTCCTAAGTCTTTGTTCAATGTTTTAAAATCAACAAAAATGCTTATTTATACATTTTCTCATTGAATCCTCAAACCCTTAAGGAAGCTCATACAAATATTATTTGTATTTTAAAGATGAGAAAACGGAGGTTCAGGGAACTGAAAAGATTTGCCCCAAATCATAAAGGCAGCAGTAAGCTGCAGAATTGAGAAAACTGGACTTAAAACTGGTGGCCCGGCCAGCCTGGATCAGTGGTTGAGCGTCAACCTATGAACCAGGAGGTCACGGTTCAATTCCCAGTCAGGGCACATGTCTGGGATGCGGACCCAATCCCATTGTGGCTGTGCAGGCGGCAGCCGATCAATGATTCTCTCATCACTGATGTTTCTATATCTTTCTCCCTCTCCCTTCCTCTCTGAAATCAATAAATGTATACATTAAAAAAAAACTGGCGGCATGGGCCTGATTTGAAAATAGAAACACCTTCTTTTCTTTTGAGCGCAGTGGGTACATGCACCTCATAGAGGTGGGCCAGGCAGAAGTTAATCAAAGCAGCCTAGCCCTGGCCCAGTGGCTCAGCTGGTTAGAGCATCCCCAAAAGGTTCTGGGTTTGATTCTTGCATTGTAGGGCCCAGCCCCAGCTGGGGCACTTTGGGGAGGCAACCAATCGATGTTTTGTTTTGTTTTTCCTTTCTCTCTCCCTTCCTCTCTCTCCAAAAAGATCAATGAAAACTTATTCTTGGTTGAGGATTAAAAAAAAAAAAAGCAGCGTAGGCTCTGTCTGCCTTGTGACCTGGCCCTTACCTGGACCACAGCCATCGGGGATCAGGGGTGCACGGCTCCAGGGAGGAAGACAGGCCGAGGTTAGAGGGGCAGCAGCACCGTCTTCTGCCCCTGGTCCTCTGCTTCCACAGGCATGACGCTAAGCTTTCAGTGCTTGCGGGGACCATTCAAGGAAGGGGGCACAAAAACAACCTGTCTCTTACGAGAGGTGAAACCACCCCACTCTGTGGGGGAGGTGGCAGGACAGAACGACAGAGCAAGGACCTTGAATACTTCAACACCGACCAGTGGAATGACCGTGACCAGAGACGAGCAGTCGTATAGCTGGGAGGAGGGATCATATTTGACGCCCAAGCTCTCTTGGTGAGGCCCACTCTGGCCCTGCCCCTCCGTTTCCTAGTACGGCCGAGATAGCTCAGAAGTGGGATGCTGGCAGTAGGGAGCTGGGTTGGGGTCAGGGCCACCAGCCAGCACACATTTCATCTTGGTCTTTACCACACCTGTACTTCTGACTTACGACAGTGTGTTATAAGGACTACTTCTCAGGTACAGTAGCACCGAGGGGGCAGGAGGGAGACTATTTTTACTCCATGTTCAAGTTTTGTTTTGTTTTTAAATAATTAGCATTGTTTTCACGTTTGTGATTTAATAAGTTCCACAACAGCTCTCACAGGAGATAAACTTACATTTCTTTCCTGAATTCTTCCATTTTCTGATTCTCGACAGTCAGAAGTTCTTTCGACTTGTTCAGCTCTTCCACATTTTTCAAGTTGTTTTCTTTAAGTGTATCCAACTTAAAGACCAAGAGAAAAAAGCTCGGTGAAATTATCCCGTTTTCCAATGACATGACTGAATAATGACAAATTTTTCACGAAAATAGGCATAAAAAAATAGTGAACTCAGTCACTTATAAAAAAAAATCACCCTGGTGAAAAGATTGCATATGACCAAGTGTTATAAACTGTAAACCACCCCCCTTTACACCTAGTTGGATTCCTGTACACTTGGTCAAAATGTCAGACTAAACTGCTTCGTAAGTTAAAACGAAAGTTTCATTTCACCTTGTGTACAATTCCTGACATTTATCATTGAACTTGCTATTCAAGTATGAACCATCTTAAAAGAAAGAAAGAAAGAAAGAAAGAAAGAAATTGCAAAGGCTTGACCTCAGTAAGTGTTGTTCATTGTAATGAAAAAAAAAAAAAAAAACCTCTCTCCTTAAAATTAGTGATTTAGGCTATGATATTTTTCAGCACCAGTACCAATTTTACATAGTCCTCATTGTAAAAGTTACTTGAAACAAAACGTGTGTGGACAGGGGATAAGAGTTACGCACAGGAACTTCAATCTGAGAAGGAAAAAGCCATGTAGTGGCACCAAAAGGCGCTCACACAGGCTCAGCCCCACCACCTGCCCACGGGGGACACAGCCAGGAGTAGGGTCTGCCTGGCCCCTGGCGGGAATCCAGACGTGGAACAGGGGTGAGTGGGGATGTGACCAATCACAGGCTCTTGCAGGGAATGCAGTTCTAGGTGGGGAACCCTTTAGGGGGTCACCCATCACACAGTGTGTGCTCCGGGCGCCGGCTGGCTCTCTGGGATTTGTATACTTATCTCCCATGGCCAGAGAGACTTTTTCTCTGCCACAGGTCACCAGTCAGGAGTCCTAAAAAGTGTCTTGCTAATTTTTACACACCATCTTCCTGTTCGTGCCCTCTAACATTCCAGTAACACAGAACAAGAGAAACAAAATATCACAGTGGGTCCAGAAAATGATTCATACAGCCTCGATTCATTCTGGCTGCAACCAAGACACCTGGGCGTATGCTATTGAGGCACACGATTCTAGCCTCAGAGGTGAGAGCCAGTCCCTAAAACCTTCTCATTTACTTTAGCTTCTAATGTTGATGATCACCAATGATTTTTAAAATGTTTTTATATTTTTAGCTTAAAGTCTTCTCCAAAGACTGTCAATTCTATAAATATACAGTGGGGCCTTGACTTACGAGTGTCCTGACTAACGAGTTTTTCGAGATACGAGCCGTCTCTCGGCCGATTCTTTGCTTTGAGTTGCGAGCTAAAATTCGGATTACGAGCCAGCTTCAGATACCCCACCGCTAGTTGGCGCAGCGAACGTCACAGTGAACGCCACAACATCAGCCCAGCATCACGTGTCTCACTCGTTCAATTTTTGATTTGACATACGAGTACTTTGTTACGAGCTCCGTCATGGAACGAATTAAACTTGAAGTCAAGGCCCCACTGTACTCCCTACCGTGTAATTATCTCAAAATGCTCATGTCTTTCACACATTCGCATCCTGGATCTTCCATAATGAGAAGGCCATGTCTTTATCGTGCTTTACTTAATGTCTTATCTGCTTATTATGTTTAAAAGTACCCAAAGGCCCTAGATGGTTTGGCTCAGTGCATAGAGCATCAGCCTGTGGACTGAAGGGTCCTGGGTTGATTCCAGTCAAGGGCATATGTCTGGGTTGCAGGCTTGATCCCCAGTAGGGGATATGCAGGAGGCAGCCAGTCAATGATTCTCTCTCACCATTGATGTTTCTAACTCTCTCTTCCTCTCTGTAATCAATAGAAATATATTTTAAGATACAATAAAAAATAAAAGTACCTGAAGTTCTATAGA
This sequence comes from Myotis davidii, assembly GCF_000327345.1. Taxonomy (NCBI): domain Eukaryota; kingdom Metazoa; phylum Chordata; class Mammalia; order Chiroptera; family Vespertilionidae; genus Myotis; species Myotis davidii. The sequence goes on along the minus strand of NW_006294609.1, from coordinate 2,633,911 downwards.
ATTTTATGTACACTATTCCAGTGAATCACCCTGCTTAGGATTTAGGTAACATCTTTCCAAAGGCAGAAAGGACTAATATGAGTTGGAGGGTGGAGGAGGGAAATCAGAGGAGGGTATAAGAACGAGAATGCTACTTTTGGACAGAATCGAAATGATCTCGACACCACAAATGTATCCAAGACCCAGAAGTGACGAATTCGAGATGACACAATTGGGAACCAGTACTGAATTAGGCCAAGAAAAGGCCTACGTTAAACTCGGAGCTGAGGAATGAAATTTAGTGGCTCAAAGTTGGGAGAGAGTTGGAGAAAAAAAAAGTGTGTGTGATCTAAGAGAAAAGACACAAAAACTAGAGCATGTTGTCAGTGCCTCCTCTCAGCAGTTCTATCAAACAGTCACCACAGAAAGCCACGCTGTTAGGGTTTTCCCCTTGTTTTTAAAAGGTGGATCCTACTAGGGAAGCAATGAAGTAATACACTTTATTTAATATTATCGTGGTTCTGGTGTACATTCGACTCCGCTAACGAAGATCAAACCTGCATGAGGCCACGCTTCAAAAAAAATAAACAATCCTGAGTTAATGATCAAACATCCCGTGAAGTCGATAAGCTGTCCTCTGTACAAAAAGCCATTTAAATCTGATTACTTCATTCTGGAGTTTTTCATTGGTTTGCTTGGTATCCTCCAAGAAGGCGAGAGTTTCCGACTTCTCTTTGGTCATCTGCTCCATGATCTGCATGGCGTCTTCTGCTGTCTGTGCAGCCTAAATACAAGAAAGCACTGTGAGGCACGGGGCCACGCTCGCCAACCCCGCGAGGTCAACGCCCAGGCTGCGCTGCACAGGGGTCACACAGGGACGGGCCCGCCTGAGGTCCGCACACGCTGACTGAGACATGAGGGGCTCTGCTCCCTTCCCAGGCCATCTCTCAGTAAACCGATTACCATTGGCCCCTCTGAACCTGTGCCTTCTGAGCGACACTGACAGTCACACTCGCCATCCAGGCTTAGGCTTGAGAGAAATATGCAGTGACGACCAAGAGCAATACCCTTTCATGGCTGCATTTTTCTCTTAATCACATGTACCCGTTCTAGGCTTACAATACTGGCCTTGCTAGTTCAAACTGGGGGGCTTTTGAAACCACTCAGAATTGAGGTGGGGAATTTTTCAAATAAAAATAAAAATTATTTGCGCAATTAGAATATAAGGGTCAAGTGCTTAAGGAGTAGCACTGAATGGAAATGTCTGTGAGAAGTGGTGGGTAATGAATATAAACATGGCTGTGAATAAAAAAGATAATATGAATAGGGAAATAAACCCTTAGCTGGCAATCTGTAAAAGAAAAAAATCATAAAATAAATGAAAACCTTTTTAGGCAGCTGCTTGCAACTACAAGTGGTCCAGTGACACATAGGGGAATTCAGTGTTATGCCTTCCCTGTTCCCAGCCCTGCAGGTTCCACTGGAGCCTTCCAACTCCAAATGGACGGACACAACGAAACAGTAAAAAGCCAAATAGAGGACACTATATATTTCAACAATGTGCCCATTTTACTAGTGTTCATAAGCCTTAACCATATTTGAGCCCAGCTGGTGTGGCTCAGTGGTTGAGCATCGAACTATGAACCGGTTCGATTCCTGGTCAGGGCACATGCCTAGGTTGTGGGTTCGATCCCCAGTGTGGGATGTGCAGGAGGCAGCGGATCGATGATTCTCTCTCATCACTGATGTTTCTATCTCTCCCTCTCCCTTCCTCTCTGAAATCAATAAAAACATATTTTAAAAAAAGAGCCCCATTTGACTTTTTCATGAAAATTTCCCCCTCAAGTTAAAAAGTATATCCTTGTTATTCACAGTTCACAACTCTTTCTAATGGAGAAAGACCTGCAATTAGACACTTAGTAAAGAAGTGCCCTTTCGGGTGGCAACAAACAGCTGGAAACATACAAACAACGGAGAAAATGGGGTGGACTGGCTTTAGGGAAACGGACACAAACGCCCTGGCCACCAGGAGTCAGTGCAGTGTTAGTCCAGTGCTCAGGGCTGGGGCCTCCCACGTTACCGTGAACGAGTGAAGTGTCTCGAGCTCTCTAATTTTAAGGGTGAGCTTGCTCTTGTCTTTCCTCAAGATACGATTTTCGTTCTGAGACTCTAGGAGGTTGGCAGAAATGTGGCTGTTGGTTTTGGCCAGCTGGCTGATCTCCTTCTGGAGGATGAAGTAGCTTTCAGCCAGCGTCTCCTTCTCCTTCAGGAGCTCATCCCACTTCAGCGCCACTTCCCTCTTCTCGGCCAGCAGGCTGCTGTTGTCCTGCAGCGCCTGGGCCCGATCGGCCACGGCCGCCTGGTGGCTCAGCCGCAGGTCATCCAGGATCTTGCTGAGGCAGCTGTGCAGCTCCTGCAACTCCAGCTTGGACTTGGACAGGGAGGCGAAGTCGCTGCGCAGCGTCTCGATGTTGGCAGCCAGCCGCGCCGTTTCTGCAGTCAGGAGCTCCTTTTCCTTCAGGATCTCCGCCACCTTCTGCTCGGAGGTGCTCTTCTCTTGGACAAGCCCCACGTTTTCGGCCTGGAGCTCCTTGGTGGATGCTCTCAGCTCTTCCAGCTCCTGCTCCAGGCGCGCTGCCCTCCCAAGTAACTTGCTGTTCTCGTAGGAGGCTGACTCGCTCTCCTTGGCCCAGGCCTCCTGCTCCAGGAGCAAGGACTGCTGCACCGCACGCACCTCCTCCTTCAGTTTCTGGCACTCCTCCTGCAGGCTCCGCCCGTCCCTCAGCATCTGGTCCTTCTCGGAGCAGCACGTTTCCAGCTCAGCCTTCAGGCCCTCCCTGGCCTGCTGGATGTGGGTGTGCTCCTTTTCCAGGTGCTCCTTGGCGCTCTGGGCCTCTTTCAGCATCAGTGAGAGCTCGCACTTGGCGGTGGCCAGTTCTTGGTTTTCCTTTTTTCTCTCCTGGAGCTCTTTCTTCAGAGCATCGAGGTTACCCAAGAGCTTCATCTTCTCTTGCACGACGAGCCTCCTGTTTGCAGACTCTTGCTCGTACTTCCTTTTAAGCTCTCCTATGCAGTTGATGGAATTCTCTCTTTCTGCCAGTAAATCTCCGTTCTGTGTTTCCAGCACAGACTTTTCCTTCAGGAGGCTGTCCAGCTGCCTTTTGATCTTAGCCACTTTCTGACAAACCGTCTCCTTCTCCGAGGTCAGGTACGCGATCTTCTCGTTCAGGCTCGTCTCCACGCGCACGGCCTCCCCAGAGCACTGGCCGAGTTTCTCAATGACGAGCCTATTTTCACGCACGAGTTCTTCCTTCTCGGCCAGGAGCCTCCTCTCAGACACGGCCAGGATCTCCTTCTCGTGCAGGAGCTGGATGCACTCGGAGTCCGTCATCTCCCGGCTGGCCTTAACCTCCTCCAGGAGCTTCGTGAGGCTGGTGTTCGCAGCCTGAAGCTGCATGGCCTCCAGCTCGGCCTTCCTCAGCCCTTTGCTGGCGGTGTCCAGCTGCGCACGGAGCCCGATGGCTTCGGCGCTGAGCAGCTGTTTGACCTGGAGCGCAGTGGCCAGGCTGGCGCTGAGCTTGTCCTGATCCTGAAGCAGTGCGCCCTTCTCCAGCTGCAGGTCCCTGCTGCTCTGCAAGAGCCCATCCATTTCGACCTTTAGGGCTACGCATATGTTTTCAAGGCCCGACTGCTTCTCCGCCGCTGACTTTTTCTCCGCCGTGAGATCTTTGATCTCCTGCACCAAGGCCTTCTGGTCTCTGACCAGCTCCTCGTAAGAGCTCTGCAGCTTCTTAATCGTCTTGTCTTTATCTTTAGCCACAGCAAGGTTCTCGCTCACGAGCTTCTTGACGCGGTCCTCCAGGCGGTCTTTTTCTTCCCGGTCCTTCTGGCACTCGGCGGTCAGGCTCTCCTTGCTGAACTGGAGCTCCTCCACGAGGGCCTGCAGGGCGGCTCTGGAAGCCTGCAGAGAGGCGTTCTCCGTGCGCACCTTCAGGAGCTCTTCCTGTGTCACAGTGACTCCTTGAAGCAGCTTCTCTCTCTCTGCAGCCAGAGCTTCACTCTGGAGCTGCCCCTGCTGATGCAGCTTTTCTTCTAAGAGTTGCTCCTTTTCTAAATTGAGGGCTTCGTTTATCGACCACAGCTTCCGCTGGTCCTCCTGGAGGAACGTTACTCTGGTCTCTGCCTCTACCAGCTTGGACATGAGCGCACCTTTCTCTGACTTTAAAGCATTGCCCTCCTGCGCCAGAAGCTGCTTCTCTGACCTCAGACCCCTCAGCTCTTCTGACATTAGCTCGGTTTCTCTTTGGGCTGATGTTAACAAACAAGTTAGCGACTACAGAAACAAAAGGTGGGGAGAATGGAAATAAGGTGAAATCAAGAGGACACATGCAAGCCCAGATAACTTAATGTAGCCTAAATCATAAAAGTTAAAATTTTTATAATAAATGTCACTGAAGAACAGAGCCCATAAAAGATACGACAGAGCGGGATTAGCTCTGCAAAGGGCCGAGACAGCTATTAGTTTCTTTTATCTTTCGAGAATTTTTGAGATTATTCTTGATAGCTTTCTTAAGGTAAAAACAGTAGTGTGGCCTGGCTGGCATGCTTCCATGGTTGAGTGTCAACCTATGAACCAGGAGGTCACAGTTCGATTCCTGGTCAGGGCGCAAGCCCAGGTTACGGGCTCAGTCCCCAGTGTGGGGTGTGCAGGAGGCAGCCAATCAATGATTCTCTCTCATCACTGATGTTTCTATCTCTCCCTCTCCCTTCCTCTCTGAAATAAATAAAAATATATAAATTAAAAAGAAAAAACAGTAGTGTGATTTTTGACATCGGGCGTAAGATTCTCCCCTGCCATTCTAATTATCCAACAATGTCTATGTAGAATGGAGGCACAAAAGAATCTTTAAAAATACAATCCAACAAACTATAAAAAGTGAGCATATTTTCAAAAAATAAAAGTGCAGGGGGTAGGGGGCAGTGACGAGGTAAGGGCAAGGGAAAAAAATCTGTTGCTTTCAAACTCACGGCAGGCCCTTACTTACTAAAGGAGAGTTGCTGGCCTGACACGGATCTAGTCCCATTATTACATACAACATTAAAAATACAGATTACTTCGCTAAGCTCTGGCAATGAAAATAAGTGGGTTTTTAAACAAATGCACTGGTTTACAGATACATAAATTGACCACAGTGTGTCTACCAGCGCCGTCCAGAACTTTCAGCAATGGTGTAGATGTGCTCCGTCTGCACGGGCCTGTGTGCTAGCCTCTAGCCACATGTGCGAGCTCTTGAGCACAGTGAGTGTGACTAAACGGCCGACCTTACTACAATCTGACTTATCATGCAAAGCGAATGAGTCAGGAAGAAAAAGCTATGAACCACGTGATTTCAGTCATATGTGGGATACAAAACTGACACAAACAGTATGGTGGCCCCCGGTGGGAAGAGGGGCGGGGAGTAGTAAAGGGTAAAGAGGGCCAAATGTATGGTGGCGGAAGATGATGAGACTTTGGGTGGTGGGCACACAATGCAATATATAGACCAATTATCATAGAAATGTGCATTTGAAATCCTTAAAAACACAATCCAACATATATATATATACACATATATATACATATATATATGTGTGTATATATATTTGACTAATTTACATTTGAATGGCCACACGTGGCTAGTGGTTACTGTCCTGAACAGCACAGCTATAGATCCGGGGAAACAGAGGCTTCCTGGGCTCCATGCACCTCCTGGAATGTCACATAAACTTGTTGAGTGTATATGTAAACTTTCTCAGGAAAAACATCTTAAGATTTCATCAGATTCTCAAAAAGAGCCTGTGAGCCAGTGTTGTTGACAAACATCGAAAGCCACAGAAACCGAATATCCAGACACTTTGGAGGGGGAGCAATGCCGGCATGTGAACCAAATGACCTTGTAAACAAACAAACAAACAAACAAACACCCAGCCAGAAACAAGATCAATGAGACTTTACACAAACTACTAGAATGCTGGGGTCAGGTCAGGCTGCAACAGTTTTAAGGGAAACACGAAAAAAACTGGAGTCTGTCCAGATCAAGGGAACCACAAAGACAGAAGATCTGGAACTTACATCCAGTGTTAAGTGAATGGCTCATAAATCTTTAGATACTCTACAGGGAGGGAGAAGAGAAAGCCCTGGTGGCCAGCATGCAGGAAGGAGAAAACTTAGGCATCTTATACATGACATATATTGTGTTACGATCCACTTAATTTACAAGTTTTAAATGGAATCCGTTTCAAGACCTACAGATGCTCTTTGTAGATTTTCTTTCTAGCAAACTCCTCCTCTATAAACATTTCTCTGGAACATTAAAAATAAAGACAAGTATTTACTTTTCTTTCAGTAAGTTAAATGGCAGTAAGAAAAAGTTAAAAATTAGTAGAAAGGTTGAACATGAAGTTACCAGGGTCAAAAAAATCTACTTGGGTACAGATACAATCCTGACCACAAAACGAAATGCAGCACATCAAGTTCTACTCTATTTAATAACAGGTGTTTCCTTGCGGGTCCTGAATCCAGCTTCCCTGTCAATAAGCTCACTATGCCTTCCTGGGGAGCATGCAAAAGTGCTTTCCAGGGTCCTAATCTCTTGGAGCTGTTCCTCCAACCAGGCTCCATTCCCTCTGCACCAGGCCTCTGCCTCTGGCTTTTCTGCAACAGGTCTCTCCTAGCCCCTAGCACAAGCTGGCTGCAAGATGGCCAAGATTAGAGGAACAAGCTTTTCCACAACAAAGAGTCTATTCCAAGAAGGCAGACCGATCTCAGCCACTTCTGACTCTTTGTGACAGCAGAGGGGGTGATGGCCACATGGTACGCTCAGGGGAAGAGACCTGCAGCTACGGCCTACCCCGGACAAAGACAGCGGCTGGTGGGAAATGTGATTCACCATGAGGCCATGCATTGGCAAGGCGAACATTTGTCAAGCTCATCTCCCTAGCTGCCACTTGCTAAGGGCCCTTCCAGCCTGAAGCAGAACCCAAGCAAACAAATGCAACGTAATTCCCTCTGCCACTTACTCTAGCATCCTCTGCTTGTTTTTTCAGTTCCACCACTTCCTGCAACAAGTCCTTGTTCTGCTCCTGGGTGGCCGCCAGCCTCTCCTCGGTGCCCCGCAGCAGCGTCTGCAGCTTCTGCAGAGCCTCCTCATGCTTCGCCTTGGTCTCAGAACTGGCTTCCTCGTACCTGGCTTTCAGATCTTGACACTGGTTGTGGCTCGTCTCCATCTTCTTTTCCTGCGGGAGCCCCGAGAGAAGAAATGAGTCGCCTCACCACAACTTAACTGCCAGCAAACAGTCCCATGTGCTCCCAGGGTTTGAGCAAGGGGACCACAGGAATTGCCTTATATTTTAAAAGACCGTTGCGGCAGCTGCGTTAACACATACTCTGCAGGCAAAGATGAGAAGAGGAAGCCTGTTAACGGATTTGAGCAGCATTCTAGGCAGGAGGTGAGGGCAGCGTTGACCTGTGAGCGGGCAATTGGGGTAGTGAAAAGTGGTCACATGACAGCGATAACTCCAAGGCAGAGCCTAAGGAATGTTGGAGTGAGAGGTGAAGAGAGGCATTATGGGAAGCAGCCCAACGTCTGTGAGTGTAGGGAGGAGCCTGTGTTCCTCTGTATCTGTACAGATTTTATTTTCTCCCCCATGTTCTTCTGGACATTTTCCAGGGCTGATGGTTGAAAGTCATTCAGGCCCCAGCTGGTGTGGCTCAGTGGACAGAGCATCGGCCCGTGGACTGAAGGGGTCCGGGTTCAGTTCTGGCTCAAGGCACATGCCCAGGTTGTGGGCTTGATTCCCAGTAGGGGCGGGCAGGAGGCAGCTGATCAATGATTCTCTCTCATCATTAATTTTTCTATCTCTCCCTTCCTCTCTGAAATCAATAAAAAATATATTTTTTAAAAAAAGATATAACCATGTGGTCGAACAAAGATGCACAGAAAACATGGGACATCAGCCTAGAAATGGAGAAGGGAAACCTGTGGTACCTCTGGGCGTTACTCCTATAAAACACCTACGGCAACGGAACTGCTCCAAGACCCCGCGTCACGGCCACCAGCGGCACCCGCCTCACAGCAAGTCTGACCAACGTCGGTCAGGCAAGGCCCAGTCGCCAGTCACCCACTAACACTGAACTGTGTGTGGTGTATGGCAAAGTGTAAACGTAACTTGTCCAAGTAGTGACAATTTCAGAATCTGAAGTCTAGTGGTCCTAAAGCAGGAGTCCTCAAACTTTTTAAACAGGGGGCCAGTTCACTGTCCCTCAGACCGTTGGAGGGCCGGACTATAGTTTAAAAAAAAACTATGAACAAATTCCTATGCACACTGCACATATCTTATTTTGAAGTAAAAAAACAAAACGGGAACAAATACAATATTTGTATTTGCATGTGGCCCACGGGCCGTAGTTTGAGGACCCTGTCCTAAAGTGTCCTCTGAAAGTGTTTGCTTTATAAAACATTTTATTTCTATATGGCAGCTATCAAAAGGAGAAAAAAATCAAACAAGACCTCAGAATAAAGACAAGAGCAGAGATTGGGATAACAGAAGCATTAGCACTGAGGAAGTACAATGGAGCGATTAAGAGCAGCAAGGACTGGGAACTGGACTGCCTAGCTCTGAAACCTCAGGCAAGTTACTGAACCTCATTAAGCCTTAGTTTCCTTTTCTTTAAAATGGGAACAATAATATCCTCACCTCATAGGATTACTATGAGAATTAGGAAATAGTAAGGGCAGTAAAAACATTTTTAACTGCTGCCCAGCCAGTGTTGCTCAGTTGGTTGAGCATCATCCCATGCACCTAGCGGTCACCAGTTTGATTCCCAGTCAGGGCACATGCCCAGGTTGCAGACTCCATCCCTGGAGATGGGGTAGGGGGTGCGGGGGGTGGATCCAGGAGGCAGCCAATTGATGATTCTCATTACTGATGTTTCTATCTCTCTCCCTCTTCCTAGCTCTCTCTCTCTCTCTCTCAAATCAATAAAAACATATTTTAAAAATATTTTTAACTGCCTGTAAAAGATGTTACTGCCATTGATAAACTACCTTTTCCTAACAAGTCAACGGAAGGTCTACAATATTGTATTCCTTAGAGGTTAAGTAGTAGACTCAAGTATACACTGAGGTAATAAGAGAAAGAAGAGACGGGAAAGAAAACACAACAGCCCTGAAGATCTGGGCTGCCCTCCACCGAGGCCCTGCCTCAGAGCCTCACCTAAAGCAGGCACTCTCATGAGCATTCATACGTACCTTTCTTTCTGACGTAACTCGTCATTCATTTTTGTCAACTGAGAAGAATTATCTCCTGACATTTTCATTATTTCTGCAATGTCATTTTCCAGCTTTTCTTTTGCCTTGATCAACTGATCTTCTCTTTCATCTCTCTCTCTAAATTTTGCCTCCATGCCTGAATAGACACAGAAAAAAAATAGCACTGCTGTTATAATGAACAAAAACGGACTCCCTGTATCCCATACACCAGCCTTGCTCTGAGGACATTTACATATAGCAATCCCTGTGAAAATTATACTCTAGCAAAGAAGACAAGCAATAAACAAGATCAATAACGAAAGGAAACACTATAACAGACAGTGCTGAGTGCTAAGAGGAAGAAAATACAAGCAGAGAAAGGAGCAAGAAAGAAGTTGGGGGGTTAAATCTCTGATAAGGCCTCCCTGAGACGTGACAGTTAAGACCTGAAGGAAGTAAAGCAAAGGGGCTGCAGGCAGAGGGGAGAGTGAGCGCAAAGGCCCCAAGGCAAGAGCGTGCTTGACATGCAGGTGTCTCCACGGAGGCCACTGCGGCTGGAGTGGAAAGGACGACGAGAAAACTAGTGCAAGAGGAAGTAGGGAGGGAGCAGAGCCTGTGATGGTAAGGACCACAGCCTCTGGTCCTGAGTGATCTGGGAGCCAATGGGCGATCCTGAGCAGAGGAGTGGCAGGAGCTGGGCGCTGACTTGATGCTGGAGGATCGCTCCGGCTGCTGTGCTGAGAACAGACAGAAGGGAACAAGGGCAGAAGCAGGCAGGAGGCCAACTGTTGGAGTAGCTCAGATGCAAGGTGGTTGGCTTGGGTCAAGGACAGCAGTGGGAGTGGAGCGATGTTGTTGGACACTGGCTCGTTTGAAAACAGGACCGAGAGGGTTTGCTGAAGGTTACGGACCTCAAACAGGTATTCTGTCCCATTATATCACCATAGTGAGTGAAGACATTAAGCCTGAAAAGATGTGTTACTCCAACATACTGCAATTATCTCAAATCCTAGGGAGCCTATTATACTTAATGTTTAGTAACCAGACATATCTTCTTACCTGTTAGGTTTTCTCGCAACTTCTCCAATTCAGAAGACAGCGCATTAAACTGCTCCTCTTTTTGGTGTAATTTATTTACAGTTTCTATTTAGGATAAAGTGAAAAGTTTAATATATTTCATATTTAACAAGCCATCTAGAGCTTGGCAAATCATATGCGTGAGATTTGAAGTCACAGGAATACTACAAAGTCCCATTGCAAATCAAACACTGTATAATGAACCTCAAGAATATAAGCACGTATCTCTTTTGCCTCCGCAAATCTGTAGATTAGGCAGGCACCAGGCATCCTTCCACTTAAAACTCAACAGAGCTATCAGGGACTGAAGCTTAGGCAAGATAATACTTTTCTTAAGTACGCTTACATTTTAATATGAAACAAACTTTAAGTCAAAAGAAGAAAATAATGCCCTGGCTGGTGTGGCTCAATTGGTTGGAACATCATCCCATACACCAAAAGGTGGAGGGTTTAATTCCTGGTCAGCGCACATACACAGGTTGTGGGTTTGATGAACCCCGGTCGGGGGGTGTGCGGGAGGCAACCCATAGGTGTTTCTCTCTCAAATCAATGTTTCTCTTTCTCTCTCTCTCCCTCCCTCTCTTCCTTCCTCTCTCTAAAATCGATAAAAATAAAAGAAAAAAAATTGCTGGCATTTGAGGCTTTAGGGAGCCAATGGAATGCAGTATTACTGGACACTGCAGGGGCCTCGAGGATGGTGCAGTCGGGCTGTGGGCAGCATGGACTTTGTGTACTGCAGGGGCCAGCTCCACTGTGAGAACGGGACATTCTCTAACGCAATCTGCTCACACACTAGAAACACATACTGTGCAGCCCAGCCAGCATGGCTCAGTGGTTGAGCGTTGACCTTTGACCAAGGTCATGGTTCGATTCCGGGTCAGGGCACATACCCAGGTTGTGGGTCCAATTCCCAGTGTGAAGCACGCAGAAGGCAGCCAATCAATGGTTCTCTCTCATCACTGATGTCTCTCTCCCTGTCTCCCGTCCTCTCTGAAATCAATAAAACATATTTAATAAAGAAAAGAGAAACATATACCTTGCATATTCCTCTGGACAGAAACCGCCTCCTCTGAAGCGCCAGCAAACTTTTCTTTCTAAAGAAAAAAGAATTGGGTATTCAGAATAGAGAGATTTCAAAATTATGAAAACTAAATGTTTCAGTTCTAACTACGCTACCTAATTTTTGTGGTTGGTTTCGTTTCATTAAAACTAACTTACACTTAAAACACGAAGGCATCAATTACTACCGTATGCATACTATGCCTGTATAAGCACGAGTGCATGAGGTTTGCATGTGCGTGTGTGCATGCCTGGGCACACACATGCATCTGGATATATGTGTGAGTGTGCACACATATTTAAGTATATGCATGTGCGTGCATAGTGTGGAACATGCTTCTCTTACCTTGTTCCTCCATAATAAGCCTACGACTTTCCTTTCCCACAATGTCTGGGTATCACTGGCACTGCTTATGGTGATCAACCTTGATTAAGCTCATGTTTTTGATGCAAGAGGCAAGGTAGGAAGAACAGTTGAGAAAAACAAAGAAAAAAAATACCATACCACTTGGGATTAGGGAACGAGGATATAGGAAATAAAAAGGCATTTCCTGATGTGAATAAGCTAAGTTGTAAGACAGAGTTGTGTGAATCTGCGGAATCAGGACCTGCCTTGCTAACAGAGGGTCCAGGGGTCCAGGATGGCTGGCTGTACCAGGCAAATGGAGAAGACACAGTGCATGGCCTCATCATACATGAAACCAAACGTGCCGGGTGCATAACTAGGAAGGTCCCTGTGTCTAATAAAACTAAGCACTCAATAGCATGCCAAAGCAACATGCTATCAGCAGAGCAAAGGACAGGTTATTTTTGAAGGTCCCCTTAAGCACAGTTTCACTTTCCATGGTTTCAGTTCCACAGTCAACCAACGTCTGAAAATACGAAATGTGGAATCCAGAAAATAAACAATTCAAACGTTGTAAATTGTGTGCTGTTCTGAGGAGCGTGATGAAATCTTGTGCCATCCCACTCTGTCCCGCCCAGACGTGCCTCATCCCCTTGTCTGGCGTCTCCATGATGGATACTCCAGCTGCCCCTTAGTACCTTGGTAGCCTTCCTGGTTATCAAATCGACTGTCGAGATATCGCAATGCTTATTGCAAGTCACCCTTATTTTACTGAATAACAGCCGTTAGAGCAGTGGTGCTGGCGATTCAGACAGGCAAAGATCAGCATCACGTGCTGCTTTTCAGGGTGGGGAACCTTATTTCTGCCCAGGGCCATAGGGATATTTATAACACCATTCACGGACCACACAAAATTATCACCTTAAAAACTGGCATGTGGTATTTGGTCAAACATTTAACCAACTCATCCCTAATGCCTTGGCAGGGCCAGGTCAAATGATTTCTTAGGCCATATATGGCCCACGGGCTGGACGTTCCCCACCCCTACAAGGGAAAAGGTGAAAGTGCTCAACTTATTAAGGAAAGAAAAAAAAATTGTATGCTGAGGTGAGAATCTTCTGTCAGTGAAGTTGTGAAGGAACAGAAATTCCTGTTAGTCTTGGTGTTGCACCTCAAACTCCAAAAGTTAGGGCCACAGTGCGTGATAAGTGCTTGATGGGAAAGGCATTAAATGTATGGGTGGCACAGCCGGCATGGCTCAGTGGTTGAATGTCAACCTATGAACCAGAAGGTCACAGTTCAATTCCTGGTCAGGGCAGATGCCTAGGTTGTGGGCTTGATTCCCAGTAGGGGGCATGCAGGAGGCAGCTGATCAATGATTCTCTCTCATCACCGATGTTCCTATCTCTCTCTCCCTCTCCCTTCCTTTCTGAAATCAATAAAAATATTTTTTTAAAAATGTGTGGGTGGACAAGCAGAAAACATGTCTCAATTAATGACAAGATTTTGTGCCAGAAAGCACTGAGCCTGTACAAGGACTTCAGCAAGGGGCCCCTGAAACGAGTGACCACATAACGTTTATTACAGTACATTGTTATCACTGTTCTATTTTATTAGTTATTGTTAATCTCTTACTGTGCCTAACTGATAAATTAAACTTATCAAAGATCTGTATAGCATAGGAAAAAACACAGTACATACAGGGTTCGGTACCCTCGCAGTTTCAGGCATCCACAGGGGTCTTAGTTCTAGTATCTCTCTCGGATAAGGGGGGACGACTGTAATACCTACCTTTGTTGCTAGTTTGGGTATGATATGACTTCCCTCAAGGTATTTAGCAGCCAATTACTAGTAAGTCTGATTTAAATCAGTACTTTGAAAGAGAATGAACTAGGTACAATGCTTTTTCTTTGTGGAGATGTTTGTTTGTAAACAGGAACAATTCGACTGGCCAGAGACTCAGGCTCCCAGGAGGTACTTACCAACACCTGAAGTTCTTTCTCCAAAGCCTCTTTCACGTGACTGACTTCACTCACGTGGTCCTGGAGTTTGCTGAGTGTGAGCTCTTTCCCCTGCAGCTCTTTGGAAATGCTACTAGCCTACCATACAGTTACGTGGTGCAGAAGCAAATGAACAAAAATGAAATAATAATGAGAAACAAAAAAATAAAACACAAAAATATTATGAGAAACAAACACAACCAAACACAACTGAAAGGGATAAAGGTGGGGGTAAGAAAGCGTTTTTTGTTTTGTTTTTTATTCTAAGAAACAAATGACTTTTCATAGTCAGTCCGAGATATAATGACCTAATGTCTATTTTAAGGTAATCAAAATAGAGTGTTTTTCTCCCATCCAAGTACTAACCAGGCCCGACCCTGCTTAGCTTCCGAGATCAGACGAGATCGGGCGCGTTCAGGGTGGTATGGCCGTAGACTAGAGTGTTTTTCTATTGCTATATTTGGAATAGCAACATGATTTAAAGCAGAAAGGGCAGATGCTTACTTTCTGAATGAGTTAGTTGAGCAATTTCATTTCCTGGACTTTAAAAGCCCTAAGATAGAAATGATGGGTACATGTGGTCTGGGTTATCATTTTCTGTATTTTTTATATGCCTAAAGTATTCCAACAGCTAACATCAAAATGAAATTATAAAAATACACTAGACCATAGTCATCAGAAATGGGCTTTCATTAAATCCTGATGTAAAAAAAAAAAAAGTGCACCATTTTATATTAGCTGCATATTCCCCACAGATTTTTGTATTTTGATTGGAATTTTGGAATCGAGTGAGGAGATTTGAGAAAAATTTCCTGTAAATAGTTTATCATCTTCAACGAAGGTTACTTAGCAATTTTTGCCATTTGTCCGTCCTCCCCACTTAACCCTCACAACCCTTCCTTCTTTGCCGACAGAGCTGCTTCTCCTGCCAAAAGCTCAGAACATTCGGCACCAGTGCCAGCGCCTCACCGAGCGGCAGGAGGACCGGGAAGAGCATTAGCTCCTGGAACAAGCCATGAAACGAAGACGACATTGTTGAACAAGGCTCGCTGTAGGAAATGAAGCTGGCAGACGTTTCACCTAACGTCCCACACTTGGACCAAAAGCATCCTCATCCAGTCTTTCCCTCCAGAGGAGAAATAGACAGAGTTCTGCTTGTGGCACAGAAACTCTCCAACGAGGCCTAACAGGCCCTGCAAAGGGCTCCAGGCTCTCAACCCGAGCTCGGCCGTGAGCGTTACTCATCACAGCATGTTCATATGTTACAGCCAAGTACCGCTCGGGGCTCACATTGTTTTCATATAGGACCTCACAGACAAGGCAACTATGGCTCTGGGAAAGGAGACGATCATGTAAGTTTCTATTGAACTCATTCATTCATTTACCTTAGCGCCATCAATTAGGGAGTTCTCTATTTTAGAAAGAGATTCTAGACTGGAACTAAGCTTGAATGGGAGATCACAGAAAAGCATGGAGGTAAAGGAACCCACTGGAAACCAAAATGAATTCACATAATTGAGCCATTGTTTTCTCCACTTTCCTCAGATGAAACCATACTGAGGATGATCAAAACGTACTATATTCAAACGGGGAGATTTGTTAGCACTAAGCAATTCGTCTTACTTAAATCAAGGATTTGGAAGATGAGTTAACTTCAATGCAAAAAACAAACAAACAAAAACCACAAGACCATACAATGAAAAATAAGAAAAGCAAATGGAAAAGAAAAAGATGAAGGATGCCAATACAAACCTTGTCACTTGCAGCATTCCTTTCCACCTCTAAATTCTTAATCTGTTGCTCAGCTGCCTCAAACTGCTGTCTAAGTTTCTCGATCTCCAATTTACCTTCGGAACTGGCTTTCCGCAGAGCGTCCAGATCCAGCAGCTTTTCCTCGGCAGCCTTGAGCTGCGACGTAAAACTATCGATAACCTTGGTTTGCTCATTGCATTGGGCTTGCAGCACCTCTAGCTCCTTTACCTTTGTCTCGGCTTCCTGCAGTCTGTTCAAGGCGTCTTCCATTTCTACCAGGTGCTGGTCTTCTGCCTTGTCCAGTTTCGACTGGACAGCTTCCAGACTGTTCTCTTTCTCCTTAATGACCTCCATCAGCTTTGCCCTGACGGCTTCTATCTCTTGGGTGTGAGCAGACCGTTCGGAGTCTTGTTGATTCTGCAAGCTTTCTATTTCGTGCTGGTAATCTAGTCTCATTTTCTCTATCTGCGTTTTCAGTGCGGCCAGTTCGGCCGTCTCTGTCCCCACCCCCTTGCTGAAGGAAGCCTTCAGCTCCTCCATGGCCTGCTGGTGGGACGCGATGGCGGTCTCCAGCTTGGACTTCCACAGGGCTATCACGTCTGAGTTCTCCTTGTTGGCGTGGTCAAGCTTGCTTTTCAGCGACTCGTTCTCCTTGGAGAGCTTCTCTGAGGCAGCCTGCAGAGCCTTCACCTCCTTCTGATGCGTCTCCTCCTGGGTTCCAAAGCGCTCCTTCAGCGAAGCGATTTCTCTTTGGTGGTCAGTACGGGCGGCTTCTAACTTCTCTTGCAAAGAGCTTATCTCTTGCAAAAGGGAGAGCGACGTGTCAACATCCCCGGCAGGTTTATTGGACTCGAGCCTTCTTCGCAGCTCGGCTACTTCCTGCACTCTCAACGCTAGGTCTTTCTCTAGCTCCATTATACGAGACTTTTCTGATACTGTAGCCACCTATTAACAGCAGTCCAAAAAAAAAAAGATCATTTAAATAACAAATCACTGACGATTTTCTTTAATTTGGAAGATCTTAAGTAAACCTATTCCCATCTCAAGGTAGCAAACTACCCCCACAATGCCTACATGAGAGTCTGTCTCTAACTATGATCGTGGCTTAAGCCCAGTTCTGGTAGCTCCAATTCAAAACTATAATCTTTGTCAAACTTCCACCACCATCTTCACATGCTAAAACTGATATTGAGTTTAACTCCAAAATACTTCTTTTTCCTCCAAAGAAGCTTAAAGCGAGGAAGTACACGATTACCAAGATGAAATTGATAAGAAGTTAACAGAAACAGTAACTTTCAAAGGTCTCAAATATTTCTGCAGGCTGGTAGAAAGAATCCTCCTTATTTTGCCTGCTTTTTCTCTCCGCTTCACTCAAGATGTATAAACGCTTATTGACCTGATGGAGATGATTTTAAAGGAATGTGCTGTTCAGTATAGTAGCCACGAGCCACCTATGGCTACAGGGCACTTGAAATGGGCTCATCTGAGCTGACATGGCTGCCAGCATAAAATACGCATCAGATTTTGAAGACTTGGAGAAAAAAGAACATAAAACATCTTGTTAATGATTTTATATTGACTGCATGATGAAATGATAATTTGGATATATTAGTTTAAATAAAATATATTATTAAATTCACCTGTTATCTTTTTTGAAAAATATGTTAATGTGAGTACCAGAAAAATTTAATTATATATATATATATATATATATATACACACACACACACACATACATACACATGGCTCATATTGTTTGAATGGAGTACAGCAGCCACAAAATATCTGTATTTCACTTTGAGATTCAAATCAATGGACATAGTTTGCTGACTGAGGCACACAACAAAA
>NW_006294609.1:2615409-2616526 GCF_000327345.1 Myotis davidii | reverse complement strand
TAAATTTATATATTATTTTCATATACATTTTACTAATTTCCTTTCATCTCTCACACTTCTATTATAGCGAAAGGGTAAATAGAAATATTAAAATATCTCTGCTAATTAATTCCCTTTTAATGTGCATGAATTTCGTGCACCGGACTATATATATATATATACACACATACATACACATATGTGGCTCATATTAAACTCCTATTGAACAGCACGGGTATCAGAGGTGTAAAATTACCTATCCAATGTTTCAACGAATAGCACATCAACTGTAGAATAAAAGCCTCAACTGGATGATGAATTAACTTACTAACCTTCTTTTTTTAAAAATGACAAGGAAAGAATGATGACTTACCTGCAATTATATAAAAGAATCCTACATAGCACCCCCTCTTGGGGCTGTTTAATTCTGTCGCATTCTGAGGCGCACACTTCCTTCCCTTAACCCAGTGGTTCTCGGACTCCAGTGCACGTGAGCCACCTGGAAACATGTCTACCGTGCAGGTGCCCAGTCACTCCCATATATTTTGATTCTATTTCATCTCTGGGAGGGACCCAGAACCTGCTTCTTTTAAATACACACCCCAGGACTAAGAAAAACACGTAACCTGTGGCCTTTCTTTCTTAGGAAAGTATCTCCCTCTGCCACCTGTTAGGCAGTCAGATTAGTCTACAAAATATGTGGGAATTAGTAGCCTCACGAATAAAAAGCATTTGGCTAACCTGGGAAATAGAAGGGAGTATGAATGACTAAACACACCAGTGAGTCCCAAACCTCCTGAGTCAAACTCCTCCCCCTCACTGCCTGTGCTGGGACGGGAAGGAATGGCTGCGCTGACTCCATCTCCTCTGCCCACGTACAGGTTGTGGTATCAATAAAAACTAAAATGTCCACGGGGAGACAGGAAAAGGACGTACTTGGGTCTCCAAAACGGCACGATCGAGTCACTAAATACCTCAGAGCTCCCTATACCTGTTGTGTTTTGGGGCCACAGCTGATTCAGATTCGAGATGTTAATTCATCAACGTTTTTTCTGGGGTGTGCAGCAGGGTAGTTTCAGAGTTACCACAAAGTCAGGTACGGAATAAGTACAGGCCCGACTCCCTGCAGGTCTATGAC
>NW_006294609.1:2614507-2614866 GCF_000327345.1 Myotis davidii | reverse complement strand
AATAAGTGGAACAACAAATTGATGTTTCTTGTTCTTCTTCCTTCCTTTCTCTCTCTCTCTCTCCCATTAAAAAAAAAATTTTAATTTAGAAAAAAAGAAAAATGACATCTTGAATCGGAACTGTGTGAATAAGCCATGCGGTGAATGTATGTCTTCTTATCCACAGCTACAAAAAAAAGCATCAAAGGTGTTTGCTGATAAAGCAGTTTGGGAGAGGAGTTTGAAAGTAAAAAACTATCCTTCCTTCCACTGTGGAGCTCAGCCTTATCATCAGTCCCTTCTACTTCCCAGACCAAGTCTTTGGCTCTTGAGCAATGGAGAGACCACCAAACTACTAGAGTATTTCTCTCACCCCATAC
>NW_006294609.1:2592890-2595968 GCF_000327345.1 Myotis davidii | reverse complement strand
AAAATGACAAGGAAAGAATGATGACTTACCTGCAATTATATAAAAGAATCCTACATAGCACCCCCTCTTGGGGCTGTTTAATTCTGTCGCATTCTGAGGCGCACACCTCCTTCCCTTAACCCAGTGGTTCTCGGACTCCAGTGCACGTGAGCCACCTGGAAACATGTCTACCGTGCAGGTGCCCAGTCACTCCCATATATTTTGATTCTATTTCATCTCTGGGAGGGACCCAGAACCTGCTTCTTTTAAATACACACCCCAGGACTAAGAAAAACACGTAACCTGTGGCCTTTCTTTCTTAGGAAAGTATCTCCCTCTGCCACCTGTTAGGCAGTCAGATTAGTCTACAAAATATGTGGGAATTAGTAGCCTCACGAATAAAAAGCATTTGGCTAACCTGGGAAATAGAAGGGAGTGTGAATGACTAAACACACCAGTGAGTCCTAAACCTCCTGAGTCAAACTCCTCCCCCTCACTGCCTGTGCTGGGACGGGAAGGAATGGCTGCGCTGACTCCATCTCCTCTGCCCACGTACAGGTTGTGGTATCAATAAAAACTAAAATGTCCACGGGGAGACAGGAAAAGAACGTACTTGGGTCTCCAAAACGGCACGATCGAGTCACTAAATACCTCAGAGCTCCCTATACCTGTTGTGTTTTGGGGCCACAGCTGATTCAGATTCGAGATGTTAATTCATCAACGTTTTTTCTGGGGTGTGCAGCAGGGTAGTTTCAGAGTTTGTTACCACAAAGTCAGGTACAGAATACGGACAGGCCCCACTGCTACCAGGTCTATGACAAATAAACCCAATAGGGCAATAGTTCTTAATTCGGCAGAACAAAACAGTCAAACTGAGGAAATGCCACATGAAGAAAATAATAAATAGTGTGACTGTACTTCATGTAGCATTTTTATAGCACGTCTATTTCTTTTTCTTTTTTTTTTTAATTTCCCAAAGTCTGCCCTCAGGCAAAACTGCCTATGGGTTTGCCTCTCCTGTTAATTTGAGGCCAGAAAAGCCAGGTGTCATTTCTTATTCTTGCTAAGATCTCTACAGCCCGAGCACACTGTTTATGAGCTGGGCGTATTGGCTTGTAGGAATCCTAAAGCGCTTCCTAAAAGGAGTACAGGTGATATGCAACATATATGGGGCACTGGCTGATTTCACGTTTGACAGACCAAAAGTAAGGATCGACAGAAGACACGACTTGTTACAGAAAAATGACAGCTTGAGCCCTGACCAAGTAGCTCAGTTGGTTAGAGCAACGTCCCGATACACCAAGGTTGCGGGTTCGATCCCCGGGTCAGGGCACATAAAAGGATCAACTAACGAATGCATCAATAAGTGGAACAACAAATTGATGTTTCTTGTTCTTCTTCCTTCCTTTCTCTCTCTCTCTCTCCCATTAAAAAAAAAATTTTAATTTAGAAAAAAAGAAAAATGACATCTTGAATCGGAACTGTGTGAATAAGCCATGCGGTGAATGTATGTCTTCTTATCCACAGCTACAAAAAAAAGCATCAAAGGTGTTTGCTGATAAAGCAGTTTGGGAGAGGAGTTTGAAAGTAAAAAAACTATCCTTCCTTCCACTGTGGAGCTCAGCCTTATCATCAGTCCCTTCTACTTCCCAGACCAAGTCTTTGGCTCTTGAGCAATGGAGAGACCACCAAACTACTAGGGTATTTCTCTCTCACCCCATACATAGGAGATAGCTTTAGTGTTGAGACTGGCTGAGAACATTTTCTTTCTTCTTAAAAGAGTAAAAACATGACTTAGAGAAGAAAAATCACTCAATTATGTAGATTTTTAGATCAGTCGATGATTTGTCAACAGGGACATTTCTAAAAATACTAATGATTCAAAAGAAAAAAATCAGGTTTTATAACCAATAGTTGATCAGAGATAGAGTAATTTTTAAAATTAAGATCTGGGCAATTTAGCCATTGACAGTCAAATTCATTGATACACACACATATTTTCTTCCATATAAATAACTCATTATTTCTTAAATGTTTCATCACAAAACTATTCCCATAATAGTCAGACTCTGTGGTTAAGGGTACAGAGTCTGGGGCCAAAAGGCCTAGATACAAATCTTGGCCCCACCTTGTTATTACCTGTATGACCTTAGGCAAATTACTTAATCTCTTTGTGCCTCACTGTCCTCATCTGTAAAATGGGAACAATATTACCTGGGGTTGTGGTGAGACTAAGTTGATACTTGTAAAGTACTCAGCATAGTGCCTGGCATGAAGTAAGCACCGTGTAGGTGCGTTTAACAAGCATATAAGCAAAAACATGACCAACGCAATGGCTCCAGGAGGGCTCAGCGTGGTAAGAAGCCATTCTGGTTCCCAACACACCTTTCCTCCTACAGCTGGCATTTTAACCACCGAGGTGACAGAAAGGAGGGAAATGCAAAGAGGAAGCAGGTATCAAGAAAAAAACAGAAGGTAACTGGGGTAAAAGTCCTTAACTCTCACTTAAAAGAATCAATGTTTCCATTCCCTTCCCGCAAGAGGCCAGGGTCGGAGGCAGGAAAAGAGCTAAAGTAAAAAAAAAAATACCAGTAACAAAAAAGTATCTAGAAAACCCAGTGACTAGGAATAGGGGGATGAGAGGACAATTGACTGCTTATGGCGAACTGGAGAAAAAAATTTTGAGGTAGGAATACGAAGAAGCGCAAATGCAGCCACGTATACAAATGTATACAGTTGTAGAGTTTCTGATCTTGGTTTTGGCTGAGTGTAGCACAGGAATGAGTCTTTTCACCTTTGACCAAAGATTTGACATAAGACTCCTGTGCCCACCCATCCGTCTAAGCTCACGAACAGTATCAAGACCAAACTCAGGTCGAACCACTGGGTCAAGGCTTAGGCCATCGCAAGGCGTGTCGCCCGAGGTGTCCAGCATTCACATACACGGGTCCGCTTCATTGAACAGTGAAAACCATTACCCTAGTGTCTTCTAACTGCCTCTGGAGTTTGTCAGCTTTGGTCTTTTCAAAGAGCAGGCTCTGTTCAAGCTCCTTAATGCGGGCATGCTCCAGTTTGGTCTGCGTCTGTTAGTAAAAAGGT
>NW_006294609.1:2587244-2592476 GCF_000327345.1 Myotis davidii | reverse complement strand
GCTAAGGAAATCACACCGGTGGCCTCTGATGAGACTCTCGGCAACATTCTCACATCTGACAGGAAAGAGCCACTCACGCTCTAATTTGTTTCCAGCGGTGGCTTTTCTAAAGGCTGTCACCAGAAGAAAAAAGAAAAAAGGAAATCAGATTTACAAAAAGAAAATTCCAGTAACAGTTATGCTCCACAGCCTCCATCCCTGAGGCTCAGAGCAGGAGAAAAGTTTAGCCAAAACTGGACTCTTTATCTTGATCCCTAGACGTAGTTCTTATCTCAGAGGGAAGGAATGGTGACTCAACACAAACGTGTGGGTTTGGACTCCACGCAAGAGGAGCTAGTGAGATCCTACTGTGTTTCAAAACCTCTGAGCGTCTCCATCCTCCCTCACTCATACGGAACCCGATGGAGAAGCCAGAGGTGACCTCTTTCTAGCAGGTTTAAGTACAACACAACCTCATCAAATAATCCTCATGTCCGTCTGAATGCACCTCTTTCCCGCTCACCTCTCTCCCTGAGAGGTGCAGTGTAACCAACGGACAAAACCCACTGAGAGAGCTGTTCCCAGAAGCTTCTAGTTACTGCAGTAACTTAACTATTTTGTGGTTCCAACCGGTCAGATCTATTGGTCTAAACCAGCCGTGGGCAAACTACGGCCCACGGGCCGGATCCGGCCCGTTTGAAATGAATAAAACTAAAAAAAATAAAAGACCGTACCCTTTTATGTAATGGTGTTTACTTTGAATTTATATTAGTTCACACAAACACTCCATCCATGCTTTTGTTCCAGCCCCCCGGTCCAGTTTAAGAACCCATTGTGGCCCTCGAGTCAAAAAGTTTGCCCACCCCTGGTCTAAACCATTACGGGAAATGAGAAAACAACAACAAACTCTAAATAAAGAAGCAAACAGTAGTGCAGAGCTTAATAGAGGGTGGGATGCTGCACACTGTAACTCTGGAGAGGCCAATGCATTCAAGAGCTCCCTTTGCTTGCAATCCAGGTATAAATCACCATGGAACGCTTAAACAGTGAACACAAAATTAAAAACAAAACAAAGCCATCTCAACTCCTTCAGCTCTTACACTCAACAAAAATAACACTGGAAACCTAGTTATCTGGATAGTCCCCTGCGTCCGGACGTGTCTCAGACAGAAGTTATTCTGTTTACTGCTTCTACAATCTGATCCAGGACTACATAACCATGGTCGCAGCCTCAAGCACTGAAACCCAAATAGCAAAAGGCAACAAAACCTTTTTTCTCCTCTGGACACCGAGTTCAGTGTCCTGGGGGGAAAGGTCACGACTTCAAGATAAAAAGCCCATGACCACTGAGTATGCTCCTCGCCCCCTTCCGGGTGACTGCAGCGAGACCTCCCTGCTGGCGGGGTACCCACCGATGACCTGGGACTGCACCTCTAACCAGCCATCAGCATGGGGACTAGTGATCCACTTCCATGCCATGGTATACAGTCAGTCAAAACGTTACACCCAACAGGACAACCCTCCTTGTTAACTGACTCCTTTCTCAGAAGACACGTGTCCCAGAGGGCAGTCCTGGGACAGGCGGAGAGGGCAAGCAGAGGCTCTGCAAGAAGCGCACAGAGAGGCGGGAGGGAGACCCCATGCAGACTGACACTGGACGCAGCGGGAGCCCATGTGGGAAGGAGAGAGGAGACCCAGATCACTGAAGTAGCTGCACAAAAAGGGAACCTTCAGAACGGAGGCTGTCGTAAAAGTTCAGTCTTGAGTTGCATATTCTACCTGCCAGGAGGCGGTGGGGAGAAACAGTGTTTGGCTCAATTTTGTTCTCTTGTGGTGGTAAATCACAGTGAGAAGTTTTTGGGTATCTTTCGGTTGGCATCAGAGCTGAAGCCTGGCTTTCGAGGTCACTTTCTTAAGATTTGAATTGGGTGTTTAATCTTAAGCAAAAAAAGGGAGGAAAACATCTACATGCCTAGTAGCACTGCTACCCTAAAAACCTCACTTCGAAAATAATAAATTTAAAACAGTCTCTTCACTGAAGAATTCTAGCCTATATGTTCAAAAACTACCACACTGATGAATTCCAAGTTTATATTTCTAGTCAGCTGCAAGGACAGGGAGTAGCCAGCAAGGGGTGCTCACACCCAAGGCAATCAGTCTGAGATTCTCAATTCCCTTTTAGCTCTCCTGGAAATAAAATTAGACATTTGGCAAAACTTCCCCCAGAATTTCTATAACTCCATCTAATATATTTTATGCTTCATCTCTTTTGGAATAATTCTATTAAAATTAAAAAACATTATGAATTAAGGCCAGGCCCCCAGACAAAATTAATTTTGCCTGTTTCTGACAAAATCTCTTATGAAGTAAACACATGCCTATGTATTAAACAAATGGATTTATAGAACTTAGTCATAACATACAATTTCTTCAGGATACAAATGTAACTGCTTTGAAAGCCACATGCACAGAAATATTAAGGTCAAAGTCTCAAGGTCAGATTATGCAGTTAGTATTTGAGTATATCAATAAGCATTTTAATCTGTAATCAATCTGTGTTAACAAGGAAAATATCCACACAGTTAAGTGCCCTCTTACATTCTCAGGATCTTCAGAAATCTGGCTCTTTTGCTATCAGTAAAAAAATAAAAAATTAAACAACAACAAAAGAGAGATTCGACTAAAGTTTCAATGTTAGGGTTTCAAAATAACTTTGATTAATTTCAAGTAAGTTTATCAGACAGACTATATACTAGCCTAGTGCTGATGTAAATATTTTCATTTGTCCTTCTCCCAAACACCATAGGCTATATTTCAAATGAACTGGATGATGATATGAAACTTTTAGGGTGTTTGTAAGTGGATGAGGATAACACAAAGTAAACTAAAGAAATGTAATTGTACAATATATGAAATGAATGAAGACTTATTATTACTAATAATCCATTAAATCCTGGGCTTTATAAAACTAAAATTCAGAAAATGTTTTCCTTACTTTTTGTTAACTATAAGGATACACTTATTTCCAAAGAAATCAGAGTTCCTATTTGGAAGTCCCTTGAAATGTAAGCATGGTATGGGCAATCAAAAGACTCTAAAATTGTAACGGTAGCATAAATGTATATTTTGAGAGCTGCACAGAAATGTGCAGTTTTTACAAAAATATTACAGATTAAAGTACCAAAAATCTGCAGAATTTGAAAATTTTAATAATTTATGCGTGTCATATATCTAGCAGTGGTTTGAAAAGCATCAAGACCATTGAACTCCGGTGTCTATTTGAAAAAACTAATATGAATAATTGTTACGAGATGAGAAACTTGATTGTAAAGAAAAATCCCTATTAATTTAAAATATGCCATGGAAGTAAAAGCTAAAATATAAATTGCTCTTGTTTCTTTCTGGTAATTACTTTTGTAAAAAGCTCAACTACTAGAACATATATTTATCCCTTTCACGGGGTTATAAAAGGTTTGTCCTGCTCCGTGGAAGCAGCACGGCTCTGTTTTGGACTATTAGGATGAAGCAAAAAATGCTCCTCCCAAGGAATGCAGTTTCTGGTCATCAGAGGGACACGGACAGTCTCTCTTGGGACACACTGCCAGATTTATGACTCAATTAACTCCAATTTGAGGTTTTTGAATTTCAAAGCACAAGGAAAGAGTAGTGAAAACTTTCCTGGGCCACAGGAGGTGGGATGGCTCGGCCGCAGGCTCCGAGGCAGCCCATCACCGCCCGCAGCCATGCCCACGGCCCTGCTGGCCAGAGGCCGGGCTCCTGCCATCCCCCCCGCTGCCTGTTCTGGCCACATCAGCTGGCACAATGATTTCGTCCACATTTCCGAACATGGGGACCCATAAATGCTTCAGACAGCTGGAGGGGTTTTACCTCAAGGTCGCCTTTAGTAATTGATTCTTCTTCCACTCGGAACTGAAGATCCTCCACCTTCCTGTGGAAGGAGAGGGAAACAAAGCACTTAAGACAACGGAAACAAGCGTGCCCGTGTGTTTCTATAAGCAATACCCTGGCACACTCAGCACATGACCACGGAAAGAAATGCCCCAGAGGCATAGGAAATAAATGCATCTTTAGGCCTCTGGTGTATGCACCTGAGAGCTCTGCTCTTCCTCGGGAAGCTCCAGGGTTTTATCCAGGTACGCGTTCCAGAAGGCAGGAGGTAAGAGCTGAGAAAAATCAACCGGTTCCCTTGGTCACAAGCACCAGAATGGATCTGATCAAGACGAGGTCTGCCTCATGGGAAGAGGTCTGATGCCCTCAAGCTACCGTAGAGCTGGGAGGACAGTTCTCCTGCCCCACAGTCAGCAGAGCCAGGGCAGGTTTCACAACAGAGAAAACAGTCCGGAGGGACCTGTCACTGTGGCTCCTTTACCTGCACCCATATTCAGGAGGCGAGGAGAATGTCCTATGTCAGTGATGGCGAACCTATGACACGCGAACTCATTTTTTTGGTTGATTTTTCTTGGTTAAATGGCATTTAAATATATAAAATAAATATCAAAAATATAAATCTTTGTTTTAATATTGTTGCAAATATCAAAAAATTTCTATATGTGACATGGTGCCAGAGTTAAGTTAGGGTTTTTCAAAATGCTGACATGCCGAGCTCAAAAGGTTCGCCATCACTGGCCTATGTACAGTGTTCCTCTGTCCAATGAGAAAGCGGTTTCCCTGGTCAGAGATTGCATCCCACCTCCACTGGGCTGCCCCCGCACCACACAGAGTCTATGACCATCCTGACTGCTAGTGAGCCAAGTCGCTGTCAGAAACGGCATTAAGTGCAACAGTTGAGGACTAACATCCCATAACCAGAGACATTCGCATGGTTTCCAGGAAGATGCTTTTTGTGGAGAGATTGTTTGTTAACAGCCTCAAAGCCCTTCTATCATGCCCAAGCTTGCTTTCTCTCTCAGTTTAGCACCTGATTTCGTCCTGACCTGGAAAATTCGCTAATTGCCTCACGTGAGAGCCTTGTTTTCCTAATAAGGTACTGAGTTTCTCGAGGACAGGGACCGTGTGTCACCCATCAGACATAATACGACTTCATCAGCCACCTGGGTAAATCCTAGGGAGCTGGGCCCAGCCCCCCCCCGCCCGCCCCCCCCCCGCCATGGGCTGGGGCTGAGTGAACGCCGCCACACAACTGGGGCTGCTTGGCACACAGCAGGTGCTCCACAAACGATTGTGCAGTTAATCAGGCCATGTCTGGATGATTACAAACGACTCACAGGAAGT
>NW_006294609.1:2575895-2587217 GCF_000327345.1 Myotis davidii | reverse complement strand
ACACGGCCATTCCTTTGGTTCTACGGGTTGATGCCAACATGGTTGCTAATGGGAAGGAAGTTTAAAAGGAAAAGGCCACACGTGCCCCAGGGGACAGTTTAGGATCACCTTTTCTCCTCTTCTAGTTGGTTGAGCAGTTCCACTTTCTCCCTGTCGGCAGCTTCCACCATGGCTCGCAGCTGGTCCATCTTGGCCTCCAGCTCCAGGACATGCTGGGGAGGCAAGGGTGTCAGTGAGCGGCCTCTCTCTGACCCAGACAGACCCAGGGACGCCTCCAAAGAGCTACGGCTAAGTGGCACCATTGTGGGCTGGCGTTCCTCCAAAACCTTTCCACGTTAGAATGCATTCTATGATTTTTCATAGGTTATTGTCAGCCGCATTCCCGGAGGGCGAGGATGGAAACCTCACCATGATGGCAGCAGAGGGCAATGTTACAACAACGCCCATCTATGGAAGCTAAAACTCATGCAGAGGATCATCTACAAAACAGAAGTTGCAATCACAGGTGACGTCCAATTGAGCCAGCACTGACAGGCCAAAAGACCTGGACGTAGAGACCAAGAGGCTAAGGTGCACTCAAGAAGAACAAAACTCCGCCTTTATGATGATGCAAACTGGGACTCCAGGTCACAGCTTTCAAACAAGCCCAGCAAAGACATTTCCAGTGCTCCCAGGACTAACTCCCGGCACCAGGAGGTAGTTCGGCCTCCTCCCTCAACTTAGAACCTGCCACCATCTCTGCAACGCGATCAGCTTAGAACCTGTCACCATCACCACAAGGCCAGTGCCAGACTTCACCTGGTCGTGTCCGTCCCGGGCCAGGGCTAGCTCCTGCTCTATTTCCCCCACGTGGCTCGTGGCCTTGGCCACCTCCGCCCTCTCTAGATCCCGTTCGGCCAGCAGCTGCTCAATGTGCTGCTGCTTCTCTTTCAGGGCCTCCTGGAGGGCGGTGGTGCCGGAGATCTTCCTGGCGTACCGGGAGGAGGTTTCAGTCAACTGCAAAGGAAAGTGAAAGAAGTGAAGGGTGATGAGGTACGAGGGACGTGAGCAGGGAGTGATGCATGCAGGGTGGGTGCCTCCTCAGCAAAGCGAAAGCGCTGCCCCGGCCCTCAGGCTTGCCAACGACTCAGAAAGGCTCTTCATCAAGAAAACAAGACAGCATGCGCCTCCTGTCTGTAAATTCCACAAAGAACAATCCAAAGAGGCTGTGGACCAATCAGGAAGATGTCTAGAAGAATGAGTGGCTCAAGTCAAAGCTACCCTGAGCTCAGCTGACAGGGCCTTACAGGAATCTAGAAAAATTCCACAGAACCCATTTTAACATGTTTCTCTCCACTCCACTCCGACCTAAGCTTCACTTATAGCTGTCTTCTTGTTATGACATTTTGGGCAATCTTTTGATCTTTAGACTCGAAGTTGAGACCAATAGATGCCCCTCTGCATCACAAACCTTCCTTCAATTGATTAAATAGTTGGACCGTTGCCAGGACTTTCTTCCTCTTTGTTTCAGAGTGAAAGGCAGAGGCGGTCTCGCCAGCAGTGTAGCCTGAGGAGCTGAATGCCCATCCCCACAGAGATTTATAAGGACAAGATGAACAGGACCGCTGACCTGACTTCAGGTGCGTGGAGTGGGTGAGCGTGTGTGCGTATGTCTGGGCAAGGACACACACAAGAGGAAGAAAGAAAGAAACATGAGACAAAAAGGAGAAAGAGATTTATGGACAAAGAGAAGTAGGGGAGGGAAGGAGGGTGAGAAAAAAGGGGGCACAGAGAGGGAAGGGGAGGACAATGAGAAGTGGGGGAGAGTGACTAGGAAAGGAGTGGATTAGGAGGGTCTCAGCTC
Source organism: Myotis davidii (assembly GCF_000327345.1). NCBI lineage: Eukaryota > Metazoa > Chordata > Mammalia > Chiroptera > Vespertilionidae > Myotis > Myotis davidii. The sequence goes on along the minus strand of NW_006294609.1, from coordinate 2,585,374 downwards.
GGTCACCTGTTTCACATGCCCGAATCCTCCATCTTGAGGCTAACATCTCATAAAAGCACAGAGCAAAGAACCTCCTATTGCATGTTAACAGATAATTGGGCAAGTCGACTACTATTCTTCCAAGCCCAGCTTTAGAGGCTGGTGGTTGAGAAAGGGCCTCACGGCTTGGCGAGAGTGCGTGCAGGGCTGGTCCCTCAGCGACTGCTAGGTCGCGGGTCACTGCAGCCCTAACTCCACCTTCTGCAGTTGGGGCCTCACTGGTGGCTTGAATGCTCTTCTCTTCCTCAGTCTGAGGACGGGGATCTGCCATCCCCTCCAAGTGGGGCAATTTGATGACTAGGAGAGGTAAGGATCCAATCAGACCCGAGAAGTCCTTAGTGGCGTCTATTTAGTGAAATTGCTTGAATTACACATACTGGGGAAGGAGGAATTCCTGTTCTCTTTTTTACATTTGACCTTGACTTTCCAGCTTCAGTACATGTGTGGTTGGATTATACGTTCCCATACCAACATTTCTTCCTGAAGACACTAAATCTGAGGTTCCTGCAGAGCTGCCCCAGGGGACTGCAGCAAACGGCAGTGAATTTCAAGGGAAACTGCGACACCTGTTGGACACCATGCAAACTACAGCTTGAGGCAATTCTGTTTCAGCAGGCTGTGGCTAGAAATACTAAACACTAAAGATTTATTCAAGGGTTTAGGGTTTACAAACTGGAAACACGAGTAGAAAATACCCAGGTGTCCCTCTGAAGAAGAAATAAAATCTAAGAGTTCTCACAGTGCACATTCCTGAGAAGGATCCGTTCTGCATCCTTAGCCTCTGGATGGGTCCGACATGGCCATCTTCCGGACGTCCCGTGGTCTGGCTAATGGACATCAGATGGTCTGGACGCGTGAACATTCTTTCCTAAGAAGTTTAGGTTCCTCGGCTAATTAATGAATTGCTTCCTCGTGCCTCAGCTAACACGATTTCAGTAATTTAGCCGCTTGACCACAGTGACTCCATTTTCTTTCTTCATGCCTCAGGTGGTCATACATATTCCTTTAGGTGACGTCATGTCTTTCCGAAGCTGGGTTTGGGCTACTGCCATGAGCAAAAGCAAGGACTATGCCAACAAAAATCAGTGGTGCTCAGGGAGATTCCAAGATCTGACAGCTGCCCAACAGCAGCATACGGCCTGGTAGTGGTGTGTGATGGTTACTCAAGAATGAATTTAAAATAGTTGTCCTTTTAATTAATAGGAGTCATTTTTTTAAACAGCTACCAACTCCTTGAGACATAAATATTAAGCTATTTAAACCTAATTACTTAATAAACAGAACTGTCAGCTACTTCTCCTGACCTAGGGCCACCATGAAAAAATAACCCAGACACTGAAGGGGCTGTGAACCTAGGAGGCCTGGGAATCTCTGTGCCCAACACTTCCAGATCACTCTGCAGGAAAGGCTTCAGACTTTTATATATGAGTAGGATTCTGTTGCCGAGATACATTTCTAGGAAGGCACATTTCAAATTTTCTACATTCTTGGCATAATCTTTTATCGTGCTTTTTGACTTAGAAACCACAGCTACCCTGTATAAAAATATTTTTTTAAATAAGCTGTTTTGCAAGGCGAGAAGATTCCTTTCTCTTTTGTTGGCGTCCTCCCCTAAATGAGTTGTCAGAATTGGTCTGAGAGTAAGAAGGGAGGCTGGGGGGAGCGAGGAGAGCTTGGCTATTTTCCAAGGAAATGGACTCATGATTATAACGTAACAGAAATGATTCAAGAAAGAATTCCTAACCCAGACCTGACACTCTGTGGAATCGTCCGGGATTGACAAAGCAGATGAGACGTCCACGTTGGAGTTTGCGGACCCCTGGAACAAGGCGTTGTCGAAACTGAGGTTTTCCACCTCCACTTCGTTGCGTCTGTCAACCTTTTCTATAAAGTCCATTTGTAACTGTTCTGTGGAAGGTGCAGACTTTCTCTTCAAATGCAAAATGAAACAGTCCAAGCGCGTTTTTACTGAACTGATGAGGAAGAAGAGCGCCTGGGCTGGCGGCCAGAGCAGCACAACCCCCACTTCTAGGGCAGATCCCACTGCCTTGCCTTTCCCTGCCCGACATCACTTGAAAGAAGGCAAACCGAGATCACACCACTTAGCATCCTAGCTCCTGTCCGTAGGTCACCATCATCATGCAGAGATCCCGACCTCAGCCTGGAGGACAACACTGCCATTTCAAAATTCAACAGTACTTGCCTCTCTTCAAGTAGATAAGCGTAATGGCAGGGGCCGACGCCAAAAAGGCACTGCTTTGACCCTGATGAAGTGCGCATTATCAACCAGAATGAGACGCTGCTATTTTATTTTAATTCTGATGACTCTATGTTTAGTGATCTAAATGGGGGGAGTGGGGAGAGGAGGGGGGTGGGAGGAGGACATAGAGAGAGAAGACAAAACAAAACATAGCTCTTCCAATCATCCTTTTAAGTCCTAGAAGTTCCCCTCTGTGTCCTCTGGCCCAGGTTGGGAACACTCCACACATTATCTGCTTTCAGAGGGTTAGACTGTATTCATGTCAAAATTGCAAGAACATGGCTTTGCTCAAAATACTTTAGTTCCTAAAACTGTTTGAAAAAAGAGACCTACATCCTTAAGGAAAAGGAATACCACCACCCCCAATTTTCCAGTCTTTCTTGTGCCCAAAGTAATTTCTGAGAAAAGCAGTCATCTCGTCGGTAGTGGCTAGATTCACCCAGAACTGCTACACCGTGAAGCCTTAGGAATCGGAAAGGGGTTGTTAAAAACTATTTTAAAATGTGTACTCTTGCTAGAGTTTAATTCTGTGACCCTGGCAAGGACATTCACAAGCTACAGCTAACGTTTAGCACGAGGGTGAGGGGCGACTTAGTATTTCTAGAAGCAGAGCAGGTGCACTGGCTGCCAGCGTGGGCCATGCCGGGAGGCAGAGACATGCAGTGAGGAGAGAGAGGCTTACTAATCCTGTGCGACTGGGCTTGCTGCTCACGGAGGAGGCCACCGAGCTCAGGGAGCTGAGAGAGGACGCGGACGGGCTGCGCTTCAGGCTGGCGGGCGTGGTGGCCATCACTCGCCTCACCGCAGCGGCCTTGGCTTTGGCGGGCGTGGTGGAAGGGAAGCCGATCTTGGTCACTTTGTGGACGGGAGCAAACAGGCCATATTTGGGTTGACACTGAAAATACCTTGAGAGAACAATAATAAGGAAAGTGACAAAAAAAACTTCATTAGGAGAAACTGCAATGAGAAAGCGCTCCTAACTCCTAAGTCGTGACTGGTTTGCTGTCAATTCTACCGGTCAGCTGGGGGAAGGTGGGGTGACGCACAGCAGGCAGGGTTCACACGGATGAAGGCTGCTAAATAACCTCAGCAATGTTTTAGAAAACACATCATAAATAATAACGTCGTGCACAGAGGATGAATTGCTCACCGGGTACTAAGGTAACAAAGGGAATGAATATTTCTACCACCAGATAAACATACAGCAGAGGAGTTCAGCAATACAGTGATCCACTTAATAAAACCTTGCCAGACAAAGGGAGAAGGAAATCGAACAAGTTTCTAATGCTGGCAGCTCTTCAAGACACTCATTTCCATGTTATTAGACACAACGGGTGAGATCTGCTCGGGCACCTTTTCGTGCAAGAGTGAGACAAGATGGTGCCCAATTCCAAACAAACCTTGTGCCAGCAACAGCCCCGTCATTCTTCCCAAGAGGCTCATCTAACTCCACACCACACCACTCCCCCTTGGCAAAGTCCGTCTCCCCGAGAAACCGGACTACACCAGCCTTAGTGCCACCGACCTGCAAGAAGAGAGCGTTAAAGTGAGGAGATGAGCGTCGTACCAACACTTCATCTTCTGCAGTTCCCACCAAGGATGGCGCACCACACACCCTCATTTCTATCAGCAGGCTTCCTTCCCTTCTCCACTTCCTTTTGGTTTATTGTTCTTTCCTTCCTAATTTCTTCTTTTTTTGTTATTCTCACCCAGGGATATTTTCCATTGATTTTTAAAGAGAGTGAAAGGGAAGTAGAGAAGAGAGAGAGAGAGAGAGAGAGAGAGAGAGAGAGAGAGAGAGAGAGACATGGATGCGAAAGAGACACATCAATTGGTTGCCTCCCACACGCACCCCAGGCATGTGCCCTTGACCAGGAATCGAATCCTTGACCCTTTGGTGCATGGGCCAACGCTCTAACCACTGAGCAACAAAGGATAGGGCTCCTTCCTAATTTCTTAAGATGTATACTGTTTTTTGTCTTGCTTTTTAATGCTAAAGGCATTTATTTCTACTTTTTTCTCTGAATATAACTTCTTATGAGTTTGGGATATTTCCCCAAACTCATCCAACTCTGTTTAATCCTTTGTTTTTATAAAAGTTTAAAAACATTTTGCCCGGCTGGTGTGGCTCAGTGGTTGAGCACTGACATATGAACAACCAAGATGTCACAGTTTAATTCCCCATCAGGTCACATGCCCAGGTTGCAGGCCTGATCCCCAGTAGCGGGTGTGCAGGAGACACCTGATGGATGTTTCTCTCTCATTGACGTTTCTATCTCTCTATCCCTCTCTCTTCCTCTCAAAAAAAAAAAAAATCAATAAAAACATATATTTAAAAAACTGCTTTAACAGATAGGGTGGAGTCTATCATATGTTAGCAGCTAGCTTGCTCATGCCAATTAGACTCCAGGACTAGATTTGGCACATCTGACCTTCTAACACTCTTACGGCATTCGTGGAATCTACAAGCAATCACCTCTGTAACACTGGCCTCAGTTTCCTCCCCACTCCTACACCACAGCACCCAGAGCAGGTCGAAACAACATCATGCGAGCAGAGCTCAGCACATTAGCTAAAGAAGATGAAATCTCCTCAGCGAATCTGCTGAATTCTTTGCGGGTGAGTCTAAGTCACTGTCAAGATGACTGTTCTTCCAAGAGGCATCTAACAGGCTGGGGGCAGTAAAATCTCCAAGCAAACCATGGGCTTCACTCGGATCGGAAGCGTTACAGAAAATCACCACAAGCCCAGCCGGGTGTGGCTCATCAGTCGAGCGTCAACCCAGGAACCAAGAGGTTACCGGTTGATTCCCGATCAAGGCATATGCCCGGTTGCGGGCTTGATCCCCAATGTGGGGTGTGCAGGAGGCAGCCAATCAATGATTCTCTCTCATCATTGATGTTTCTCTCTCTCCCTCTCCCTTCCTTTCTGAAATCAATTAAATTATTTTTTTAAAAGAGCAACTGATGAAAAAAAATAAAAATGTACTCAGTTGATTTTTTTAAAAAATCACCACAAAACAGACTGGCAATACTTCTCTAGATGCAGGTAATACCATATACATTTACCCTCGGGGGGAAATGCCATGCCACTACATTTGTTTACTTCCCAGAATGCGCAGTTTTCTTATACTTTTCCCCCCACCCAAACCTAAAATTCCTTTTTGTGTGTGTGTGTGTGTGTGTGTGTGTGTGTTTATTGATTTCAGAGAGAAGAAGGGAGAGGGAGAAAGAGAAATATCAATGATGAGAAAATCATTGACCAGTTGTCTCCTGCACAACCCCTACTGGGGATCAAACCCACAACCCGGGCATGTGCCTTGACCTGGAAGCAAACCCCCTTCTTGTAAACTCCTGTGAGAGGTAAGAGCAGGGATCAATTCTGCAGGGCTAATGAGCGGGTCTGCAAACAGGAAATAGGAAACAGTGAATCCTTTTTAAACTCTCCAATCTATTCATTATCAAGTCCCAAACAAGCCATTTAATCTCACTGGCCTGGGTTTATAAAGCTATAAAAAGTCCAATGAGTGGTAATAGGGCTTGTTTCACAGGAATTTTGTGAGCAACAAAGATTTTGTAAGGTGGCTTCTTGATGACATCATTTTGAGCCTCCCCATCTATAACATATGATGGTAAGTAAACCCCCTGAAAAAAGTAATGTGACAAGGGCAGATGATGTAGAGCAGATATTCTCTTAGGAACTCCCATTTGACTAGAACTTGAATTGATTTTTTTTCACTTTAGTTGGTGGGGAAATAGAGGTTCTTGTGCATCATTAAAGCAAGAAAAAAATGTTTTTTAAAACTTATAAAGACATCTAAGTCCACTTCTGAGCCTGTTTTGTCAAGTAAAATTATCTTAATATTTGTAAGTTATAAACTCATTCTTTTGGCTAAACTGGGAGATAAAACTAGAATCTATCACGGCAAACTTATACTCACAACCCTTTTCAAACTACGTGGCGAGGTTCTAATCCGCAGCATGTTTACACATCAGCTGAGCCACTAAAAAAGCTGATTCCTTTCTCTGTTAGTGAGTGGTCATTCCTCCAGAACAGACTCTGAGCCTGTATTTCTAACCACTCGTCAGTGATTACATTTCAGTTCACCACGACGACTTTGGAAGGTTTCTGGACTCACCAGTACTCTGTCTCCAATTTTGAGTTCTCGCTCTCCTTTCTTGACCGAGCCAGCCTCCGAGAGGTTGGAGATGGATTCACTGGCAGTTTTTGTGAGGTTGCTGATGGGCGGTGTAGTTGAAGGTTCCTTTGCTGTTGCCTGGGACGACTTCTGGGGAATATGTGAGGGGGTGGCTGGGGAGGAGGCTGTCATGCTGGCTGCAGAAGTGGACAGAGGCGAGGTCGTTCTGGAAGCGTGAGTTGTCTGCAGGCCACTGGCTTCATCTTCAGCCTGCACCTTCCTTGTCAACTTGGAAGGTCGGGTGAATATGCCCTTTAAAGGTTCACACTGGAAATACCGGACTCCTGCCACTGAGCCATCATTCTTGCCTATGGGTTCATCTAGAACAATCCCGGCCCACTGGCCTGGTGCAAACTGAGTTTCACCCAGAAACTGTATAAATCCAGGCTTATTTCCGTTCACCCAAACTCGCTCCCCAACTCGGAAGTCGTCCACAAATTCCTCTTGTGTCTCAGAGGAAGGGGCGCCTGATGCTTTTTCACTGGATATTGCTTTTTCTGCTGGAGCTGCGACTGAAAACACAAGAAATGATCAGAAGAGATTCGGTTTCACACTCAAACAGACCTGAAGGGAAATACACCGGAGAAAGCCAAAGTGCCCTGTTTTTCTTCCTTCACTTCTTTTTTTTTAGCAAGGAGGCAAAAACTACTGGCCCCATCACTACCATGTTCAATGCTGTTGAAGCTCAGTGAGCTGATGAGATTTAATCCTTACCTGCAATTAAGAGAGGATGAAGTTAAAACAAGAAAAAAAAAATGTAGTCCTTGCCCAGCTGGTGTGGCGCAATAGTTGAGCGTCGACCTATGAAAAGGAGGTCATGGTTTGACTCCCAGTCAGGGCGCATGCCTGGGTTGCGGGCTCGATCCCCAGTAGGGGGAGTGCAAGAGGCAGCTGATCAATGGTTCTCTCATCAGTGATGTCTCTTTCTCTCTCTCTCTCTCTCTCTCTCTCTCTCTCTCTCTTCTCTGCCTCTGTCTCTCTCTCTCTCTCTCCCCCTCTTCCTTCCTCTCTGAAGTCAATTAAAAAAAAATTTTTTTTTAAGTAGTCCTTTTCCAAAGTTCATAATGCAAGTCTGATTTCATTCTTTCCTCCACCCCCAACCCTGAACGTCATGAACAAATACCCGCTCAGATCCACTGAGATGGGCTTCATTCCCACATTTGAGTCGTCAACGACAGCTGACAAGGCTAGGACCATTTGACCAGAGACTGGCATTAGCTTGGATGAAGGAGGGGTTTGTGCTGTGGTCCCTATCATCATTTCTCCAAGACAACCAAAGAGACCCATTCCTTTGCTGGTGGAGATGGCGGTCACAGCGAGGCGAGAGAGACAGCATCTGGCCCCATTAAGGCAAGATGACCTTGTGCAATCTCTACTCTGCGGTAAAGACAGAAGTTACATTTTGCCAGAAATGTGATATTTACACTGGAAACGCATTCATACACTCACCCAGCAAGCATTTAATTGGTATTTAGTGTGAACTGGCAAAGCAAGCCCACATGCTTCATCACTCTACCATTTCCTAGGCACATTGTGATCTTAAGATGTCACACAACCCCTCTGAGCTCAACTTCGTCATCGGTAAGGGGGAAGTAATATCTATCTTGAGGGTTTTTTAAATGAGGATTAAATGAGAAAATGTATTTATTCATGCTGCACATGAGCTCCTGCCACTCTGGGACGAGTCCTAGGCACGGTTCTTCGCTGAAGGACAGAGCAAGACAACGCAATCCATGCCCTCACAGGGCTCAGTCTAGAGATGAGGAGACAGGCAGTAAATAAAGAGACACAGCCGCCTGTTTCAGGCAGATCAGGTGCCGTGGAGGAGACCGCGCCTTTGGGCAGAGCAGTCAGGGAAGGCCTCCTGGAGAAGGTGACATCTGGCCCAAGACTTGATGAGTAGAAGTCAATTGTGCCAAGACTGGGGACAAGAGGAGTCTGGCCGGCCTAGAGCAGATGCCAAACATCTCTGTACACTATGCTGAGGGAGTCCGCAGAGTTTCGATTTGTAAGGATCAAACACCCACGGTCCTTAATTTGACCACCCTTTGATCACCTGACACTAAATGAAGTAAAGATAACCTACAAGGGAAACTCTTCACTGATTCAGACTTTTAGCCATAAGATGCAATTCTGTTCATCAAAACATTTTCAAGTAAGTGAAGTTTTCTAAGATTATCTTTTTAAAATCTTCACACTGAAGCCTTCCTATGGGGCTATAACTTCTTTGCTCTGGAGGAAAACATAAGGCATTACCAGCAGTGGGTGTCTTCAAGGCTGTGCTGCCAGGCTTGAGGATCTTGGTGGGGACCTTGAGCCCGCTGGGTTTGAGCGCACTCATTGTCCCGGTACAGCCGAGCTGCGCTTCCTGTGCCTGCTGCCACTACCTGTCCCCGACCATGAAGACGGCTGTGGGTGCTCCTAGAGGGAAGTCAGTCTCTGGGTTAAATCTGCAGAGAGAAAAACATATAAAGAGTTTAGAATCTATAGAAGAAAAAAGGTAGATACAACAGTTATTATTAAAGCAGCTTTCATAGCTTCAACTTTTTCTTATCTATAATAATAAACCATCGCTGCACTGAACCTACGAACCTAGAAAATTCTCTAGATACTAAAAACACAAAATGCTAATGAGATGAGTTTAAAGCAATTTACTATCCTGAAGATAAGTAGCTAACGGTAGCAATATATTACACATGCAAAGGGGAAAAGAAAAAAAGATGGTCGGTTGGGCTCACTGGGTAGAGTGTCGGCCTGCAGACCGAAGGGTAAGTACCTTGGTTGCAGGCTCCTCCCCGGCTGGGCCCTGGTCAGGGCTCATGCAGGAGGCAACCAATTGACGTGTTTCTCTCACATCGATATTTCTCTCTGTCTTACCCTCTTGCTTCCAGTCTCTCTGAAAAAATCAATGGAAAAATATCCTCAGGTGAGGATTAAAAAACAAACAAACAAAAAATGAGAAGTGACAGGCAGAAAACAAAC
>NW_006294609.1:2565883-2567012 GCF_000327345.1 Myotis davidii | reverse complement strand
GGCGGCGGCCTGCGGACCGAAGGGCTCCGGGTTCGATTCCAGTCAAGGGCATGTACCTTGGTTGCAGGCGCCTCCCCGGCTGGGCCCTGGTCAGGGCTCATGCAGGAGGCAACCAATTGACGTGTTTCTCTCACATCGATATTTCTCTCTGTCTTACCCTCTTGCTTCCAGTCTCTCTGAAAAAATCAATGGAAAAATATCCTCAGGTGAGGATTAAAAAAAAAAAAAGGTGGTCTTGCCCCACTAACAAACTAAACATAATTGAATTTTTGATGCCTATGCTCACTGAATCAAGAGTTTTGGACCTAAAATAAGACAAATTACCCTTCTTCTCCACCCTTTTCAACATGTAAGGACCATAACACACAGAATATTATAATTTAGGAATAATTTTTACACATATTATTATCCCATAACACATAGAATATTATAATTTAGAAATAATTTTTACACGTATTATCCCACTGTGGATTAGCTACTATTCTTATCCTTTCTTAAATGAAGAAGCGCCTCAGATTAACACATGTATTTTTCTTTCATTTGGCTAAGAAGCAGATGTGAACTTGAGTGTGATATTTTTATATTCTTACAAGAGATCATAAACAATTAAAAACACTAGTACCAGCGTTACTAAAACAACCTACATATGTAAAGCACCAAGAATTCACAAAGCACACATATAAGTCAGTCACATTATATTATAATCTTGCTTTCCAAACTACAAGATGGCAACATCTATATATATAAAAGTCTAAGTGACCGTTCAACCGGTAGCTATGATGCGCAATGACCACCAGGGGGGCAGACGCTCAACAGACAGGCATGGAAACATGGAACAGACTAATCAATCTCAGAGGGAAGGAGGGGGAGGGGGGGAAGAAATTACCAAAGATCTTATATGAATACTAGAGGCCCAGTGCACGGAGGTCCCGCAGCCTGGCCTGCAGGGATCAGGCCAAAACCAGCAATCCAACATACCCCAAGGGGTCCTGGATTGTGAGACGGTGCACAGGCTGGGCTGAGGGACACCCCCCACACCCATGCACAAATTTCATGCACCCGGCCTCTAGTAATGATAATAAACCTACATTGACAAATCATCACCTGAAGCCCACAGTTTACATTCGGG
>NW_006294609.1:2553666-2565051 GCF_000327345.1 Myotis davidii | reverse complement strand
GTTTCTGAAACTGCTGTCTCAGAGGCCTGCAGCCGTAGGCGGAGAATGTTGGTTTCCTCCGTCACTGAGGCAAGCAAGCCTCATGTTAGTTTCAAGCTGCCTGGCTGCCGGCTGCCATCTTGGCTGACAGTTAATTTGCATATCTCGCTGATTAGCCAATGAAAAGGGTAGCGGTCGTACGCCAATTACCATGTTTCTCTTTTATTAGTGTAGATATATATATAAATATATCTAAGTGACCATCCGACTGTTCGCCCAGTAGCTATGACACGCAATGGCCACCAGAGGGCAGACGCTCCAACCAGTAAAGGAGGGAGCCCAATTCCTCGTGGAATCGGCCGTGGATTAGGTTGCTGCTGGGGCACTGTGGGCCCCAAATCTGCTTCACCCACACCCTGGACCCAGAGACCGGTTTCAGTCCAATCCCTGCAGACTGGCCGAGGGACCCCACTGGTGCACGAATCTGTGCATTGGGCTTCTAGTATAATATAAACACCACCCCAGAATCCTGTATTTACACCACTGACTGGTGCCACAGTCCTAAGATTTTTTTCAAGCCAAGAACCACTTATAAAATGCTTATCTCTAGAACTCAACTCACTTTTAAACAGTCAAAAATAGCTAGTACTTTGCTTGCACATTCTCAAACGGGAGAAACAGGAAGAGCAATCTACTTCTAAGCACTGACTACAGGTGAGGGAAAGGGATTCCAGCACGCAGATGGCTCAGCTGCACAGTCCCTCTGACTCTCTTGCTTCTCTTGAAAAGGTTTATGGTTCCACCTAAAAACAGGGAAGCTTTGTTGCTAAACATCAACACTAGGCGAACAGTGCTGCTTATTTCTGGGTAACCTACAGGTTTATTTTAAGAGACAAAAAAAAGCCAGGCCTGAAATAAGCAAAAATTGTGAACTAGATATAATATCCTAGCTTGTGATTTAACTCTGAGATCTGAGGTAAATAACAAATTTTAAAGGACTATAATTTATTTCAGGGAAGCAAATAACCTTAGAAGACCTATCCTCTTTGGTAGTTCCAAAAGAAGAAATATACTTTGTATATGTCTTGAGAATGTCAGCTTTACTCAAATTTAAGATTCCAGAAAGCAGGACTATTGTCCTCCTGTGCCCCCTGTCACCCCCCCCCCCAAAAAAATGTCCTACCCTCCAGGAAGTCAAAGTTTGGTACACATGTGTCTAGCATGTTAGATGTTAGAAAATACTAGCATCTGGGGAGATTTCAAGTGATCAGAACAATGCTAGAACATAGTAAACACCACAAATGTTAGCTATTATTGTTTCCAAGAATACAAGCACCCCACTTTCCTCTCAGATATAACCTCTCTCACTACACATTATTTGAACAGGAAAGCACATACAAATCTGTCTTGTGTTCTAAACAAATTTTCAGAGGTTGGGGATACGTTCAAGACCACAGCCTTCTCAAGACATAATACATATGCTTACTGCACTTATTCCTCTTAATAAGCAATCACTTCAAATATGCCTCATAAAGGTATGAATATTAATAATATCCAGAGAAGAAATAAATTCATTTGTATTAAAAAAAAAAAACACCAAAAACACAATGGTTTAGTTACCAGGACCCTGAAGGAAGGGGAGGAAAAAAATCCCATGACTCAAGGAATGAACCCCAAGTTTGGAGGTGAAGCTAGGGCCATCTAACACTTGATGCACGGCACACAGAGGTTCCCGTTCCAGCTGATCCAGGAGATGACCAGTGTCAGTTCAAAATGCCTCTGGGCCGAAACCGGTTTGGCTCAGTGGATAGAGCGTCGGCCTGCGGACTGAAAGGTCCCAGGTTCGATTCCGGTCAAGGGCATGTACCTGGGTTGCAGGCACATCCCCAGTAGGAGATGTGCAAGAGGCAGCTGATCGATGTTTCTCTCTCATCGATGTTTCTAACTTTCTATCTCTCTCCCTTCCTCTCTGTAAAAAATCAATAAAATATAAAAAAAAAATGCCTCTGGGATCAGCCCCCTCTGCTACTACTCACTACAGTTCACACACCATCAAAAACCCTGGTTGAAACCATTTTATTGTGGCTTAAAAAATCATTAAAATTTTTTCCTGCTTATGAAATTATACCCTTCCACAAAAGAGATCTTGCAAAGGGAATGGAAACTCAAAAGTTAAAGATTCAATTCTATTCTTCCTGTATAAGAATAAATGCTAAAAGCACAGAATTGTTTTTAACGAAAACTGATCTACAGCAGTTACATACTGTCCCCGTAACTAGATGTTACTATTAAATCAGCAATTTCATTTCTACAATCTCTGTGGACAGGATGGCTCATTTCTAAAGAACTGTGTTATAGACAACCCAGTTAGAGACGCATTTGAAAGGGAATACACCTACTGAATCCATAAAGGGCTCCTTGTCTCAAAGAAAGTAAATATTTTAAGACTATAGGTCTTACATGTTTAAGAAAATTGGAACATGTGACTGTTACGGTGGGTGGTGGGGATAGGGAACAGAGAGGACGATGCTCAAAAAATGGGATGTTGAGTCTCTTTAATACTGACATGCTATATGCAGAGAAAAAAAGAGGTAACAAAACAAAAAAATGGGGGGGAGGGCACATAATCTCCCAACTTAAACTCACAGAATCAAATTTGGAAGGAGGGTCCAATATCTATTTAAATATTGGAGTAGATAATTTATCAAGTGCTTGCACAATCCTTAAGAAAATTATATGTATTAATTTTCTAGGTTTCTAGGTATTTGTATAAACCAACACCTTTTCTTCCAACTCCAACTAAAACTTGTACAGAGAGCAAAGCAATATATATATATTAAAAGCAAAAGGGGGTAACTTCTCAATTGTGATGCATGTGAATTTAGTTTCTGGGTCATAAATAATTGATGCCACTGATAACCAAGGCTCATCATTTCAAATGTTTACTTGCCTGGTGCTATAGATGCGTTTGCACTGAACAAAAAATGTTATGTTTATTGCAGAAACGGGAAAACTGATAGCAAGTTTCATAGCAAATAGAGCCAATGGTTATTGGCAATAGCAATGCCACTGCCATAGCAAATGGTTAACCACATACTCATTCACCCAGTAAAAGACCTCTGCGCTACTGGTGAGTTTTCTATTTTTTTTAAAATATATATTTTATTGATTTTTTACAGAGAGGAAGGGAGAAGAATAGAGAGTTAGAAACATTGATGAGAGAGAAACATCGATCAGCTGCCTCCTGCACACCCCCTATTGGGGATGTGCCCGCAACCAAGGTACATGCCCTTGACCGGAATCGAACCTGGGACCCTTCAGTCTGCAGGCCGACGCTCTATCCACTGAGCCAAACCGGTCAGGGTGAGTTTTCTATTTTTAAACATCCTGCCAGGGGACGTTTTAAAACAGTGATTTTCATTATCCAATCGTTTTCAATAAACTATGGAGGGCCTAACATCAATGTCTTTGCTTTTTATCTACAGGAAGTCACAGAAAAGTCAACACAAATCTGGCAATATGGGACAAAGCGGTACCTCATGGTGTCTGGAGAACCGGGCCAGGCCTCAGCTCAGATCCTGCCAGAACATTTTGAGCAACCCTGGCTGTGAGGTCATGATGCTGACCTCACAAACAGGAATTCTGATGCTGGTCTAGGCTGCAACCTCAGCACTTTAAGGAAAAACCAGAAGGTCCTGCATCCCTGGATCTAGAACCCATGACTCAAGAAATGTACCTTCTCTCCCAACAAGTGACCCTCCCATCTCAGATCAGCAGCATTCCCCCCACTGCTGGCCTGGAAGGCAATGCAGGTAAGCAGAGAACAGCACATCCACCTGAGAACTCAGCTTGCTGCCAGGAATGTGATTTTATATCTTTCACGTTTGCAAGTTTTCATTTGGGTTCAGTTTCAAACACCTTTTATTAGCATTTTCTCCTTGAAAATTAAGCTATATTCAAGAGGTCTGAAAATTGAGTAGGAAGTAGTCAGAAAGTTAAGATATTATCCCTGCCTTGCCACTCTAATATGCCACAAATTTTAACCAGCCTCAGTGTTTACTAAGGGTAAGGATTATGATGTGTAAGCAAGAAGTTCATTTCAAAAATGCCAAAAGTGGTGTGTGTGTATGTGTGTGTGTGCACGCGCGCGCGCACGCGTGCACACGTGTTTTGAAAAATAAAAATAAAAATGCCAAAAGTGCAAACCTCACCATGGCTCTGCAATAGTCCATCTTTGCTGAGAAAAGGCAAAATCGCCACGTTATTATTGTTTTCCCCTCCTCCCTAGTTGTGGCATTTGCAAGCCAACATAAAATAATAATTAGTGAAATTTTATTAATATTTCTTAGTTAAAAATTCTGAAATCAGAAGGAAATATAATAGAGGATTAATAATAATTATTGCCAAGTGCTGGGATTACTGTTAGTTTTTATATCGTCCTTGTGTTTTCTTGGGTTTCTCAAATTTTATCTAATAAATAGGTATAATTTCATAAGCAGAAGAAAATGTAATGATTTTCGAGCCACAATAAAATAGCTTCTTCAACCAGGGAGTTAGGAAGCAGACTCTACTGGACTGCTTTCTTTCTTCTTCCACTCCCTGCACCACCCCCCCAAGATTTTTGTATTTTTTAATTGATTTTTAAAGAGAGAAGTGGGGAAAGAGACAAACATCGCAATGAAAGTGAAGCGTCCATAGGTTGCCTCCTGCACGCCTCTTATCAGGGGTCGACCCCGCAACCTGGGCATGTGCCCTGCCCTGGGCGCAGGAAGATGCCCAACCAACTGAGCCACACCGGCCAGGGCTCTACTGCGCTGCTTTCTGCCTAGGAACATAAATGCGGCACCAGGCCAGGATGAGGCGTGGGTACGCATGCGCAGTAGGTAAGCTGGGCACCAAGACTTCTTTCTTCCTCGAGTAACAGGCCACATTTCCCTGCTGCCCTTGCGGCTCAGTGGAGTCACGTGACTGAGTGCTAGCCAATGAAATGAGAGGAGCGTGTGAAATGTGTGCCACTGCTAGGCCCCTGCGCTGGCCTGATGCAGACGAGCTGGGCGATGTCAAAAGCGTGGACTGAAAACGGTGGGGTCACAATGTGGAAGAAGCCTGAACCCCTGAATCCCACCTCCCTTTTCCCTCATCAGGAAAAACATACCCCGGACTTTTCGGAAACTGAAAATAAACTTTCACCTGTAAGTCACTAAAATTAGTGGGGTTTGCCATAGCAGCTAGCTTATCTTACCTAATACGGTGGCAAAAAGATTTTAAAAAACACACAAAACTTTGCTCGGAGCTTTGCAATCACCTGGGCTAAGTAAATTGCTCAAAGAAACTTTTGGGATAAGCACCTGAGCTAGAAATGCTTCCTAGTAAAAAAAGCATAATTACACGAGTAATAAGTAAAAGTGCCACCGCCAATTCAACTGACACAAGGAGACTAGTGATGAGTGATCACTGTTCAAGTCAGGTGGTGGCACCGTTCCCTCTACTTTTGTCTGTTAACATCTTTCACACAAAAATGTTATTGTAAAAGGATTTTTGGTTTTTTTTGTTTGTTTGTTTGTTTGTTTTTTTATAATATATTTTATTGATTTTTTACAGAGAGGAAGGGAGAGAGATAGAGAGTCAGAAACATCGATGAGAGAGAAACATCGACCAGCTGCCTCCTGCACATCTCCGTAGGAGATGTACCCGCAACCCAGGTACATGCCCTTGACCGGAATCGAACCCGGGACCTTTCAGTCCGCAGGCCGACGCTCTATCCACTGAGCCAAACCGGTTTCGGCAGATTTTTGTAAAATCCAAACCACGCTACCTTTTCAACCCTCATCACCTAAAAAACGCTTAAGCAATTTACAGAAATAAGAGGTTCCTCAAAACAAGCAGTTCCCCAAAACAAGCATCATGTAAACTGTGGTCACATAGAAACAAACAGTAGTCTCCATAATTCTTAAGGGTTTGTTTGTTTTTAATTGGTTTTTTACTCTGACCATTTAAAAATATGTGTGGCTTAAAAAACACACAAATGTATGAGAGAGAAAAGTTAGACTAGGAAATGAACACCAGGATTCTGTACCGGCTGGATGACCTCCAACAAGTACACAGCCCCTTCCGGGACCTCTATAGCCTCATCTACAGCCTGAGGACACTGATGAGATAAGAGCCATTTCTAACGCCATCCTTTTGTGGTTCCAGTTTTGGATTTCAAATCAAAACTCAAGTGAAGGGCAAGGATTCAAGTGAAGGGAGGCGATAGATGCGGCAGCAGGTAAGCGGAAGCCTCTGCCATCCGTGCAGAACGAACGGAATCTGATAAGATCAGCCTCCACATCACCTGGCACCCTCCACTGCAGGATCCGAGGCAAATCACACTCCACACTCCACCTCAGTCCCCTCGGAGTCCGCTTCGTCCCCTCAGCAAAACAAACTGACTCCTTTATCTACTGCATCCGGAAATTCTGCTGGGAGGCAAGGGAGAGTCGAAGAATTGGCAATGAACTTAATCTGCCAGGAAGGAGTTCCACGCTGGGCCTCCAGGAACAGGGCTGTTGGGGCAGTGGAGGGACCCCGAGGAAAGCCAGCAGCAGGCAGGCTGAGACTTACCTGTGAACAACGGCACTGAGACGTCTGAGCCCCCTTCTAATTCTAACATGCTATATGTCCATGAACTGGATGGCCGGAGGGGAAGGGAAAGAAGTTCTGAGAGTAACGGAAGTCTAGTTTGAGAGAAAGAGGTTTCCGAAGCTGATTTTCAAGCCAAGCGAGAGAGAAATTCAAAGGCTGTGTTCTGCTATCATGTTCCTGAGTTTGGGAGGTTCATTCACAGCCTGCTCCTGTCCCCTGAAGTCATGGTTATGTAAGTGTCTGTTGTATGCTGTGTCACTTGCTGTCCCCCACCCCCAACACACAGCGACGCAGCAATGAAACCTGAGCGCGTCTGCTTCGGCCACTGAAAACATTACACAACACTCTGGTAGCTTTCCAAACTGACTTGCGTTTCCACCAGAAAAAGGCAAAGTTATTCGATTTTCCCCTCCTTTCAGTTTCATTCACATGCACATTTCTGCAAATACAAAAAAGACTGCAGGGAACAAACCTGAGGAGCATTTACATGCTTTCTTCAATTGATTCCTGAGGACAACACGGAAGGTTTTAACTTGACAGAAGACTATCAAAACCTAATTGATAGCTGATAGGCCTGCAGGGGACCAATTTAAACACATCTCATATCCTAGCTGAACTGCACTTACTGTCCAGAGATGGGAAGTGCACCATTATGCCAGGTCGCCGAATGGGCTGTTTCTACACCCAAAGCCCACATCCTTTATTTACTTTCTCAGGAATGGACACTGAAAGAATACAAGCAGCCGCATCTCCTCACAGGGTCTTTCCTGCCCCATCATCTCCTCTGGACTCTCCTAGCCACTGTGCAGTCCTCTATTATTGAACAATGAATCATACTCACTCGTGTCTTGTTTGCATACCATGCTGTGACTAAGTCCCTCGTGGTCGGGGATGAGATTTCTCTTTGCATCCAAAGGACCTAGAAAAGTATCTGGTACACACCCAGAGTTCTAAAAAGTTCTGCACTGACTCAGTATCAGAACAAGAACCTGTCAAATGATGCGCTACTGCTATTTCAAATAGAGCATCAAGTAACTGGAACTCACCCTCTAAGCATCTGAGGAACCTGACAGCATTAGAGGATTCCCAAACCCTGGAGTCTCCTTTTGAAAGTAGGCCAATGCAGCTATAGGCAAACTGCTCAATTACTACCTCCAGTGAGTGGTATGCAAGAGCTGTAAGTCTCAAATTATATCATTACCTTCCCTGGCACTACTTACACTCTCATGGAAGAGCACGGTCTAATGGAAATATAATGCGAGGCAAATGTGTAATTTTGAATTTGCTACTAACAATGCTTTAAAACAGAAAGAAACAGCAGAAGTGAGTAACATTTTATTTAACCCAATATATCCAAAATATCACTTCAAAATGTAATTAATATGAAAATTATTAGTGAGCTACTTCACATTCTTTTTCTCATACTAGGTCATTGAAATCCCTTGTGTACTTTATACTTAAAGCACATCTCAACTTGGACTTGCCACATTTCACATGCTGCACAGCCACATGTGGCTGGCTGGTGGCTCCTGCACGGGGCAGTGTAGGTCTAGAATACATGTTTAAGGCAGCATAGAAAGTAGCTCTCAGGTTGGCACTGATGATAAATTTACCAATCAGATACCCCAAAGCCCTTGGGTAGGCAACATCTGTCTTCCCTACATCATTATAACACATAAGTGAGGAAAAGAGCACAAGAACGCTTGCATATAAAACTGAATAATTTCACTGTTCTGAAGAGAAAAAAGGAAAAGATAGCATTTACAGTAAGAGGGCTATTTGATGGGATATGTCTGAAGAAGCCCTGCTTATATAGCACAAGGCCCAGGAAAACTGACAGCTCAATGCCAGGAGTTTGAAAATACGCCCACACAAAACTCAAAGCAAAGTACGAAGATTGAGTTACAGATGAAAATTTAATAAGTGTGCCTCAAGATACAAGAAAGGAACCTGAGAGAGACTGGCAGACGTAAGGCCAATAGAGCAGGAGGCAGCATTTCAAGCACAAAGGGAGGGAGAACACAATTCTACTGAAGCAGCGTAGCTTTTGCTGTCTTTCCAACTGCAGGAAACCAATCCCACATGATAAGAACATGTGGAAAGACAGGCTTGGGGACTGGAGGAAAACTGTGGGAGAGAGTGGTAAAGGATATGACTTTGGCATCAGCTATTTGTTTGTTTTTGTTTTAATTCCCCCCCCCCCCCACCCCCACCCGTCCCAAACCTCTGGTGAATTGCCTTTGACTACAATTTAAAATGTAAGACCAGGGAAGAAAGAGCACTGTCCCAACATTTTACCATCTGGGGAACCAGTTAGTCTGAATAAAGACACAGAATACTCCATGGGGGATGGAGAGGGAAGCACCTTCAGGACAGAGGATCTGTCAAGCACATGAGTGTTGGTCAAGGTGACAACAGCAACATGAAGCCACCTAAGGTCATCATTCGTCATTGTTCTGGCCTCCCAGAAGCTTGCCCCTGAACACAGAGAAAATGTGTGTGATGTCACCAAGCACAGTTTAGGGCATGGGCCACAGAAGGACCATTGCTCCAAATGAGTGTTGTAACAAGTGAGATAAACTAGAGAGAAGAGCAAGTTGGGGGGGGGGGGGGCGAACACGGGGACTAGAGCAAGTGGTTGGTTTAAAGCAGGGGTGGGGAACCTTTTTTCTGCCAAGGGCCATTTAGATATTTATAACATCATTCAAGGGGCATCTAAAATTATTAACTTAAAAATTAGCCTGCTGTATTTGGTCAAACATATAGTTAACTCACCCCTAAATGCCTTGGTAGGGCCAGACCAAATGATTTAAGGGTAACATTAAAATCTTACACATGGGTCCGGCCAGCATGGCTCAGTAGTTGTTGAGCATCGACCTATGAACCAGGAGGTTGCGGTTTAATTCCTGGTCAGGGCATATGCCCTGGTTGTGGGCTCCATCCCTAGTGGGCAGCATGCAGAAGGCAGCTGATCAATGATTCTCTCTCATCATTGATGTTTCTCTCTCTCCCTCTCCCTTCCTCTCTGAAATCAATAAAAATATATATATTTTTAAAAATCTTACACATAGGAGGTGAGTCTACTAAGGCTGGTGATTATGATGACAGAAGGGGATATTCCAAATGTCTTTATCCCACCATCTCCAGCAGTGCATTCCAAGACTGAGGAATAATGAAAAGATGAGCCAGGGAAAAAGGTCTCGCCCTGTCAGAAATAAACATACATAGAAAGTGAACGAGAACAATTTTCCAAGTGCAAAGAGACAGAGAGTCTATATTCCAGAGAGCTGACTCTGTCCTTCCAAGGGGTATGCCTAAAAGGGTGGAGCAAATATGTTCAGGAGGCCAGAGCATCTGGAAATAGTGGTGGGGGTTTTATTGTTGTTATTGTTGGGGTTTTTTTTTATTGATTTCAGAGAAGAAGGGAAAGGGAGAGAGAGAGGGAGATAGAAACATCAATGATGGAGAGGGAATAGTTGATTGGCTGCCTCCTGCACATCTGACCGAGCCCACAACCCAGTCATGTGCTCTTGACTGGAATCAAACCCCTTCAGTCCCCAGGCCAACGCTCTATCCACTGAGCCAAATCGGCTAGGGCAAGGCAGCATCTTTATTGTAGCTTGAAAAGTACCAGCATTCTCCAAGGTCCACCTGGCTAAAGAAACAGAACCTCCTAAGGAGTGAGAGTTGCCTGAGCCCTCTCTCACTGCTCATTCAAGTTATTTTGCACCGCCTTGATAAACTTACAGCTAATCCACAAGCTTAGTAAAAACTTATATTGTTGTACTGCTACATGGACACATTTCACCAGCCATTATAAAGCATGACACAAAATAATACAATCAGTTCAAGGAAGGGAAAAAAAGACCCGAGAGAAACAGGTAAAATGTAAAAAGACACCAACTTAACTATGGCACCACTTGTCAATACGTCCATTCAGTTCCACATCTCTCCATCAAGTTTATTCCCTTGTTTTACAGGATTTACTTACACTAACTCCAAAGAGCCATGTGTCTATTCTTCAAAAACATGGCCCTCACCGTCCTCCCTTACAAGGGGCCATCCCTTATTAATTTCAGATCTGTGTGCCTTTCAAATGGTGCATTACTGAACCAGAGTTTATTGAATATTAAAGCCTGCAAACTATCCTTTTTTAATTCCACTGTCAAGAATATTCATAAACACCGATGTTTCCTCAAAGGTTTCCACCCCTGGGAACCTGCCAAGCGTTCGCGCACATCCATCCAGGCCCTCCTGCTGTCATCACTCTGGACTCATAAGAAAAGCACTCACTGAAACGCCCTCCAACAAATGTCAGGGAGACTCCAGGAGCAGAACCCTGGCTCCTCCTTCTGTCACCTCATGGTGCTAAAGCACCACTAAGACCTATTTCCACCGATATTTATCTACATACGTATTTGTTGCATACAAAACATAGGATACAAGTTCTTAAATAGGCCAGACTCAAACAGCTTTAAAATCAACTGAACAATGAAAATAACACAAACTGCATTCTCCAGCAAGGATAAAGTACAAAAGATGAAAGGTAAGCAAACAGTGCAGTCGTTGTTTACAAAGAACAATGTAAAAGCCCATTTTAGACACTAAAGGACTGACACAAGCCAGTAAGGGCAGAAAATTAATTGGCTCTGTAATTCAAATGGTGCTTACAAGAAGTGGTATTTCCAATTTCTAACTTACAAAGCAATTTATGAAATCGGCCTACCAACCTTAAGTGCTGGCTTGAGAATATCATACAATAAGATACTGAGAAAGCTTTAC
>NW_006294609.1:2551922-2552673 GCF_000327345.1 Myotis davidii | reverse complement strand
AGAGAGGGAGAGAGAGATAGAAACATCAATGAGAGAGAATCATTGATTGGCTGCCTCCTGCGCACCCCACACTGGGGATTGAGGCCTCAACCAGGGCATGTGCCCTGACCAGGAATTAACGGTGATCTCTTGATTCATAGATTGACATTCAACCACTAAGCCATGCTAGCCAGGCTCAGAAATAAAAATTGTAGCCCTAGCCAGTCTGGCTCAGTGGATAGAGCCTTGGCCTTCGGACTGAAAGGTCCCAGGTTCGATTCCAGTCAAGGGCACATGCCTAGGTTTCAGGCTGGACCCTCATTAGCAGGTGTGCAGGAGGCAGCCAATCAATGATTCTCTCTTATCATTGATGTTTCTATCTCTCTCTCCTTCTCCCTTCCTCTCTGAAATCAATAAAAATAAAATAAAATAAAAATTGTAAGTAAAGACTCAAGCTTAGGATGTTTGCTGAATGAAGTCAGAACGAGGTATAAATAGATAAGACCCAACCCTTTGAAAAATTACTGTGGTGCTTGAAAATTACATTTTCTAAATTTAGAGTGTGTATGACATAGTATAGAATGCAAGCTGTACCCAGAGTTTCAAAGTCCACAGCGCTTTTAAAAAGGAGGAGGAGGGGGCAGAAACCCAGTCGAGGCAAAGCGAGCTGGAGCATTAGACACGTTTTTAGAACTCTGTGCCGTGGTGCAAACTGCCTGCAACCAGGAACATCTTCATACACCCGAGTCTGAGTGAATAGTTTTCATTCCTG
>NW_006294609.1:2543477-2551824 GCF_000327345.1 Myotis davidii | reverse complement strand
GACATGTATCTTGGGCATGTATCTTGGTTGCGGGCACATCCCCAGTAGGAGGTGTACAGGAGGCAGCTGATCAATGTTTCTCTCTCATCGATGTTTCTAAACTCTCTATCCCTCTCCCTTCCTCTCTCTCTGAAATCAATAAAATACATATATTTTTTAAAATATATATATAAGCATCCTCCTAAAGTTCTTCCATCTGCAAAAGAACTGAAAAAGGGGTAGGGAGGAGCCATGAAAAGCTGAGTAATTGGAGCTATTTTGCTCATTTACACAAGTTTCTACAAAACCTAGAGGCTTTGTAGCTCTAATACCACCAGCTTAAGATGGATCTTAAGAGGGACTGAAGTGACTACGCCTGGTTAGTATCTCCCAGAAGAACTTAATAGGTCGACAGCAGTCAATTACACTAATGTGTAAAAAGGAGCAAACGTACTTAATATAGCATCATGGAATTTTAGACTCAGAAGAGACCTTAGCAATCTAGTTCAACTTCCTCATTTTACCACTGAGGAAAACGCTTCTAAAAAGTGAAATCATACCCGAGCCAGTGCTCAGTGGTTAGAACATCAGCCCACGTACTGAAGGGTCACAGGTTCGATTCAATAGATATAAATATACAGTGAAATCACTTGTTAGGGTCACAGTTACTTAAAACAGCCTAGGACTTAAACCCCAACCTCCAAATGAAAGACTCCTGACCTACAGAAAGTATGCTGATGAGTAAAGTTTCTGATCTGCCCACACAAAAAGCAAACACATACCAACTGTTTGTTCTGAGCCAGAAAGGAGCACAAAGAAAACTCACACAAGAGTCAATTGCTTCCATGTTGGTTCTTTTCTCTTTAAGAAGGCTTTCTTTTCTTATTTTCACTTTGCAAATGAGCAAATTTAAGAGTTGCTACAGGTCCCGTCCCCACCCCCTCCCTCAGGGATGTTCTTTTTTCCCCTCTGAGTGATGTACATTTATTGAGGCCCCCCACCCACCCTAGGATTACAGGTCTTTAGAGCCAACAGAAAACATAACCACATTTCTATTTTCACAACACCTACGGAAGGATACCTGGCTATTTCAAGAGAAAATAACACTCTGCTAAATTTACCCACAAGTCCCTACGATAGTCTTCTACACAACCAACCTACACGCTGTAAATGGAAACTAGAAATCGGTTTCATTTGACCCTGGCCAGTTTGGCTCAGTGGATAGAATGTCAGCCCTGAGACCGAAGGGTCCCGGGTTCAATCCCGGTCAAGGGCAGGTACCTTGGTTGTAGGCACAATCCCAGGCCCCAGTTGGGGCACATGCAGAGGCAATCGATGTGTCTCTCTCACATTGATGTTTCTCTTTCTCTGTCTCTCCCCCTTCCTTCCACTCTCTCTAAAAATCTATGGAAAAAATATCCTCAGGTGTGAGGATTAACAAAAAAACAACAACAAAAAGAAATTGTTTTCATTTGCATCTTAACACCCAACTTCATTGTTGGTTATTTTTTAGCTGTTGGATAATCTTCTACACAGACACACAGCAGGTTCTACCTTGGAGAGATACCCAACACACACACACCTCTGTCATTAAGCTGTGGAAAATAAAATTGACAAACATACTAAAGGGCCTGAAATCTAGCAAGGCACAAGTTCTGACATGAGGAGCACGAGTTGTTTTTCCATGCTGAATATTTAACTTCTCATAAATTACAAGTTCTTCAGTGACAACTGTTCGTGTAAAATATGCCCTCGCCCTCGCTGGTTTGGCTCAGTGCATAGAGAGTCTGCCTGTGGACTGAAACGTCCCGGTTTCAATTCTGGTCAAGGGCACATGCCCGGATTTTGGTCTTGATCCCCAGTAGGAGACGTACAGGAGGCAGCCAATCAATGATTCTCTCTCATAATTGATGTTTCTCTCTCTCTCCCTCTCTCTAAAATCAATAAAATATATTACTTAAAAAAAATAAAATATGCCCTTCAGTACAGCAAGGCACTACTACTGAAAATAACTTTCTAAACCATGGCAGGAAGAATGGTTTTCATTTCCCATGGTAATAGAAGTGGGGTTTCACCCCATTTTAAGTTAAATGAAAGAAAAATTAAGGTGTTCATTCCTTTAGTAATGGGGAATCAGGAAAATACAGGGATTAAAGGGAAGGAAAAAGAAGAGTTCTAACATGTACTCAGTTTTACATAAATTCATTTAATCATCACAAAGAGTATAGGAAGTAGCCATCATCCCCAATTTATAGATCAGAAAACTGAGCTCCAAAAGGTTGAGCAGTTTATGCAAGGTCTTCCATATGGTAACAGAGCTGGGCTTTCTGTGGGGCAAAAAACTGAATTCTTGCTCTTAACCTCACTTCCATGAATAGCCCTGGGTTCCCCAAGAGCAGGATGAGTGCCTGATTTACTCAACTTTGTATCCCCAAACATCAGAGCTGGTGCTTCCCTACAGTAGGTGCTCAATATATGCCTGGTGAATATTTGAACTAAAAGAGAATTGATGGCCCAGCCGGTTTGGCTCAGTGGATAAAGCATCCACTGAGCTGAAGGGTCCCAGGTTCGATTCCAGTCAAGGGCACATGCCTGGGTTGCAGGGCTTGATCCCCAGTAGGGGGCGTGCAGGAGGCAGCTGATCAATGATTCTCTCTCATTATTGATGTTTTTATCCCTCTCTCTCCCTCTCCCTTTCTCTATGAAATCAATAAAAATATATTTTACAAAATGAAAGAGAATGGATAAACTCAACAACAACAAAACAAACAACCAGTTTCAAACTGGACAAAAGACTTAAATGGGCATTTTTTCCAAAGCTATATAAATGCCCAATAAGCACATGAAAAGATGCTCAACATCATTAATGATTTTTTTCAAATGTAAGTAAAAACTACACCAAGAATACCAGCTCACAACCATTAGGATAACTGCAATTAAAAAATAAAAAATATAAAAAAAGAAGAAAGAAGTGTTGGCAGGGGATATTGAGAAAGTGGAACCCTTGTACACTGTTGGTGGGAATATAAAATGATACAGTCACTGTGGAAAATAGCATGGCAGTTCCTCAATAAATTAAAAAGAATTATCATATGATCCAACAATTCCACTTCTGGGTATATGCCCAAAAGAATTGAAAGCAGTATCTCAAAGTGATATTTGTACACCCATGTTCATAATAACATTATTCACAACAGCTAAAACATGGAAACACTGACAGATGAATGGATTAGCAAAATGTGGTGTATGCACACAATGGAGTATTATTATTCAGCCTTAGAAAGGAAGGAAATTTTGAAATGGAATACTACTAGGTCATAAAAAAGAACAAGATCTTACCATTTGGGAGGACATATTCTAAAATACTAACATGATTTTCTCTAGACAGAATTATGAATAATTTGTTTTTTTCTGTGGATTTTTTTGTGGTGTTTTATGCCTTATGCATTGAACCCACATATTATAAGATAACTTGTATATGTTATGAAAATGTAAGGGTCACTTGAATTGTAAAACGTAAGAAAAAAAATAAACCTGAGAACTTCAAAGAAAAATAATAATTTCACTAAAAAACTAAAATCTAAATTTGACTCTGATACTAGATTCTCAATGGAATAACCTAAGCAAGCCACGTGTGCCTTACAACAAAAACTATCAATATGGCTTCGTGTGATACACCCATGTATGAGACGTAGTGATAAAAGTTTTCTTTCACTGAGGCTGTAAAAAAGATTTAAAAAAAAAAAACAAACTACCCTGCCTTCAAAGGTTCTTTATTCTATAGTCTGGAAAAAAAATGGAAATAGGCTCCTTACTGCCTTAGGTATTAGAACATAATATCTCTAATAAATCATTCTGTGGAGGTGCCCTGGACGGTGTGCTCAGTGGTTAGAGTGTCGGCCCAAGCATCAAAGGGTTGAGAGTTAGATTCCCGGTCAAGTTAAAGAGAGAATGCAGGAGGTCAAAAGATTTGATTACAAGATATTTAGGAAAAGATCCCTAATACCTCTTATCTTTTCTGAGAGAGGAAAAAAATATGCCAAATATTTCAGTGCACTACTTGACTAGGGATTTGTAAAATCAGAAAACAAACATTAAAGTGGCCTTCCTCTTATATGTCCTTTATACACCAAACCCCGGATTCCGGGGGGTATGCACCCTGAACATCTGGTTCTTAGGGCCTTAACTTCCGAAGAGGCACAGTATATCAAGGGCTTGGCAATTTTAAGTGTAAAAAATGGGCAGAGTTCTAACTGGGATCCAAACCAAGCTACGCTTAGACATAAGCAAGCAAAGAAAAGTACAAGTATCAAAACTCCTTAATTCAAATCCAAAGCAGATTAGACCTTCTGCTTCTAGAAAACATTAGGGCCGCAACATTTCTCTCTGTAATCTCATCCGAATTCCTGAGAAGAGGTGGTTGAGAATGCATTAGTTTCCCCAGGGAAAGACATACCGGGAGAAGGTTCCCAGCAGGGATCCTGTAACAGGACTACTTCCTCCTTCCTAATATTCTGCAAAGAAAACTTGCAAGCTGTTGTTGCTGAACCACAATAACACAGTCAAAAAACGGACCCACCCACTGAGTTAGTGTGAGTGGAATCTGTCCTTCTGGAACTGCCAGATGGAGATTGGAAAAAAAAAAAAAAAGTTCTTTACTAATTATGGCCAAGATTCCTTGGTACTTGGTGCCAGTGCCAGGATTTTAGCCCAGATGTCCTAGCCAAATTCAAGGTGGGTCAAGTCTGCCAAACCTATCAAAAGGAAAAAACGGCTTCTTCTGTTGCCCTGATTGGAATCTGAAGAGGTCACTCTTGAAATTCTTGTGTAGTACCATCAGTCAATATGGTTTCCCTTAAAAGTGCATTGTAGCTCAAATGCTGATTTAAAGCATATGGATTCTTTGAGTTCTATCTACATGGGAAACATACACTACACATATTAAAAATATGTAAGATGCTAAAATAACTTAAAGCCTCCCTAAATAAAATTTTTTCAAAAAATAATCTCATATCCAGGGTGATCCTGCCACTGCTTTCCAATTAAGATTTAGGAGACCTCCCTAGCCAGTTTGGCTCAGTGGACAGAGTGTTGGCCTGCGGATTGAAGAGTCCTGGGTTCATTTCTGGTCAAGGGCACATGCCCGGGTTGCAGGCTCGATCCCCAGTGTGAGGCGTGCAGGAGGCAGCCAATCAATGATTCTCTCTCATCATTGATGTTTCTCTCTCTCTCTCTCCCTCTCCCTCTCCCTCTCCCTTCCTCTCTGAAATCAATAAAAATATATTTTAAAAAAAAGATTTAGGAGACCAACATGAAGATTTATATTTAACATAAATTTTGAACCAGGAAACTTTTGAGACTGAAAAAGGAAGACTTGGTAGCCAGGAGCACAATTCCAGGAAAAAGCTA
Source organism: Myotis davidii (assembly GCF_000327345.1). Lineage (NCBI taxonomy): Eukaryota > Metazoa > Chordata > Mammalia > Chiroptera > Vespertilionidae > Myotis > Myotis davidii. The sequence goes on along the minus strand of NW_006294609.1, from coordinate 2,546,436 downwards.
TATGTACGTGCAAATATCAGTTACAAGGCCTCCCAGGGTTGAGCAAAGATCCTGCACACAAATAGGAGAAAGCATACACCCAAAAGCAAGTCTGAACATCAAGTACTGGAGATTCCACTGCCAACATATTCTGTGCAAGGCTTAGCATAACATGAACTCGAGTTCAATTTCTAGCTCTGTATTCATTGGCTATATGACCTTTTAGTAAGTTAGTAAAATCCTTTGAACCTCAGTTTTCTTATCTTTAACTCTTCATCAAAATCATGGCATGATTCTGTACCTTTCACTATATTAATAAATACTATTCAGAACTACAACCAATATGATGTTATCTGCCCCCTCCCACGCCTCCACCTCAAGACCTTTGCACTTGCTGTTCCCTCTTCTTAGTGTGCTCTTCCCTTTTGGATCTATATTCCGCACTTCCTCCAGATTCCTACTCAAAAGTCACATTCTCAACAAGTTTTCCTCTGACCACCCTATCTAAAACTTCTATTACCCTAATTTTTCTCCCCAAAACTTAATATTCCCCCCTCCCTGTTTTCTTACCATGTAACACCACTATGAATTTTGCTAATATGGTTATTGTCTGCCTCCCCTACTTGAAGGGGGAGTTCAAAGAGAACAGGGATTTCTGTCTGTTTTATTCACTGCTGCATCACCAGTTCCCAGAACGGCATCTGGCACACAGTAGGTGCTCAATAAAAAATCTGTTGAGGAAGAGAATTAATGACAGCTTACAGACAGGTAAACCTTAGCCCCTCAAGCTGCCTTTGGGGAGAATATCACAACACTTCAAAAATACTATAAAGCTGCCCTAGCCGGTGTGGCTCAGTGGATAGAGCGTCGGCCTGCGGACTGTAAGGTCCTGGGTTCGATTCCGGTCAGGGGCACATGCCAGGGTTGTGGGCTCCATCTCCAGTAGGGGGTGTGCAGGAGGCAGTCGATCCATGGTTCTCTCTCATCATTGATGTTTCTATCTCTCCCTCTTCCTTCCTCTCTGAAATCAATTAAAATATATATATATTTTTAAAAAATACTGTAAAGGAGAACAACAACAGGCTTGCAAGGAATAACACTGTCCATTCTTTTATCATAGAGAAAAAGACACTCTACCTCCCATCTCTCCTATACAAGGAAGAGATTAAAGAAGCCAGTAATTTGGATAAAATGGGACGCTATATGCAGTGAAGTTAACTTTAGCTAACACTACACAGATAAGATTTTCTTTTAATGTTAATAGATATTAAGCCATTTTTCTCTGATTTTACGACACCACCTTCTGGGTATGTTTTTTTTCTCTTTAGCTTTGACTTCTATAGAACCAGTCTTGAAACTTACGGACTTCATATTTTCAATTAATTAAATAACAAATATTTACTGAACACATGGGACTCTGCAAAATCCTGTAGAGCAGTGGTTCTCAACCTTCCTGATGCCACCCACGACCCTTTAATACAGTTCCTCATGTTGTGGTGACCCCCAAACATAAAAGTATTTTCGTTGCTACTTCATAACTGTAATGTTGCTACTGTTATGAATCGTCATGTAAATATCTGATATGCTGGATGTATTTAAGTAACCCCTGTGAAAGGTTGAGAACTGCTGCTGTAGAGGATACTATGAAGTGAAATATTTTTGGTGGCAAGGACCTTATACAGGGCAAGGACCACACACACACACACACACACACACACACAGGAGACACACACACGGAAGACCAGAACTCTATCTGCAAATGAAGAAGTTCAGGCAGCCAACATGTGATGAATTCAAAGATGCCTATCTTTGTATGGAGTATAAGAGGACCAATTCATCTCTTACACGCCATCCACTAAGCCTAGAATACCAACAGAGACAACACTTAAAAAGCAAGAGTCAAACATGACTGAAGTTAAGTTCACATGCATTTATGGGTCACCTGGGATGCCACAGACTCGGTATCAAACACTGGGTAAAAAAAATAAAATAAAATAAAAATTTAACTACAAATAAGGGCACGAAATTCTAAACTTATAAAGAACACAAACCAGATGGGCCTATGTTGTGGTTAGGCGCAGGTAGGAGCTTAAGCAATTGCTAAGAAAGCAGAGAAGGTGGTGGTGATCTTTCATCTTCGGACGGAATACCTGCAGGTTTCCACCCGGTTTTAGTCTTGTGCGTTTCTTCTAAACTTATAAAGAACACAAACCAGATGGGCTTAGGTTGTGCTTAGGCGCAGGTAGGAGCTTAAGCAATTGCTAAAAAAGCAGAGAAGGTGGTGGTGATCTTTCATTTTCGGACGGAATACCTGCAGGTTTCCACCCAGAAAACATCCAAAAGGCTTGCCCCGAGCCTCACCCCAAGAAGCCCTCAATAAACGTCATGATTATTTTCAGGGGGTGAAAATGCCCCCACGGCTGGGAGCAATGTACCTGAGGATTCCTGCAATAAGAGGTTATCATTAAAGCCAAAGTGAAACACTAGGATCCTGAATGTCAACTGTCATTGAAAAAAAAAAAATTAAAAGCCAAAAAGTCAAAGGCTTTGGTGTCTCGACTTGTAGACACTATAAGCAACAGGAATGACGATAATAACAGGGCAACACCAACCAGACTCATAACCCGCACAGCGGCAGCAACGGGACCCCTGACGGACACCGTCCTAACCGAAACGGGCAGGCAAGGCTGCTGAATCCAAAAAAAAAAAAAAAAAAAATTGCAGAATTTTTTTTCCACCCTCGTCTTTTATTTTAAAAGAAAAAAATGCGGTAATTGGTGCCCAAGTTTTGCTAAAAACAGACATCTCAAAGGACTGCAGATTTAACGTGTCATTTCTCCCTGCGGGAGGTGGGGCCGCGGCGGGAGGGGGGCACCGAAGGCTCGGCCTTGGAAATAACCTGGAAACAAGTGACATCTGCCTTCCGGGCCAGTCCGCGTCCAGGCACAAGGTTCGGGTGCCGGAGCCGCGGTGCGATCCG
>NW_006294609.1:2539718-2542165 GCF_000327345.1 Myotis davidii | reverse complement strand
AGCGCTTTTCAAAGCCCTGGAGGGCGCCCCGAGGGGTGACAGCCGCAGCCCGCGCCGGGCCGGTGCAGCAGAGGGCGGCCGGCATTTCACTCCCATGGACCATGGCAACCCCCGAAGCTCTGCCGCTCCCGGGAGGGAAGTGCAGCTGTCAGTCAGGATTGCGCAGCGGCTTCGTGGCGGAGAAGGGAGCCCAGCCCGGCTTCCTCCTCCTGCCGCGTGGAAGGGAAAAATCAGGAGGGGGACCCCTTTGCTGACCTTTATGCAAAGCACGGAGCAGGGGGAGGGACCTACAGGGGAAAGGCCCGAGATTCTGAACCTAGTAGATTGATCCGGGGCCCCTCCCCTCCATTCACCTTTGAAATCCCCCAAACCGCTATTTCCTAGTTTGCAACACCACCCTAGTTTGCAAGCTCCGAGGTCCAAGTGGTGGTGGCAACCCCTGCGATCCAGTATCCATATTCCTCCTCTGAAAGGCACACCTCCCCCCACCGCCGCCCATCTAAACACTTTTCAGCTCTAATAGGCAACCCGTGGAATAATCATAGATGCCATGGCATAGAGTGAGGCAAGGACCACTGCTATAGCGGGTACCGCTATAATCACTTCTGTTTAATTCTCTTCTGCTCTGCTCATTCTGCTAAACAGGTGTCTGCAGAGCTGGACCGGAAAAGAGGGTGGTGGGCAGATGAAATCTGAGCCTCAGAGCGTGAAGGAGTGGGTGACTACCCCCTGGACCAGCACCCCCAGACCTGCACACATCCCCCCAGACACATGCACCCCTGAATAACCATATTCCAGAGGCAGCCCAGGCCAGGCCAGGGGAAGGGGGGTTCTGAGGGTAAGAGAAGCAGGATGGGCCCCCACCAGCATGGGTCAGTGGTAGAATGTTGACTTATGAACCAGGAGGTCACAGTTCGAGTCCCATCAGGGCACAAGCCCAGGTTGCGGACTTGATCCCCAGTGTGGGGCGTGCAGAAGGCAGCCAAAGATTCTCTCTCATTATTGATGTTTCTCATTCTCCCTCTCCCTTCCTCTCTGAAATCAATAAAAATATATTAACAACAAAATATGTATATATATTTTGCCCTAACTGGTTTGGGTCAGTGGATAGAGCGTCGGCCTGCAGACTCAAGGGTCTCAGGTTCGATTCCGGTCAAGGACATGTACCTTGATTGGGGGCACATACCCAGTAGGGGATGTGCAGGAGGCAGCTGATCGGTGTTTCTCTTTCATCAATGTTTCTAACTCTCTATCCCTCTCCCTTCCTCTCTGTAAAAAATCAATTAAAATACACACACACACACACACACACACACACACACATATATATTAAAGCAAGGTGCCATTCAGTGTGCATAATATATAAAATGCTGGTGTGTTTTTTTAAATAAGCAAAGGAGAATATATATATATATTACGGCAGCGGTTGTGAACTGATAGTCCACTGTGAGGCCCGAAATGTTGGCAACCGCTGGTTTAAGGAAACCTTTGGAGCAGCAGTCACCAACTGGTGGTCCGCAGACCACTGGTGGTCCGTGAGGTCCAAAAGGTTGGCGATTGCTGTACTAGAGGCCCAGTGCATGTATTCGTGCACCAGTGGGGTCCCTCAGCCTGGCCTGCGCCCTCTTGCAAATCCGAAACCCGCAGTCTGACATCTCCCAAGGGATGTAGTAGTGCTCCAAGCGGCAGGCGGCCGGGGAGGAGCCCAAGCTGCACTGCTCCCGCTCATCCCAGCCTTGCTGCACCTGCATCTGCTCAGTAACACTGCCCAGGAGGCGGGTGCAGCTCTGCTGTCACAGCTGCACTCACAGGCTGTGAGCCCCACTTCTGGCACCCTTGGGTCAGCTGAGCTGCGCCCCTGCTGTGGGAGCACACTGACCACCAGGGGGCAACTCCTGCATTGAGCGCCTGCCCCCTGGTGGTCAGTGCATGTCATAGCGATTGGTCTACTCATTCGGTCGCTTAGGCTTTTATATATAGAGATGTATTTAATGGAAGTATTTATTTTAAGCCAAAATTAATGCTCTTTTCTTCTCTTGTCTTTCCTTATACGTACCTGACTTTGACCCTAAACAATCCATTTGCTGTGCCTGGAAGATGGGAGTGAAAGTGAAGCCAAGTTGTTACCCAAGAACAACAAAGAAAAAAAAGGAATTCGGGTTTTGACATTCAAAACAGGATCTTTGTAACAGCTTTATTGAGATGTGATTCACATACCCTATAATGTACCCATTAAAGTGTACAATTCAATGATTTAGGGTATGTTATGTTATTAATGTTTTTAAAATCCACTGAGCCAAACCGGTTTCGGCATAATTTGCCATTTTAACCTTTTTTAAGCATACATGAGTTGCTTTTCCAATGTTGTACAGCCCAAAACAGAATTTTGCAGAGAAAAAAATAGGCTTTGTATTCCAGCCTTGTCAAGAGAGAAAGGGTTATTAAAA
>NW_006294609.1:2537200-2539629 GCF_000327345.1 Myotis davidii | reverse complement strand
GCCAATCAATGATCCTCTCTCATCATTGATGTTTCTATCTCTCTGCCCTCTCCCTTCCTCTCTGAAATCAATAAAAAAAATATTTATATATATATAATGACAACCACCAAAACAGCAATAGCTGTCCAGTGTGAATGAATCAAAAAAATTATACCTTAAAGATAGAAAGTTCCTTTAGTTCCCATGTGTCCTACCAAGGTCCTGGACGGCCATAGTTTCTGCTATGATGTACAGAAGAGTCTCCTAACATTTAAGACTTGCCCGACTGGAGTGGCTCAGTGGTTGAGGTTTGACCTATGAACCAGGAGGTCACGGTTTGATTCCCAGTCAGGGCACATGCCCAGGTTGTGGGCTTGATCCCCAGTGTGGGGCATGCAGGAGGCAGTCTATTGGTGATTCTCTCTCATCACTGATGTTTCTCTCTCTCTCCCCCTCTCCCTTCCTTTCTCTGGAAATCTTTACCTATTATCTGTTAGATAGATAGATAGATAGGATAGATAGATAGATGATAGATAGATAGATAGATAGATAGATAGATAGATATAGAGATAAAAGTATAAAAGACTTAACCAGGAAAAAATAAAAATAAATTAAAAAAGGACTTAACCAGGAGATTGGAGATAGGGAAAAAGAGGATACGGCATAGAAGAAATAAGAGGATGTTGTACTTCCAGGCCTGGGAGTTGATGGGAAAAAAGGAAGAGAGACAAGTAAGGAAGGCAGAGCCACAGGTTGGGATCTGGGGCAGGGAAGAGGGTGGTTCCCAGAACAAGAGCATTTCCACATTCAAGAGTCTGGATGACAACCCTTAGGCAGGATGATGGCTCCATGCCAACTTGTATACATGTGTATAAGCATAACCAATGGACGCAAGACACTGGAGGGGGCAGGGAGGGGGGCGTGCGGGGAAAGGAGGGAGGGCACGTGCTGGGAGTTAGAGAAGCTGGGAGAAGGTTAATGGGGGGGAAAAAGGAGACATATGTACTGCTATTTGTAATACTTTAAACAATAAAAAAAAAAAGAAGACAACAGGGGTGAGGGGTGGGGGGAGGTAAGGAAGATCCAGTGTGCGTTTCTAGGCCTGGGACACTGGGTGTCATGAAAGGCAGTTGAGAGCTTTGTGTGGCTGCTTTGGGACCCACAGTAGCAGCATGTGGTAGAGACTCAGGGTGCCTGCTGCGCCAGTGAGTGGGGAAAGGCTGAGTCAGCAGGAGGAAGCAATGAGTCCTGACTGAACCAAGACAGAGCATGTGTTAGGAGCAGACGCCAAGCAAACAATCAGTGGGCCCCAGAACCAGGACATCCGCCCATAGAGAGCTCAGCTGTGTCTGACACTGCTGATTGTCTACCCAAGATCCTTGCCTCCTTTTTACTTAAACCCAAATTATGTCTGACACAGCAATGTGCCAATAACTTACGCTCACTTACGCAGACCTTACCTAGGGAAGTTGGCGTAGAGGCGCTCTGGGAAGGCTTTTCCTTCCCTGCTAAATGGACACAGACACAGATATGAGAGCTGGAGTTGAAGCAGCCATGTTGTTAACCTGAGGCCATGAGCATAAAGACAAAAGCCAGCCGGCCACAGTGGCAGAATTGAACAACTGAAAGAATAGGATTCCTTTCCTAGGAAGAGAGCTACTTATCTGGGGGCAAATATTTGATAAAAACCAAAATAGAACTACTTAGAACAATAAAATAAATATCTGAGGGCTAACAGACTGGTTAAAAAAGGAACTTCATGAAGAAAATAGAAACCGTCCTAGCTGGTTTGGCTCAGTGGATAGAGCGTCAGCCTGTGGACTGAAGGGTCCTGGGTTTGATTCTAGTCAAGGGCACATGCCAGGGTTGCAGGCTTGATCCCCAGTAGGGGGCGTGCTGGAGACAGCCAATGAATGATTCTTTCTCATCATTGATGTTTCCATCTCTCCTTTTCCCTTCCTCTAGGAAATCAATAAAAATATATTAAAAAAATAAAATAGAAACGGCTACTGAATATTTGTATTGTTTTACTATATGTTGCCTGTGTTTTACTCCAGATTCTTCAGAAAATGTACCTAACTGGTTAATACTCTTTGTGAACTTGAATTTGCTTCTGGGAGATACCACATAGTTCTGAGTCCTGCTCCAAGGTAGAAGAGGTAGACTGTGTCTAATGCTTTATTCATATGGATAAGATTCAATTTGTGTCATTTTTTAAAAATATTTTTATTGATTTCAGAGAAGGGAGAGGGAGAGAGAGGTAGAAACATCAATGATGAGAATCATTGATTGGCTGCCTCCTGCACACCCCCTACTGGGGATCAAGTCCGCAACCCAGGCATGTGCCCTTGGTCAGATTCGAGCCTGGGACCTTTCAGTCCGCAAGCTGACACTCTATCCACTGAGCCAAACCGGCCCGGCCAATTTGTGTCAACTTGTAATTTTTTTGG
>NW_006294609.1:2522527-2537120 GCF_000327345.1 Myotis davidii | reverse complement strand
AGGGAGGGGTAAAGACAGAGAGAGAGAGAGAGAGAGAGAGAGAGAGAGAGAGAGAGAGAAGCATCAATGTGAGAGAGACACATCCATTGATTGCCTCTAATAGGTGCCCTGATCAGGGCCAGGGATTGAGCCTGCAACTGAGGTACATGCCCTTGACTGGAATCGAACCCTGGACCTTCAGTCCGAGGGCCGACACTCTATCCACTAAGCAAAACTGGCCAGGGATCAACTTTGAATTTTATCAAACTGATGTCTATTAGTTATCAACAATCAAGTGAGACAAAAACAAGTATGACTTTGAACTTGAATGTGGTACTTTGGGCCAATCATAAGACAAACAACTCCTTGGAAGAGCAGTCTGTTATTATAGGCCAGATGGATAAGAGTTGAGTGTTTTAAAAATGTAGTGCACTAAAATTAGGTTGGTTTGTTAACATTACTGTTTGACACAGTTATCCCAGCAGTTTCTAATTTTAAACACTCTCTTATTCCACTTATTTTTTTCCCCCTATTCTGGAAGTTACCTATTTTTTATCTTAAATATTTCCAAAATAGGTGAGTTTCAAACCAATTTTTTTAAATATTTTATTGATTTTTTACAGAGAGGAAGGGAGAGAGAGAGAGAGTTAGAAACATCGATGAGAGAGAAACATCGATCAGCTGCCTCCTGCACACCTCCTACTGGGGATGTGCTCGCAACCAAGGTACATGCCCTTGACCGGAATTGAACCTGGGACCCTTCAGTCCGCAGGCCGACGCTCTATCCACTGAGCCAAACCGGTTTCGGCTCAAACCAATTTTAAATCATACCTGTTAAACTACATAGATTGCAGTGATTACATGATACATGAAAATGCTCAAAGAACCGGAGCCTTAACCATATATCACTTGAAACACACATAATAGACTTAAAAGAAAAAAACACCATAATATCTTGTAGCTCTTCCAAAGAGGAGGAATCTCTTTCCCCACCGCTGAATCTGAGCTGGTCTTCCTGACTTGCAAGATTATCAGTGGATAGCAATTGCTGTTCTTGTGGAACTTAAATTCTAGTGAGGGCGGAAAGGCAGACAATAAACAATAAACAAAGTAACTATGTAATAGTAGAAAGTATTATGGAAAAATGTAGATCAAGGGAGGTTGGGAGTGATTGGGTGGCGTGTGTGTGTGTGTGAGTGTGTGTGTGTGTGTGTAGACTCTTAAATCAGGTGGTCAAGGTGAGGGAGGTGAGGGTAAATGGATTTCAAGGGGAAAGTGATTCAAGCAAGAAAACAGAGCAGATGCCCCAAGGCAGGCATGAGATATCTCTGCTCTGGCCACTCTAATCAGAGGACCATCAGGAGAACCTGTAATGTGAAATTCTTCTTCTTCTTCTTTTTTTTTGTAATGTGAGATTTTTAACTACGAGTCCATAGACCTTTGGGGCAGAATTTAGAAAAACCATTTATTTCAAACTTAACCATTTATTTCAAATATAAATGTAGGCAATACATTCTGTTCCTACCACATGCCTGCTATGTCTGTCCTGATCTTTTCTTTTTTTAAGTATATGTCTATTGATTTTAGAGATGAAAGAGAGCGAAAGAAACATCAGTGATGAGAGAGCCATTGATTTGCCTGCCTCCAGCACACCCCACACTGGGGACTGAGCCCACAACCTGGGCATGTGCCCTGAACCTCCTGGTTCATAGGTCGATGCTCAGCCACTGAGCTACGCTGATAGGTCCTGTCCTGATCTTTGATTCCCTAAATCAGTGGTCGGTAAACTGCGTCTCGCGAGCCACATGTGGCTCTTTGGCCCCTTGAGTGTGGGGCCAGAAAGTTTCAATTGCACTGTACGTGCGCGCCTGCACGTGGTATTTTGTGGATGAGCCACACTCAAGAGGTCGCAGTTTGCCAACCACTGCCCTAAATCATGCAAGCATATTAGCTCTCAACCACCTTCATAGATTGAGCCTTCATATATTCTTCTGTATACTAATCTATAAAACCTTTAAATTGGACCAATATGAACAGCAGACTGTGATTGGTTCAGAGAGTCAAAAGTCAGGATAGGAATGGAGAGAGAGTGGTAAGAACAGAAGGACATTTGTTTGAAGCCCGTGAGAAATTTGCCCTGGGTCTAGTCCCACAACCTATCCTAGTCCAGTTTACGTGTCATTCGCCAATTATGACTAACGAACTGGCCTCCACGACTGAAAACATGAACAATTCACCCTGGTATGATGGCAGCCCTCCAGAGAAGCAATCTTGCCTGTCTAGAACCATAGGAAGCTGAGTCAGGATCTACCAGTTGCATTTTCAGTGAGTCCTTGTATTCTGAAAATTCCACATGTAGTCAGATTGTGAATAGTTAATTTTGTTTAGAAAATGTACTTCTAGAATTTGTGATATGTCAGACTTTCCCCATTACGACAGATATAATGAAAAGATTAGTACTATAACTTTTCTTTAAAAAAATTTCTTGATTTCAGAGTGGAAGGGAGAGGAAGAGAAAGAGATTGATGGAAACATCAATATTGGGAGAGAATCAATGATTGGCTGCCTCCTGCACTCCCCCTACTAGGGCTCAAGCGTGCAACCTGAGCATGTGCCCTGACTAGGAATCGAACTGTGATCTCCTGGTTCCTATGTCGATGCTCAACCACTGAGTCACACCAACTGTTTGGTTTTTTTTTTACATGACCTGTTCTTTCTTTTGCTTAGGTTATAAAATATTTTTGGTATTTTTGCCCCAGTCATTCTTTCTACACTTTAAAAAATTATCTCATACTTTAAAAAATCTAAAAAAAGATTCAGAAAGAAAACCTAAAATATAGTGAGATTGGGGCACAGTGAGCCAAATTTGGACAGGAATTAGTAAAATCATCTACATGAAAAGAAACTTAGTTGTAAGGGGATAGTCTTACTAAGCACATTTAAATCGTGGGGAGGGAAGCAATTTTCCCTTTTTTTAAATAATGCTTCACCAATTTGTATGTCATCCTTGCAGGGGCCATGCTAATCTCTATGGTTCCAATTTTAGGATATGTGCTGCTGAAGCGAGTACAGAAATAATTTTTCAATATCAGCTTTAATCAATAACCACATTATTGGATATCAGATGGTGAATTTGCAAAACAAAAATGATTTTGCAAAATAGATCATCACACCTAAATGGCCAATTGATAAAGGAAAAGATTCAAAGATTTGACTCCTAACAATTTGACACATCTGTACTTCAAAAGCCATCATAAATAAGTAAAAATATACATGACAAATCAAAAACATAAGTGTACAGTGTACTTAACAAAAGGTATATATTTTTAATAGCTCCTTTAAGTAAACAAATAGAACAATGAGCAAAGGCTATAAAGCCACGTCACAGAGAAATAACAATTGCAATGAAAACATATTCAATCTGATAATACAGTAATGCGTCCTGTATACATTTGCACAAATATTATCTCTCCCTCTCCCAACCTCTCTGAAATCAAAAATCTATTTAAAAATAAATAAAATGTTCACTGCAGCATTGTTAACAAAATATTGTAAACAATCCTATATAATAAAAGGCTAATATGCAAATTGTCCCCACGGGCTGGAGTTCAACCGACTGGGAGTTAGATGTGTGCTGAACACCAGGAGGTGGCAGGCAGCAGGGGAGGTGCTGCCGGCCCAATGGGCCCCAATGAGAGCGGCACCATGGTGGGATGGTGGAGCAGGTGAGTGGGCGGTGCCAGGCCAAGGTGGGTGCAAGCGGGCACCCTGATCGCCCCACCGGTCATCCCGATCGCCCCACAGATCAGCCCCGATTGCTGGTCAGGCCTACGGACCCTACCCATGCATGAATTTCATACACTGGGCCTCTAGTATTGAATAAAATGTTGTATGCTATTATGCAGCCATTAAAAATAATAGATTCATCCAGCCAACGTGGCTCAATGGTTGAGCATCTATCTATGAACTAGGAGGTCATGGTTGATTTCTGGTCAGAGAACATGCCCAGGTTGCGGGCTCCATCCCCAGTGGGTGTGGAGGCCGATCAATGAATCTCTCTCATCATTGATGTTTCTCTCTCTCCCTTCCTCTCTGAAATCAATAAAAATATTAAAAAAAATATAAAAGGATTTCAGCCCTACTGGTCTGGCTGTGGTTGAACATCAACCTATGAACCAGCAGATTATGGTTCAATTCCCAGTCAGGGCACATGCCCAGGTTGCAGGCTCGATCCCCAGTGGAGGTAGCTAAGCAAATGATTCTCTCTTATCATTGATGTTTCTATCTCTTCCTAAAATCAATAAAAAATATATTTAAAAAAAATAGATTTCAAATACTGACAAGGAAAGTGTAGCATAATCTCACTTTTATTAAAACACATACTTATAAGACTTATATATACAAAATACTAAAAAAAATTCTTAGTATTTGCTCAGAAAAAGTTATACCAAACTGTGAACATCGAGCAATGGGAACTGAAACTTGTGATTTTATATATATATAAAGGACTTTTACTTGTTTGTTTACATTTATGAAACAAATATATATATATTACATTTATATTCAGCAACAAAATCAAGAATTTCCATTTTGGGGAAGAAATAAACATTTGGGGTTTAGAAAATGGCTTGCTGAGAAAATAAATTTGATAAGTTACAATTTGGGTGTCCTATCTATGGGTTATTCTCCTTCAAATGCATGGCTTTGTTACTCCTTCCACTTATAATTTTAAAAGCATTTTAAATAAAGAAAAATAAAACATCTTCACCTTAATTTACTCTTTAAATGGTTATAAAAGGGTATAAATTAATTGCAAATGAAAATGCACTAAAAGTGGGACCTAAAGCCTAGACATTTAACACCAGCTAATGGAGGGTATGAGATGCGAATTTTACAGAAAGGCTGTTTTCTAAATTATAAAACCCACAGATTCAAATCCAAGTGTGAATCACAAAGACGTGCTCTACAACACGATAAGGAAGGATTTCTTTCACTCTAATTAATCTTACAGCCTCACTCTCTGCCCCCCACCCCAATGCAGTTATTTCTTTTGGGGACAAAAAAGAAAAAGAAAAAAAAGATCCTGTTTTTTGGACAGCTGCACTTTTGATATTCCAATATTCTAGCTAGATTGCTGGAGACTTACAAAGCATGCTTGTTCATAGACTTCTGATTTATTAAGAATATAGTCATGGCTCTGTAATTGAACACTATACTTTAACAAAATACTTTAATCCTAAACATTTTTTTTTAATCCTAAACATTTAAAAGTGAATTTATACCACTAATTCCAACAAATCTATTAAGTTGAAGGAAAAAATAATGCTAAATGCTGAAGAAAAACACAGCTTGTGTGGACATGGGTTCTTGAGAACAGAGTCACACCTTACAAGCTACTTGGGTATTCACAATTGTTACAACACCCTTGTTTGTTTTACCTTCTAATGACAATCTACACAGTAGGAGACAGAAGGGACAAATGATTCCAGCAGAGAACCTGAAGAACAGAACCAACGAGGAGGAAGGCTCTTGTTGGTAGAAAGTAGACTGACTCTTTGACCACTTAAAGGAATGCAATCTTTTGAAAAAAGAAATCCGCCATTTGGTAGTTTAGCAAGGCTTTCTACTTACCTGTGCAAGGAGGTGGCAAAGAGCTGGCTTTGTTTTAGCAACCTGTGTATTACAGCTCACATTCCTTTCACCCCAAGGCAAAGATTAGAAACTGGTCCCCACCCCTGAGCCAAGTCCATCCTGAAGTACAAGTGTTTGGTTATGACCTCACCTACCACACCTGGAGCCTTGTCACAGCATGGACAAGTCCAAACAGTACCTTGTTCCTCCATCCAACATTCTTCATATACTCAAATACAGCCAAGAGAATAAGTTTTAAAAATGGGGCACCTTCGGAAGGCAACTACTTCCCATTTTTCTGGGCCCCCTTCTATAAAATGTCTCCTCTCTCCAATTTATTCCAAATTCTGCTTCAGGATTTTTCTTCCTAAAACTCCTCTTGGATATTTTCAATTAGGTCACTGCACTGATAAATCTTTAGGTCATTTTCCCTAATAAAATTCAAACTCCATAGTAAAGCATCAAGAGTTCTTACATCAGTGAACTTTTCTACATCAGTCTTTCTTTCTACCATCCTACAATTCTTGAGTGTCTGCTCGTTTTTGTTTTTAATGATTTTTAAAAATTGATTTTACAAAGGGAGAGGGAGAGAAACCTCTATGTAAGAGAAACATTTCCATCTGGGACTAAACCCGAGACCCAGGTACACGAGTATGGCCTGACCAGGAGTCGAACTGGCAACCTTTCGGTGCACAGTATGACACTCAACCGAGCCACTCCACGCCCAGCAAGTATCTGCTTGTTTTAATCAGGTGATTTCCTGTACATTTTGATGCTCATTGTCTATGGAAATCCTCCTACCTACACTTTTAAGGATTAGCTCAAAGGCTCTCTCTTTCCAGGAGTCTTCAAATACCCTCCAAATGAACTTAAACCCATGGCCCTGTGAATCTGAAGCCAGTCCTCCCTAAGTGCTTCTCCCATCACCCTAAAATAACCCAGGTACCCCTCCTCACATGGCCACTTAGTGAATCTCAGAACTAAGTAGTATTTTCTCCCACCAGTGTATAAGCTCCTTAACGCAGAGTCTATCACTGCCTCAATATGTAACTGAATGAATCAAGAATTAGAAGCCAATTTTTGGAGAAACCAGGGCTTCTGGCAAGGAGGCAGGACAATGGTTTTAAGAGCATGGATGTGGCCATCAGAGCGATCTAAACTTAGATTCACTAGGTTATTTACCAGCTGTGTGTCTTAAGCATTTCCTCTAAAAAAATGAAGTTTGCAAAACATACCTAATATGGTGATTGTGTAAATGGGCTAAAGCACAAACATACCTTAACATTTCATCTGTGGCATATGCTAAGGAGATGATTGTTAGATATCTCTGTTGTTCAGATTCTGCTAATGCAATACTTAAAGGGACATTTAGCCCCGGCTGGTGTGGCTCAGTAGCCAGTCAGGACACATGCCCTGGCTTGATCCCTGGTGCGGGGGTGCGGGGGCAGCTGATTGATGTTTCTTTCTCCCTTCCTTCTAAAATCAAAACTTTTTAAAAAATACATTTTTATTGATTTCATAGAGAAAGAGAGGGAGAGAGAGCTAGAAACATCAATGATGAGAATCATGGATCGGCTGCCTCCTGCATGCCCCATACTGGGGACGGAGCCCACATCCTCCGCATATGCCCCGACTGGGAATCGAACCATGACCTCCTGGTTCACAGGTTGATGCTCAAACAGAGCCACGCCAGCCGGGCAAAACTTTTTTTTTTTAAAAGGCACATTTAAACAACCACTGCTGTGATTTAGGGCAGCGGTCGCCAACCGGTGGTCCACGGACCACTGGTAGTCCATGAGGTCTGAAAGGTTGGCGACCGCTGTTTTAGGGAACAGGCAAATCTCTGGTTGAAGACTGGCCTCTCCATCACCGCTGCTTGGATGTTGACGAGTACTTTAACCTCTATGCCCTGAAATTTCCTTATGTTACATACATAACATGGTGACAATATACTTCTCCGACAGAATTACTGAGTAATAAAGATCATAGAAGAGGTTACTTTTATGTACTTCAATTCCTAGAGAAAAAGCCCAAAGTATTTAACATTTTATTCAATTTCTAGCATGTTCTGTGAGGCCCTTGAAAAGAAATTTTCCTCTTTCAAAAAAAAAAAAAAAAGAAAGAAAATAAATTTTCCTCTTTCATATATAATTTCCCTTCCCTTTACTGTTTATAGAACAATTGGATGACTGAAGTTGTCAAAATGAAAACTAAAGCCAGAATGGTTCTATTTTGCTCCCTCTGCTGGCCTAAGAGCAGGATAGTACCAGGTGGGGCAAAAGTAGGTTTACAGTGTATGTGAGTTTATTCCTATATTATTAATTATTGGATTATTTTTCATACAAACTGTAAACCTACTTTTGCCCCACCCTGTACTATCTGAGACTAATAGTTCAAGATCACTTAAATATTTATTTTCATGAACTTGACTATAAAGATGTAATAGTATTGCACATAAAGACAAAAACCCCCGCAAGAAACTGATTCAGATCCTGGTGGGGTACCTCAGGTGATTAGAGTGTTGTCTCCATAGGCCAAGGTTGCAAGTTTGGTCTCCGGTCAGGGGACACACAAGAAGCAACCAATGACTGTGTAAATAAGTAAAACAACAATTCAATATTTCTCTCTCTAAAATCAATAAATTAAAAAAAAGGGGGGGGACGGACACACACCCATTGTTTCAGCTCTTAAAGACCTGATAATTAAAAGCATTTTTTTTATATCTACTTTCTACTTTTAACTATTATTTATCATGGGGTTCAAGTCCAGAATTTTTTTTTTTTTTTGGTACAAAGGCTAGTTGCCCTCCATTATTTTCAAAATGATTAAGATTCTGCTCCTTTATATTTAAGGTTGAAAACCACTAAAAACACCCAAATTTTCCAATTTCTTATATTTCCTTTGTTTTTCTTCCATTTATAGTTCCACTAATTTTTACAACCATATAATTTAGTTCCAAATTTACAGGGTTTTATTTACTAATTTAACTGTGAATCACCTTTTTGTATTCAAAGTCTTAGATTATGTATTTGAAAACTAATTTATTAAACCTTTGTACACAAAGACGATCGATCATACCTGTGTCGCAAGCTTATATGAAGAATGAAGTTATAAAAAAATAAAAGGGTCATTAAAATTGATGTATGTAAATCACTTACAAAAATACCCCAAGTGGGATAAAGCTGCTCATCCCTGATTTTTCTCATTTGGTTGTCGAAGTTGAAATGTGAATTTAAAATGGTTAGAATTTTTTCTTTAAAAAAGTGATCTACTAAACTTATATACAAGATAATTAGCAAAATGTAGAAAGGGAAAACAATGTACAAAAGACGCTAAAAACCATCACTCTGCACGGACACTCACAACCCAAAAATAGTATAAGCAAACTACCTCTAAACCTCTATACTTACATTCCCCCACGTTCTTAGTAGTGAGAATAAAATACGGTAAGCCAGCGAGCCCGATCTTTCCATTCATTAAAACAGGCCTGACTTTAAGCCACAAATAAGCCTCTGACAGATTTTTAAACATGGGAGGGACAAACAGGAAGACGGTTCATCTGTCCACTTAGTATTGTGACCAGGACACAAAGTTGTAGATCATGAACTAGGTCTTGGTGCTGTGTCAAGCAGTTACTCAGAAGTCTTCTTGTTTTTCTGCTGGTTTCGGGGTGAGTTCTTTAACAAGTTTCTTATCCTGAGGTACATTCCAGTCGATTCTGCCATATTCTCAAATTCGAATGGCATTATTCCAGTTGCGAACTTGCTCATATCAGGGATAGGACTGTGAGTTTTAGTGGCTGTGGAAGGACTGGGGTCCAGGGGCAGGAGCTTCTGGCTGCCTCCGTTCCTGATGTCACAGTTCGATACCACACTGCCGTCATCGAGAGGCGCACCTTCAGAGCCTCCCTCGGCAGACTCCTCCTTGTCCTGCCGACAAAGCATTGTCGCGTCGGACTCTGGACTCTCTGGATGTTCAACTTCTGATTTCTTTGCACAAGTGTCCTGTTCCTTGGGCTCAGGCTCCTCTGGCACCTGCTTTTCAGATGGTTTTCCCTCTGGGACAGGCAGCTCTAGCTCGTTTGGACAAGGGGAAGAGGCAACCGAATTTCCAGTTAAAGGTGTGTCAACAGCAATGTCAGAATCGCTGTTAACGCTCTCAGCCTGCTCCAGGGCTGCCCATATCCGCCGCTGCTGCTCTTCGAGTTCTTCCAGAGTCAGTGTGTCCTCCTCCATAGGCGCAGGTGCTGTCCTGGTCTGTGGTGAGTCACTGGGAGTCAGTGGTGGGGTGCCCTTGGGAAGCGGAGGAATGAAAGTGGGCGAAGTTCCCCGTGGTAGTGGAGGAGTGTCAGGGGGCAATGGTGGCTGAAACCGAGTAGCATTCCCACTCGAAGATACATGCAGGGCCTCCGCATCTGCAATAAGAAAGGCAAGAAACTTTCAGTTGTCAGAGCACTTGGCTGTACTAGCATGTATTCCCTGAACTTGGGGATAGTCAGAGATTCAACGGCCAAAAATAACTGGCTTGAAGGGGAAAACCCTGTGAATACTCATACGTGACCTTCACCTCATCCTCAAGCCACCTGAAAACACGGACACCTGCAGGGGAAGCTACGGGACCTTCCAGTGCCAGGAACATTAACCGACCCCTTTGGCAACTGTTTTCATGCTGTTACATCATGTTAGAGCTAGACACTATGAACAACAGCATGGAGATACAGAATAATTTCTAGGTTGTCTCCTGTAGCTGAAGATGGAATTCATGAAAGAATGCAGTAGAATGCTTGGCTGGAAATGTAGGCTGGCTGGATGCTGAGTGTGTGGAAGGCAGGAGGAAACAAAGGTAGGCAGACGAGGCAGAGACACCCCTCGGGCTTATTTCTAATTCTGTGTCTCTAGTCTAAGACCATTTGCCTGATCGGTGGGTTCATATAGCTAACTGGTCACTGGTCATCACCAGCTGGCTGTCCCCCACACACAGCAGATCCAAACTGTGCAAAACAAAGGAACTTCTTTCAAAAGCTGGAGTCTTCTCCTATTTGCTATTCTTGCTAATGGCAGCACAAGTAGTATCTGGCTAAAGACTCCAAAACTGAACCCTGCTGACCACCCGAGAGTCCTCCTTTCCTTCTGCCGCACCCAGGTCCTGGGCTCTCCGGGGTCCACCCTTTCTTGAAGATTGTCATAGTCACTACATTATTTCAGGCCACTCTTGTTTGTCACTTCAATAACTCAATAAAAATTAGAAACAAAACAGAAAAACCACACAACACAGTTGGGAAGAATAACTGGGGAAGCTTGGCTCGGCTCTGCCTTCTTGGACCAAGCTGCCACTGCTGGTCTCCGAGCACTGCCCCATCCGAGGGGCCAGGCCAGGGGCAGGACTGCTGGGGTGCAGGGGTGGGGGAGGGGGAGGAGGTGATGAGGGATCTAGGTCTGCCTAACTCAGGAACCCAGCAGGGAGGTGATGAGGGATCTAGGTCTGCCTAACTCAGGAACCTAGCAGGGAGGTGATGAGGGACCTAGGTCTGCCTAACTCAGGAACCCAGCACACTGGCCCATGCATCTCTCAGACCAAGTATGTCTTCCAACCCAGCTTTGACCGCTGACAGTGGGGATGCTCGGATCTCCAAGAATAAAATTCACTATTTAGTTGGTGCTCACAAAGAGCTTCTTTCTTACGGAACTCAGGAGCATGCGAATGTGTTCTACCTCCTCAGGAAAATCACAAGATGAGGTGAAACCTACCCGAGTCGAGCTCCATGTCCGCGGGGGAAGCCGAGCTGCTCCCCTTCTGCTTCTTCGGACTACAAGGGCTGGACCGAGACGAAGACCTCTTGGAGGCAGACCTCACGCTCGGCTAACGGAGGAACCAAAGCACAGTTACAGCGGGCAGACAAGAAATGCAACTTCATCCATCCCTTCACTCAAACATGACGCAGAAAACCAATCCAGAACCAAGTCCATGTCACTGGCGAATGCAGCTACCTTTTCCTTTTGATTCACCAGGAAACAGCAAGAGCTTTTATACTGAGCAAGCGAGGCAATAAGATGCTAACGCATTACAGAATCCCACAGCCACATGCAATACGTTTCTATAGAAGACTCTGAAAGTCTCTTTACCGCTTGGAAGTTTGAAGTAAGGTAACTGGCAAACACGTCCTTCTGCTGATAGGCCTGCATTGGTATAGAACCAAACATCCTCCATTCCTAATGACGAGAAGAGAAGGAATAAGCGTTTACCTAGGAATTGCCATGCTTTGAGATTTCTGTTCAAAGGAGGTAAAGTGGAGGTATCAAATTACATTTCTGCTTCATACGTGACTTTTCCTTTTTTGGGGGAATTAATGAAAATAATGGTACATTGAGGGGGAAAAAAACCTCAACTCTGCCTACAGAACAGTCAGGACTGAATACTAAAAGCTACTTGACAAAAATCACTTGACCCCAAAATGTCCTGCTTACTACAGGTAGAAGTTATAAGCAGTACCAACAAGGGCTCTTATCCGGCCTGGCTGGCTCAACCCTCTCCCGACTGCTCATTGCTCATTCCTCCTGACACATTTACTTGTGCTGTTTTCTATCTTCTGTTCTTTCCCTTTCAAAACTGATTACTTATCTTTAAGGTCCCACCTTTCTCTCTCATCACCAATAGCACATTCAACAGTGACTGTTACTAAGAATCACTCTGGGCTCTTGTCAAATGTGTAGATTCCAGAGACTGAGTCCATTAAGTCTAAGGGAGGGACTCAGAATGTGCATTTCCTATGAGGCCGCAAGGGGATTCCCATGTGGGCCAGGTCTTGGATCCACTTTCAGAGGCTCTGATGGCTTGTGCCAGGCAATTCAGCCCTTAATTTAGCCCATGCATTTTTTAAATTAAAATACTACTGCTACCATCACCATCACAAGACTTAATTGTTGAATTCTGAAACATAAGAGTTGGAAAAAAGTGTAGAAATCATTCCCATATAAGATGAAAAATTTTATTTTGAAAAACAAAAAACCCCACTATTTTTTTAAGGTATGTAAGATTTCACTTAAGATTCTAGTCAACATAAAGAAAATTTAAAAAGTTAAACACATTTACTTCTTTATGTAAGTAATTGCTAAATAAAGCTAAGATTTTGAACAATTTACATAGCTCATAAGAATAAAGAAACAATACACTTACATCTGGAATTCCTTTGGGAGTAGATATATTAAAACCTGGATAGTTTACCAATTTCGAGAGATCATAAGTGACATTTTGATTGTGTTGTATTTCTCCAGATTCTGTTTCCCCATCAGCAGCATCTATTACAGACCATCAAAAGGGTTAATATTGCTAGATGCCAATATAAATCTCTCTCCAGACCAAAAGCAGACCTGGAGGGTGCTTACCTTCATGGCAAAAGCATTATTCTGAGGACTTTAATCACAGTATGTCCGAACCACTAGGTCAGAACTGTTCGACAACGTGCACGTATTACTTTGATAAAATATTTAATATCTGGCAAGTCTGGTTCTTCTATGGGTTGCTTAAAAGTCTATTTTGCACCGGGCTGGAGTGGCTCAGTTGGTTGAGTGTCGTCCTGCATACCGAGAGGTTGCTGGCTCAGTTGCCCTCGTCAGGGCACAGGCCTGGGTTTCAGGGTCGATTCCTGGTCTGGTCTGGCCTCTTGATGTTTCTCTCTATTTTTTCCTCCATTTCCTTTCCTCTCTCTCTAATATCAATAAAAAAAATCCTCAGGTGATGATTTAAAAAAATAAAAAATAGCCTGGCCAGTGTAGCTCAGCGGCTGAGCGTCGAACCAAGAGGCCACTGGTTCGATTCCTGGTCCAGGCACATGCCCAGGTTGCAGGCTTGATCCCCTGTGTGGGCGTGCAGGAGGCAGCTGATCGATGATGTTTCTCTGTCATCGATGTTTCTATTTCTCTATCTCTCTCTAAAAGTCAATAATATATATTTTTTAAAAATAAAATTAAAATAAAGAGATTTAAGAGACTCTGAATTATCCACAGCCTTTTGTCCAAAGAATCCCTACCCAAACAAATAAGCTAAAAAAGAAAAGAGTTTGAATATTAGCATGACCTAAAAATTTATTAAAGGACTGTGCTAAATACCTTTTTGGTATTATTTGAGAAGGGGGAGGAGGCGTGATAAATTTTCTAAAAATACTTTTATTTTTAATTGTCTAAGTAATATGCAGAAAGATTTTCACTTAAAAATATTTAGAGCATTAGAGATAAAACTAAAATCTGTATCCCATCCTTTTTCCTGTCTCAGTTATGGATAAGCACTATTATGTTTGCTGAATATCGGTTCAGACATTTGCATTTTATAAAAAAGATTTATTTACTAGCTACCATGTGCCAGGCAGGCACTGTGCCACATGCTGGGGATATACTGAATGCAATGGATATGGTTTTAGCTATTGTAAACCTTACCATCTAGTTGGGAAAATATATACCACTTAAGTAAAACAGAAATAAATAATGCAATTTGACTAAAGCACTTAAATTATTCAATCAGTAAGTTTACTATTGCAACTTACTCATTTACAGTACTAATGCTTCATTCTTCTGTTATCTAAGCTTTGACATCTTTTTAAATGATAAGATGCCTCAAAGTAGATAAAACTTAAAGCCATTATTAACTGAAAACACTTCAATGAAAAATTTGAAGACAATTTTAGTGACATGGGTAGGAGTGTGTATAGGAGGGAGGATATAAGAAAAGACCAGAGTGCATGAGAGAGCTAATGAATTTTAAGTTATGTCACCACTTTTAAGTTATGTTTACCACTTAAGTAAAACAGAAATAAATGTAAACGGTGACAGGGTCTGAAGGAAGCACACAGGGAACGGTGAGAAAAACTGGAGGACAGTGGATGAATGAGGTGGTCGGGGAGGGCATCTATGGGGCTAAACCCTAAAATCTAGATGGTTCGTGGTCAAGATCTTTTAAAAATATTTTACATAAATAAGTCCTTAGAGAAAAC
>NW_006294609.1:2510188-2521988 GCF_000327345.1 Myotis davidii | reverse complement strand
TAAACCCCTCCCCTGCCGTGATTGGAAGTCATGGTCAGATGGACGGCTTCACAGACACATTATTTGGAAACAGGGAAGCAAATGCCAGAATAAATAGTCGAATGGGTGGAAAGATGTTGTTTCTGGGAGAAGGGTGTCAGCATTAGTTGAGGAGCCTCGGGGGAGATAGGGCAAGATAAATTTGATAAAAATATTTTAAAATTATTTCCCCCTCACTGTTTATTCATTAATTTTTAATATGTTTTTATTGATTTCAGAGAAGGAGGGGGAGAAAGAGATAGAAACATAAATGATGGGAGATAATTATTGATCTGTGCCTCCTGCACATCCCCCACTGGGGATTGTGCCTGCAACCCAGGTACATGCCCTTGACCGGAATCGAACCTGGGACCTTTCAGTCCGCAGGCCGACGCTCTATCCACTGAGCCAAACCGGTTTTGGCAATGAAATGTATTTTAATAAACACCACCTTTATAATTATTCAAAGTGTATGTATACATTTTGGGGAGACACCCTGTAGTTGAGATTTCAATGAACGTTTTCTAATGACTTGATGTATATTATCTAGAGCCTTGCTAGAGAAAACTTACATAATGATAATTACCCTAAGTACACAATGTCTCAAATATGTACTGGGGAAACAGAAATGGCATTCTATGGGAAACTGACAACAAGTACCTAATAACGCCTGGCTTGAATCTTCCAAACCTTTCTTCGACTTCGTCCGCATGGTACCGCTGTTGGAAGTTCTGATTGTTTGCTTCACCACAGGCATCCAAGTACTCTTTTCTCTTTTCGCTTATTCGAGCAGCATTCCGAGGCTGAATCGTAATGTATTTGAAAAGAATGGTATCAAGCACTTTAGAAATATTTCAGAAATTAAATAAATCTATGCCCTTTGCTTAGGTCAAGCAGATTATTTTAGTTTTTAATGTATAAGGAACAAGTATAAAAGAGGCTGGATATTTTAGAAAAATAAGCCAGAAAGAGAAGCAGTCACTTTAATGTTTTATTACCTCAGTATTACCATAACATAAAATCAAGTTTTAAAAATATATTGTCTAAAAATTAACTGATAATCTTCCATTCATTTCAAATACAGAGCACTGTAATCAAGTTTTAAAACAATCTAATGCCTTAGAATTTAAGTAAATTTTTCAAAATCCAAGACTACAGGAAATTAACAGAGGAAGTTTCTTCATATCACACAATGCCATAAATATGTTGAAAACACTAGAAAGCTCTGGTTCAAAGATATTTTTTTCCATGGGAAAAAACTTTACCATTGAGCAATCTTTCATTTGATGTTCTTCGGAACCACAGTTGAAACAGTGAGGCCTTGGCCTATTTGGTCAAAAAACAAAGATTTTCACAATGTAAGTGAAACTATAAAAGCAAATCGATAAAATCTTAGATGACAGCAAAGTGTACCAGAACTTAGGAAGTGCACTGATCACAGATTACTAAAATCTGCAATGGGTACACTTTCAGCTCCCATACTTGGTGATTTAAACAACAGCACTTTTAACCAAGAACTGGATGCTCCTGATTGATCTGTTACCTCTGAGTTTTGCCAGTGGTTCGTACCAAAAGCACCGAGGCAAACAGATCCTATTCCTTTAGGCCACATGGAAAGGGGCAGATGGTTTTAAGGCAGCAATCACAGTGACAGCAACAATTCAAGCCTTTCCACCCACCCAGACACACTAGGCATGAACCAATGAATTCCAATCAATACCAATTTAAACATTTAATACAGGTCTCTATATTAAAATTATAGCTTAATCTGTAATTTATTTACAGTAAGCCAGCAATAAAGAATATTAACTTTCCAAGCTAAAGGAGTTTATGATTTGTGTTTGTTTTTTTTAAAGCAGAAAACAAAATAAAAACAACTCCCCACACAAACCTTTTGGCCTTTACTTGTATTTCTTGCCCTTCTAGAGAAACAATGTGGCTGAAGACTTGCTGGTACCTTTAGTAAATTTTATTAAGGAATGGTTATCATTGTCTGCAAAATTTGGTAAAACTTTTAAAAGGTGAACTTAATGGCAAGATGAATAAAAGATCTTCATTCACTATGTAGGATACTTGGGTATTTCCCATCCTTCGGTAAGCTGAGGGTTTTCATTTAGTAGCGGTTGCCCCAATTTATCAAGGCAAAAATTAGTAAAATACAGGACACTTCCTACAACCTGCAGAAAACAAGTCAAAAAATATTGCTATTGAAGCAGGAAAAAGAAGACATTGAGTAATGTAAGACTATGATTAATTGTTTTAACGATTTATTTTGGATGAAGTTATTAGAAATAATCAACTCCCTCGTTAAAGGAGCCAGATTTGGATGTGTAAGTAAAAGCTACATGTTTATATTTCCCTATGCCTCCACGATTATTGAGCATTTTCTCTTTGAATCATTACTATCAGCTGTACCCTCTCCAGACTTAAAAAATAAAAACTTGCCCACAACTCTCACTTTTCCTTCCAATTCCCCATTTCTCTGTTTCCCTTACAACAAGACCCTCAGAAAAGTTGTCTGTATATTGATTCCATTTCCTTACCTCCCAGTCTTTTCTTTTCCCTCCATTTTTTTTGAAAAAGCTCATATAGAAAAGTTGAAGAAATGGTATAATGAACACTCATGTACCCTCCATCTAGATTTAACAATTGTTGACATTTTGGTACGCACATCTGTTTTCTCTCTCATACACATACTTTTTTTTTTTTTCAGATTTACTTTTTACTGAGCCGTGTAAACAATGTAAGTCACCACCACTATCATCACAGTATAAGCCATTATTTTATCTGCCCTGAGATGAGTACAATAACTTCCTAGTTTCCAGTTTCCGATTTTTATACTTCACCCCTATGTAATTCAGTATGGGCCTTCTAAGAATAAGAACATTCTCTTATAAACCATCTCTCTACATTCTGTACGGCCAGCCCTTAGTCCCGCTCTATGTGATTCCAGACCCGTGTGATGAAATATAATTTAAATGCTGGTAACCCCCAATGTTGTCTGACTGCTCCTAGACTCCAACCTTGTATACGCCAATGCCAATTTGACAGCCCTCACTGGACATGTAAGAGGCGTCTCAAACTCACCTAATTAAAACCGCACTAGAGCCCTATCCTCTCTATACCTGCTCTTCCCTCCAGCCTTGCCCATCACAGAAAAGGCAGCAACGTTCTTCCAGTTGCTGAGGACAAAAGCTGGAGTCATTACGACTACCCTCATTCTCATATTCTACATCCAGTTCATCAAAATATTCGATCAGTTCTACTTTCAAAGCATCTCCAGGTTAAAAGCACTTCTTATCGCCATCATCATCATCTTGGTCTAAGCTATTTCATCTCACCTGCGATAAGTGCATTAACTTCCTAACTGGTTTCCAGCTTTCATATGCAACCAGCTACAGACTTTTCCACAGAGAGCCAGTTCTTTTATAAATTCAAGTTATATCACATCTCATTTCTACTTAAAATCCTCCAATGGCTTCTCATCTCACTCAGAGTAAAATCTGAAGTCCTCACTGTGGCCTGGAAGGCAATGTAAGGATCTAGATCAGTGGTTCCCAACCTTCCTAATGCCGCAACCCTTTAATACAGTTCCTCATGTTGGGGTGACCCCCAACCATAAAATTATTTTCATTGCTACTTCATAACTGTAATTTTGCTACTGTTATGAATTGTAATGTAAATATCTGATATGCAGGATGTATTTAGGCGACCCCTGTGAAAGGGTTGTTCGACCCACAGGTTGAGAACCACTGATCTAGATCCTCTGCTGTGCAGTCAGAAGCATGGATGAAAAGCCTGACTTCACCCCTTTCTAGCTAAGGGGCTACTGGCAAGTTACTTAGCTCCCATATCTGTTTCCTCATCTGTAAAATGAAAAGAACGACAGTATCCTTAGGAGGAACATCTGCAAGGAGCTTACAATAGACAGTACTGGCTATGTATAGTGGGCAATGTATGCATGCTTCTGCCCCGGGGCTCTCCTCTTCCTTCTACTGCCTGGAACTCTCCTCTCTCAAACTGCAGTGAGGCTCACTCCCTCCAATTACTCACATCTTGGTTTAGAGAGGCTGTCACCAAGTACTCACTATATACACCAAATATCCCTCAGGTACTAACTCCTTAACCTGCTTTATTTTCCTTCAGAGCACTGCCTTTCCCACTATAATGTAATTCAAGGAGGGCAAGGACTTTGCCTTTCTTAAAATTTTATTACTATGTCCCTGAAACCTACAACAGTCCATAGTACAAAGGAGCATTTAGTAAATATTTATTAGTACTCATTAAAGAACAATATTAGCCCAGCCAGCATGGCTCAGTGGTTGAGCCTCTCTAAACCAAGACGTGAGTAATTTGAGGAAGTGAGCCTCACTGCAGTTTGAGAGAGGAGAGTTCCAGGCAGTAGGTCATGGTTCAATTCCCAGTCAGGGCACATACCTAGATTGTGGGCTAGATGCCCAGTAGGGGGCGTGAAAGAGGCAGATGATCAATGATTCTCATCACTGATGTTTCTATCTCTCTCTCCCTCTCTCTGAAATCAATAAAAATATATTCAAAATAAAATAAAGAATCAAATTAACTAATGTGTACAATTCCCACTTTCCAGGCAGGTGCCACTAAATCCCAGAATCTCAGTTTAGAAGAGAAATGAAAAGTGATCTGGTTCAAATTCAGAAATCTTTCTTTAAAGTGCCCGATAGCATCTCAGTCTTTGACTCCAGTACCATGGAATTTGCTTTTTTTAAAAAATGAGACAAACCACTTTGTTTTTTACAGGCTTGAAATTCCTACGTACTAAACGTTGAGTTGGAATGTGCCTTTGTTCTCAATCCAATCACTGGCCTAGTTCTGCCACTTGGCACTGCATAGGATGACCCAAAAATGACACCTTTGCAAATAACAGCCTTCATTGCATTTGTAGAGATGTGACCTCCCTTGTAAATTTTTTCAATGAGATGTGTGGGCTCTTCATCACCCCAGCAGCCCCATGTTTTTAAAGCTGTGGTTGATCAATGGGTCACAGTACTTCATAAACAGGAAAACTAGTCTTCCTCTCATAGAACCCAGGATTACATCATCATCTTAAAAAAATTGTAGTTGCAAAAAATCACACCAGTGCATCGCATTGACATTGCTCAACTCCGCACAGGTACTGAAAAGGCCTAAACATGGGTTCGTCCCTGTTAAGCTTCTTCTATTTAAAATGTTTTCAATTTCATATCTGCCATCTGTGATATTAACTATGTACCCTTCTCAGCTTCAACCATTTGTAAATTCAACAGCATGTTTCCTATACCTTCCTCCAAGTTCTTGAAAATAAACGCAGAGAGGTCGGTCAGGATGAATCAAGTCCTCCAGGCAATGTTGACTGTGCTTCCAGGTCACAATAAAATAGTCATTAAAAAGCAAACTATAGTATTTAAAAGTTGAAGTCCACAGGGTTGTTTGTAACAAATGTAATGAAAGAATGTGTGACCATCTGATGACATGTGACTATCCACATTATCATTTAAATGCTGCCCAACTGACACAGGATAGGAAACATGTACCTGCAGAATTCCAAAGCTAAAATGTCCAAACTTACACTAAAAGCTTCCTTGTTGTTTTCAATGGTACAGGATTCTTCTACTTTATGGTCCTCTTCTAGCATAACACTGGATGGCTGACACAAAGAAAAACACACATTACAAACCAAGTTTCAACTTTAAAACTCAAATATTAGCAATTTGGACACACCCACTTTATTTTCTAATACATACACAATGGTATCATTATGGTATATAAAAGTTTGAATTCACTTGGTCATAACTAAGGTGAGTTAAGTTAAGCTAGGTAGGAATGCTTATGAAAGAAATTTCACAAGTAGGAAAATTAAAAAAGATATACAAACTGTCTTCTGAAGCATTAGCATATACTATGACTTTCGTGTTAATAAATTTATGGAACTTTCAACATTTGAACTGATAAGGCAGACTTTCGTTTCTCTTGAAATCAGATAACCAGAAAGATTAAAATATGTAAATTTATATTACTAGTCAATTCTACTATCATCTTCACTGACCTCAAGCCACCAAAATATTCTCAAGTGCACCTTGAATCAAAACGTTAATATAATTTAGTGTTTTCTTACTGTTAACTGTATTTCCCATTTCTTGAATCTTCAAAAATTGTATATGGCCCGCCTGGTGTGGTTTGGTGGTTGAGTGAACCAGGAGGTCACAGTTTAATTTCCGGTCAGGGCACATCCCTGAGTTGTGGGCTTGGTCCCCAGTATCGGGGGTGAAGGAGGCAGCTGATCAATGATTCTCTTATCATTGATGTTTCTATCTCGCTCTCCCTCTCCCTTCTTCTCTGAAATCAATAAAAATATTTATTTAAAAAATTGTATATAGGTGAAAACTAAAGGTGATTTTAAATTTAATTAATCAGAATACTGTTCTCTAACTTCAGATAGACAGCTCAAGATCCTTATCTGAGAGTCTCACCTTAATTTCTAATTTTAAAAAGGCCCCACAAACATAATTCTGATCTTTTAAACATAAATTCATGCTCTAATATTCATGGAGTAAAATATCTCCAATTTATTTGGGCATGCTATTTATTTAACGTGTGTGTGTGTGTGTGTGTGTGTGTGTGGAAAGGACAGCACATGTTGGCTTTAGGGAAAAAGAATCCATATTCTATTAACTTAAGAAATACAGATTTTGGAGGAGCCTAAAATTAGTTTTCTACACAAATCCCCATGTCCAAGTTAGAAAATGAAAGAAAAGCCTTCAACTTTTCATACAGTCAGGTCTGAATCCGACTCCCATGAGAAAAGGAGCCACCATCCAAAAGAAAGCCCATGGCTGCTGGGCGGACCACAGGGAAAGAAGCCAGGTGAAAGACTGGCGGGGAACAGACCATCTTCATCATTTTGGCTTTGATTTAAGAGGATCCTGGTGGCCTAATAATTAGCAGTGAAAAGCATAATCTACTAATCATAAAGTCTCTTAAGTTTGAAATACCTGGGGCAAAAGATTAAAGGAAGTCTTTTCCACATCATTTTTCTGCTGATCCTCAAATCTTTTTACTAAATTTGACACAAACTCCTCTATTTCTTGATGATATTGCCTGCATGAGAGCACAAAATGGTCAGAATTCAGAAAGAGTAAAACAAGGAACTGACTGAAGTCAAGATTATGCCGCGTGTCATTTTTGTTACTTTGTGTTTCAGGTTTATCAAATCATTAACTCTGTAACACTCAGGATCTATAGTTGGTGCCAAGTTCACAAAACAATTAGGATAACCCAACATAGTGCTTGGCTCATCTGCGCTAAGAATAAACGGACTTTTAAATAAGTTTCATGTATTTAACTTCTAAATACATAATACATGCAAGTAGTTCCATATCCAAAAGAAGTGAAAGGGTTACACAATGAAATGCCTCCTTCCCACCCTGTCTGTTAGCCACCGATTTCTGCCACACAAAGGCAACCTATGCATTCGGTTCTTCCGCATCCTCCTCCCAGAGATTCCCTATGCACACATAAGGAAATACAATGCATAAATATTAAACTTGAAAAATAAAACGAAAATGCAATGCCAGCAAAACTACTGAGGTCTACTTCCTCCAGCCTTCCAGCTCAAGAACCACATTCATAAAACTTCTTCAGTCTCATGCGGGAGGTCCCGAAGGAGCCCAGCTTAGGCTGCAGTTGGGCAGCCAACTTCCTCTTCTGATTCAAGGATCTGTTAAGTCTCTTTAGCTCTGACATTCTAAGATTTTTGCAGGTGGGTGGTGCACAAGTTAGACTGCCGCAAGCTAGAGTAGATGCTGATTCTAGTCTGGAGGTGACAATGGTGTTAGAGCCCAATTGTGCCGGGCATCTGGCTGCTGCTACACTCACCATCCAGCTTCCCCTCCCCTCAGACCCTCAGGTTCCTCTTCTACTGAGATAAAGAAGGTAATGGACCTGCCCCATAGGTACCACTCTATGTATGGTTCCCTTTACCTCTTCACTTTACCCAGCACATAAGAGAACGTGATTAAGTGACATGGGATGGGGCAAGCAACTGTCTGAAATGTCTAGAACCAATCTTTGAGGAAGGCCTCAAACCATTTCAGAGCACTAGCAAGCACTGACGCAATGCAGTCATACTAGACTCAAGCATGCTGAAAGACTTTCTGTAAAGGTCTAGTTTTGATATTAAAAAATATATCATGCCTGGTCGGTGTGGTTCAAGAGCTGAGCATCGATCTATGAACCAGCCAATCAGTGATTCTCTCTCATCATTGATGTTTCTTCTCTCTCCTTTCCCTTCTGAAATCAATAAAAATATATTAAATAAATATATATATAATGTGGGGAAGCTTTGAAGATAGCCAACAGGGAAGACTGTTACCTGACGTGGCAAGATAAATGGCTAACATTATTGTTGCGGTGGTAGTGTTTTTTTTAATTAGGCAGTGGTTCTCAACATTCCTAATGCCATGACCCTTTAATACAGTTCCTCATGTTGTGGTGATCCCCAATCATAAGATTATTTTTGTTGCTACTTCATAACTGTAATTTCGCTACTGTTATGAATCATAATGTAAATATCTGATATGCAGGATGTATTTTCATTGTTCGCGACCCACGGGTTGAGAACCGCTGAATTAGAGGCTATTGGATTCTTACAGGCGATCACTTAGAGACCTAGGAGGTGGTCACTATTAATATCATGTTTTCCAGTGAGGAAACTGGTATGCAGAGAGGGTCAGTGATCTGCCCAGGTTCAGATATGCAGAAAGAAAGAAACCAAATTCAAGTTTACATGATTCTAATGTCCTTGCTCTTCATCAGGATTCCATAAATTTTAAGAATAAGGATGGGAGAAGTACAAATGAAAACAGCATTCTTATAGAAGACATTGTTTCATAAGCACATGAATTCATTATATTTAGAAAAGGGAAAATGACTTACTTTGAAATAACATTGTTCATAAATAGAATCTGTAACAAAGGTCCATCTAACTTAGTGTTGTTCACCAATATTCCACTAAAACAGAAGTTAAAACATATTCTTAGAAGAGTTAAAGCAAAACTTGCATACATACATATAAACACATGACCTATATAATTCCCAAGTACCAAAGATAATAGTTTCCGTATAAGACCAGGAACACAGTTTTCTCAGGAAAAATCTGTTTCACCACTTTACCTACTTCAACGGTTTTCCACAGAGGTATCCCTTACATAACATGTCTTTAAAATGTATCACAAAAAATTAAAAACCAGTTAACCTTTCAGTTTTCAACGACAAAGTTTCTTTACCTGATGGCTGTTTCTTTGTAAATTAGGGAGGAGGAGGGAAGGGAAGGAATGAGTAAACCAGCAGATTACAAGAATATATTTCTAAAAGAATCAGAGTGAATTTGCCTTAGAACTACATAGGAAAAATACACACTTTATAAATAAATGGATAGGTTATTTTCGGAGGGCAGAGCACATTGCACTAAATATCTCAAATCCAAGATTGTAAAGTCGAGATAGAAAAAGCATACTGTTCTGGATTTCACTTTCAAATACTGCAAAACAAAGTAAAAAAAAAAGCAACCTGGAAAACTGCAATATATCCTGTCAGGAACCTGGGACCAGTTGAATCTCTGATTCCTTCTCACCTGCCTCATATTTCTATATGAAATACATCGGTCTGTATTTGGAATTGTTCTCATCAAGTAGAGAAATAAATTTAAAATATAAAGTTGTTTCAACTTGAGCAAACTTCAGTTTATAAAAGATACATCCTATGTGTAAAACCCCATGTAACTGCATGGTCTTTGGTTGGAGCCCAGCTTGAACAATCAGCTATAAAGCCGTTCAGTTGAGGAAATGTGAGTAGGTACTGGGCTGGGAATGTTATCAAGGAAATCATGATAATTACGAGGTGTGATAATGGTGGTGTGGTTATGCTCGAAAAAGTATTTTTTTAAAAAAGATACATGCTAAAATATTTGGGGTGAAATGTGCGTATGGGATTAGAGAAAAATATGGCAAAATAGTCACTGGGAATGTAAGTGATCAAAAATGGGTATTGATTCTTCTTTTCATGTTCTTTGAAATGTCTCATAATATAAAGTAAAAACCAAACAAACGCAATGTTAATTGGATAGAGAAACTTCTGATCCAAACCGAGACTTGGGGTACAAATTTCCCCTAAATAATTTTATTTCTTTTTCTTCCTTGGTTTTCTGTAGAATGCTTTATCAGGCACTATGGAGGGCACTAATTCTAAAAATAAATTTCTTTTTCATTATTTTAATGTTTACTTTTTATAAATTGGCATAACCCATGACACCGTAGTCATTTGAACACAGGTGATTATAATCCACTTTAAAATGCTTAATGTTTAAATAATCAACTCTATTGGAAAACGTGCTATCTAAAGTATATTTTAATATATAAAAATTATGATTTTTGAGGAATCGTAGTTATAGTCAATAGTTAATAACTAACCAAAAATTAGTTTAAATCCATAAAATGTGCTCACATAGATGAATAAAGGTAGGGCACAGGGAAGTTATTCTGAAAGGCATCTAAATCCTAAAATTTTAAACTTCTAGTCACCAGGGAAGTCAGTTAGTTACTCCAGCAGGTACCATGCATCCGGCAGCCCAAAATTCCGAAAGCCTGAAAATATTTGTACTTTAACTAATATTTTAGATTAATACTGTAATTTTAATTCTGATTTCCCAGAAACATTTGTTGACTAACCAGCTGGGTTGACAATGTGCCTGTTCTGATCATTAAGTCAAAATGTTCTGGATTGTTCCACAAATATTTTCGCCCAGTAAGTCAGTTCAATGCAATTATGAGAATGTCAAGTGTTACACCCATAAGTTAAAAAAAAAAAAGGATTATTCTGATTTGAGTAGGCTGAACATATAAAAATGATACAAAAATCCTAAACACCCTTTTTATAAAGAAACTATGATTAGATATTAACATCAGGATTAAAAAGAAAAAAGGACTACTATGGTATAATTTCAAGATCTCATACCTTGGTCGAGTCAGAATGTTCAATTTTCTTTTAAGTTCTTGATGTTATTACGTGTTAAGGAGTATAAGCCCTCATTAAACATTCATAAAGGTCATAAAAGTCAACTACCAACTCTCACTTTTGGTGACAGAATGTTACACGGTTAAAAGACACGCAACTACTTTGAAGATGACACGGTTACTGAGCTTTAGAGTAATACTGTAATTAATACTGTAATTTTGTTGCAGGGTTAGGCATTTGGACCTAAAAATTCAAGTACAGTTTTCATTCCGTCCAACACAGACACTGCAAAGGCACCAAGCCCTGAAGCTGAGAGGGGACTAACGGGGCTGGACCAAAAACGTTATTCAAACAGCAGTGTCCCCTCCACAGCTCAACACTCACTCACTCAGGAAAATGTCCCAAGGCCAAAGCATCCTGATATGCGAAACAGTAAATGCGGCACAACAAACTGGTAACGACTTTTGTATTTTGAAATTTTTCATAGTAGCACATTGAAGAAAAAGGCATCATGAAAAAAAAAAAAATCAGACTTCGGAACCTTAACAGATAATTTACACACCGCTTTTAGGGATCTTTAAAATTCCAAAAGGAAAAAACCCCCACCCGAACCAAAATTACATATATATATATCTATATATACCTATCTATATCTATATATCTATATATGTATCCAGTACAGTTCCTTAAAAAAATCCCTAAGACCATAAATAAACACACTAACAAGTCTTGCTAGAAAGGCTGTCATCATGGTAAA
>NW_006294609.1:2501662-2510118 GCF_000327345.1 Myotis davidii | reverse complement strand
TTTGCAACGCACCTTCACTTCGGAAGCGATTTCAAAGTGGAAGAACTTGAACATGAATCCCCAACCTCACTCAGGCCATTAACCATGTCGCTTTGCACCCCACGACTCCTCAAGGCCCCCAAGCTCTACATCTTGGGACCACTAGCTCTGCACAGGCACACGCACAAATAAGTAACAAATACATGAGCTCTACGCCGAAGTCTCACTGCCCGATCTCCCCCAATACACAACGGTAACAGGACCGCAGGAACTAACCGGCCGCAAAGAAAATGAAAGCGGGCGACTCCAGAAAGTCTACCATCGAGCAGTGGCGAGAGTCTGAAATGAACCTAAAAGCCGGCCCCGGGCCGGGTGACGGGAGAAGCGAGTCCGGATGCGGGTCGCCGGGAGGTCGGCGCCGAGGCCCCGAGGCAGCTGACGCCACCCGAACCCCCGCTTCCCAGCCCGCCCGAGGGGGCGAGACCAATTGACACCGGGTTCCGGCCCCGTGGAATCTCCGCCCGCTCCCCGAGGGGCACGGCCCCCACCCCACGCCCGGGCGCCGGGCCCAGCGGGCGGGAAGGATATTCTCGGCGCGGAGCCGCTCGATCGTTTCCTCGCTCTGCCGGAGCCGCTCCCGCGGCCCCGCGTCGCCAACCCCGTTCTCGTCCTCCTCGTCGCCGTCGCCGTCCTTGAAGCGCGTGTGAACGGGCTTTGGGAGCGACTCCTCTGGGTGGTCAAACGCCTCGAACAGCTCCAAATCCCCAAAATCCACCTCTGCCGCCATTTTGGGCTGTGGGAGAGATTCGAGAAGCTGGACACCCCGGCCGGGGTCAAAGGTCGTAGGGCGGCACCTCTCTCGAGGGCGCTAAGCCACCCAGTAGGGTTTTCTTTAAACGTAGGCCCCGGAAGCGGCACAAGGGGCGGGCCAGTCCCGAGAGACTGCAACTACCAAAATGCAATGGCGTCCCTCATACCCACTTCCGAGGTTGCTGGAGAGCATGGCATGCTGGGACATGTAGTTTCTAACTGACTGTTAACTCATTGTTTGCATTGCATACTGGGATTGTTCCTTATTAAACGCTAACAAAGCTAGAGTAAATCAGAATGTGTTGAAACAATATGGGTTGTCCTCGTTATGCATCTAAGGCTGAAAAGTCGGAACACATTCTGGTGTGCATGCCAAACAACTATGGAACTCCAGTTTTGCCACGGACTATCTTTGTAATCTTGGATAGTCATTTCAGCTTATTGGGCTTGTTTTACTTTTTCATTAAGAACTAGCTGGATAGTCCCGGCCAGGTGGGTAGGTTGGTTGGAGCCTGGTTCATTACCTAAGTTGTGGGGTCTATCCCTGGTCAGGGTGTAGATGGGAAGCAACCGATCGATATTTCTCACATCAATGTCTTTCTCTTTGTCTCCCTTCCTCTCTAAAATCAAACTTATCCTCAGGTGAGGATAAAATAAACTAGCTAAACTATTTTAGATGTCTTGTGCTCAAAAACGAGATCACATACTAAACCTGACAAGCTCAGGGGAGGCTTGGGAGACCTAAACTACATAGAATGATCTGAAATTAAAACTTAAAAAGACCCAGGGATTGAAGATATTTTCCCCCATTGATTTTTATGAGTGGAAGGAGGGAGGGAGAGAGACAGAGAGAAAAGGGGGGGGGGGGGGGTGAGGAAGAGAGAAATGTCAATGTGTTAGACATCCGTTGATTGCTTCCCAAAGCACCCAGCCAGGGCTGGGGATTGAATCAGCAACCAAGGTATGTGCCCTTGACGGGGAAACTTAACCCATGAACCTTCCACTGAGCCAAACCAGCCAGGGCTGAAATTAAAACTTCCTAAAGGGAATTTACGACATGTAGTCATGTCCTGGGCTGGTATCATTTCTTTTTCTTTTTTTAAAATATATTTTATTGATTTTTTACAGAGAGGAAGGGAGATAGAGAGCTAGAAACATCGATGAGAGAGAAACATCGATCAGCTGCCTCCTGCACATCTCCTACTGGGGATGTGCCCACAACCCAGGTACATGCCCTTGACCGGAATCGAACCTGGGACCCTTCAGTCCGCAGGCCAACGCTCTATCCACTGAGCCAAACCGGTTTCGGCTGGTATCATTTCTTGACAAAGGTCAATCTTTACCTTAACAGTGCCTGTCTTTTCTTTTGGATAATGTACCTTTGGAATGTCAGGGTAATTTTTTTCTAAATCCCTCAGGGCACCATCTCCCAGGAGACCAGGGTTCCTCATTGTTATTGTTGTTAATTATCCTATACCCACTTAAGCAAAAGATGTCTCAATTCAAGACCTATAGTCAAGGCATATATAAGCAGCAACCAATGAATGCGTAAACACAGGAACAACAAATCAATGTTTCTCTTTCTGCTCTCTAAAATCAGTAAGAAGTTTTATCGCAGCTGGTGTGGCTCAGCAGTTGAGCATCAACTCATGAACCAAGAGGTTGCAGGTTGGATTCCCAATTAGGACATGGGTCAGGGCACATGCTGGGTTTCTGGCTCGATCCCAGTAGGGGGCAGCCAATCACTGTTCCTCGCATCCATCTTTCTCTCTATCCCTCTCCCTTCCTCTAAAATAAAAAACTTTTAAAATTACATTTAAGTATATAAATCTTTTGGCCTATCAAACTCTTGATTAACCAGGAATGATATATAAAACAACTTATTTCCATCTCTTCCCAACTACTTCTTAAATGGTATTTAAGTTTTCTAAACTTAAAATAAAATTCACCCATTAAAACCTCATCTTAATTTGCCGTTTTCCTCAACACCTATACACCGCTATGAAATCCTACCCTACCTTCCAAGTTAGCCTCAAACCCACTTGCTCTCACACTGTTCATCATACATTGCGCCTCAGTGTGGTTTAGTTTTACTGCCCTGCTTCCCCCTCAAGTGTCTCCTGGACAGCAACCCTATCCTGTTGCTTACAAGGGTAAAGCCATCATGGAGCACAGGCCTTGAAATGTAAAGCACAGTAACATACAGAAAAGGGGTAGCAAAAGGTTTAATAAAATCAAATCTACCGAGTATGCCTCCCATATACACTTATTTCCAACTGTGTGAAGCAGTTAACTGGCCTCCCAACCATGGACTCCAATAATTGCTTCTTAAAATTTAATTATACAACTTACAATTACTAATCTACCTCCCTCTAGATCTGCAATTGGATATGGTTGCCCATGGCTACATATGGCTGGTCCCAATTAGGATGTTAAGACAAAATACACACTGGATTTAAAACACTGAAGTATGAAAATATGTAAAAATCTTAACTAAAAATACTGATTACCTACTGAATTAGTTTAGATGTTGTAATAGTTTCATTTGTTTAAACTTGGCTACTAATTTTTAAAATGCTGCACTAGATGAGTGCAAGATGGACCATGTCATTCATTAAATGGCAAGCTCCTAAAATGCTGTAGAGCAGCGGTCGCCAACCTTTCGGACCCCACGGACCACCAGTTGGTGACCACTGCTGTAGAGAAATACAGGAAGCAGTCATTTACCATGTGCTTTTATATCCACTATGCCTTAAAGCTTATGAAAATTTTTAATGAAATTAGAGAAGGTATACATAAAACTGAAAAATGTTCCTCTGTGATGCCAAAATAAAAAATCAGTCATTGATTCTGTCACTGAGGCATGAAACCATTTCTCCACAGAACTGTTATACTCTGGGAAAACTAATTTAAACATTTACCCAAAATCCACTAAAAATCTTACAATACAACCACTTGATTTTCCTGTATCACAAAAACATGCCTAACAAAGCAAGTTGATCAGACTTAGTAACTCTGGTTTTTAAACATAAAGGTTTTCCC
The DNA here is from genome assembly GCF_000327345.1 of Myotis davidii. Classification (NCBI taxonomy): domain Eukaryota; kingdom Metazoa; phylum Chordata; class Mammalia; order Chiroptera; family Vespertilionidae; genus Myotis; species Myotis davidii. The sequence goes on along the minus strand of NW_006294609.1, from coordinate 2,506,287 downwards.
TAGCTGGTCTTGCCCAGTGGATAGAGCATCAGCCTGTAGACTCAAGAGACCCGGGTTCAATTCTGGTCAAGGACACATGCCTGGGTTGTAGCTTGATCCCCAGTAGAGCACGTGCAGGAGGCAGCCAATCAATAATTCTCATCATTGATACCTCTCTCCCTTCCTCTCTGAAATCAATAAAAATATATTTTAGAAAATAATTAAAGTTTCCATTTTACCACTATTCACAGTATTGTGCTACTACATTGTGGCAATCTTTCCCAAAGGATTTTTCTAGGGAAAGCTAATGAATTACAAGTTCTGTAGTCCCCTCCCATCACCAAATTTTTAGTACTTTACTTTCTACTCCCTTCCTCGCAAAGGGAATACAAAGAACTTGTTATAAGGCACTTTATTAAAATAAAAGTGCTTACATCCCTTTAAAGTATTAATCTATTTCCTGAATAACATACGGAATATTTAACAAATACTATACACCAATTCTGGCCCTTATAATAGTAGGAACAGTATTATTTTAGTAAGTTTACTTGCTCCCAACTTCCTTTTACATTTTTGCTCACTATGGTACTGCCAAAAAAATTAAAAAGAATTTTTAGCCAGTGTTTTCTAATAGAAATTGCAAAATGCTACAGAAACCATAAAATAAATTCAAATAATTCCAGGTAACTGAAATTACCACCAGTTTTGAGAAAACCATTTTTATTTTCATCACCACCCAGCTTATTTGTGCTGGTATGTACCAAATGGCCAGATCTTCTAAAGAACATCTACATAACATTTCTTTCATGTTTCAAGAGATGAAAATAACTGTACAAGGTTAAGTACAAAAGTACACAAGACAGCGGACACGAAAAAATCCATGTATGAGATTTTTATCCCACCTGCAGCTTTTATATATAATTTGAAAGTAGAATTCATGAACTAAAAAATATTGTCCTTCTATAGTCCTGTCAAGTTTAATGGAAGTGGGTTTAACCTAATTACAACACTAACACCAGTATCACTGATCTGATATTTACAAAAAAATCGTTATTTTTCAATAAATTAAAGTCAATGCAACACCCATGCAAGCTAGAATGCTAGCTGTTTGGTGAACAAGGACCTGACATCAGAACCAGAAGTTTAGAAAGTTCCAAACATTAAGCGATCTTTTTCAAACTGCATCCATTCCTCGCATTGATGATGTAAAACCCAATCCCATTCCTCTTTGTGTATGGGTCTGTGACCTTGCCATTTCATACTGAGCATCTAGATTCCTAAATACTTCTTCCTGTTGCTTCAAAGTCTTGTAACTTTCTTCATCAACTGAGCTACATCCAGCTTCATCTTCACTCTAAACAGACAGAAAAGTATTATTAAAATGAATTTAATAGGAATAAAAAGTGCTTCTTTCACTTGACAGTACAGGTAAATTACATTTTTGGGATACATATTTGACTTCAATTACTTAGCTTCATTCATTCATTCATTCATTCATTCAGCACATGTGTTCCATTTAGGTATTAGGATGAAACAAAAATCAACTTTAAGTGGATGGGCATGATGAAGAACGGGCAGCACATGCCAGACAGTGTAAACAGCCAGCTCAGTGCAGCTTAATATCCCTTTAATGAAGAACTAATTTCCTTAATAATGACCAATGTCTGAGCATTGGGGAACTTTCCATGAAATCTAATACTGTACTTGTATTACCCTTAACTCAGCAAAAAATGCTGTAAAATTAATGTGGAGGACATAAACAAACAAGAAAAGTACCCAGAGTTGATACATCACTGAAATAACTTTGAAGGTGAGAATCAATGTTACCCTGAAAATATGTTAGTATGATTTTAATAGAAAGTATACATACTCACCTTAATACCCATTAGTTTCCTAAATTTGACATTTTGGTCCTTGTTTCCAAAATTCAACTTTTCCCATATTTCAGCAGACTGGGATTTGTCCTATTAAGAAATGGTGAACTTTCAGGATATGCAAATTTTAAATACCTTTTACTAGGGTATTAAATCTTTCCATAATATAGTATAAAAGGAACAATAGCATTTATGACATTCTATCAATGGAGTTTATAATTATACTAGAGGCGCGGTGCACAAACTCATGCACCAGTGGGGTCCCTTGGCCTGGCCTGTGACATCGGGCCAAAATCGGCTCTCTGACATCCTCCAAGGGGTCCCAGATTGCGAGAGGGTGCAGGCCAGGCCAGGCCGAGGAACCCCAATGGTACACGTTGGGGCTGGGAAAGGACTGCAGGAGGGCTCCAGGGTGTGCCCGGCCCATCTTGCTCGGTCCTGATTGGCCAGACCCCAGCAGCAAGCTAATCTACTGGTCGGAGTGTCTGCCCCTGGTGGTAAATGAACATCATAGTGAATGGTTGAAGGCCTTAGCATATCATTAGCATATTAAGCTTTGAATGGTTGACTGGACACTTAGCATATTAGGCTTTTATTATATAGGATTAAAATTTCTATTATAGAATGAAGCAAAGAAAATTAAGTGCATCATAAAAAATAAATATATAACACTATTGGCTTGCTTCGAAAGCCTGACCTAGATGATGCATTTTCCTCCAGTAATAACTATGGCAAATTAAACTATTCTAATCAGGTTCTCAGAAGAAAAACCCAGACTAATCTTTTCCAATTCATATTTGTTTCCTTAAGCAATTGCTAATTAGGAATAAATGACAAAAGAGGGGAATAGAAGAACTTACCCCTTCTTTCTTGCCTTGCCAAAGCATTTTCCTTTTTTTCTCTTGTTCAGCAAATTTCATTGGATTCACAGCTGCTGGGTTATAATAGCTAGGTACAGCTATTCCGGTTTCTGCCAAAGCTTTAGCCTGCAGGGCCGCCATCTGAGCTGCCATAGCTATCTGAGGAGTTACCTGCGTTCCCGATGCCAACAGGGCAGCCACATTGAGAACAGAACCCCCAGTAGCTGCAGCTGCTGGAAGATGAAAGAAGTATGACTGGGCATTAGGTTACAAAGCAGAAACATTCACCAACATTCATGGAATGTATTTGTTGATATATACATATATTTCTATATATGACCCCCTATATATACTTCATTTACTTCTTGAAAACGAAAAGAATTCTGCAAACAGTAAACGAACTTTGGTGCTTGTATCTAAACTTATAAACACAATAAAAACTTTTATTTGTATGGTTCTTCAGTTTACAAAATTATTTCAGACATTTCACAAACATTTAAAAATACTAAAACAAGTATTACGCACATTTAACATATACTAAACAGAAAGACTTCTAATTACATTTTTCTGTCAGTCCAGAATACAAGTTTAAAAAGTTCTCTAAATTACTAGCATTATTTCCACAAACGGTAAGTGTTAAAAGTACCTGCAGCTATTTCTTGTTGTTTCTGTTTTTCAACCATTTCCTTTTCTCGTTGTTCTTGTAACTTCTTTGCCCTTTCCAACCTGTCAAAGACCATGTAAATCAATTTAAAATGATATAAAACCAATACTTATCTTTGTACTTCTCTGAATGTGCACAAGTAGACACAAAACACTTCTAGAATTTTAAGTTTAACACTTTCCCAAGTTGAAATCTACACGTGGGAAAAAAGGGCAACCAGGAGTCACTGTTCAGATGCTATCAGTCACAGGTAAATATTTTTAAACTGGTTTTAAACATTTTTAAATTCACTAAATAGCCCAAAAATGGAATAATTTTCACACATAGTTTCCACAGTATAGTTTAAAAATTAAAATTACTCAGTTTTTTCCAGTGCTGGTTACAGAAATAAGGGTAAAATGGTATCTCAGAAATAACATTGAAAGCTGAGTAAGTCTTAAGAGTATGTTAAGTAGTAAGTAAATAAGGCTTACAGATTTACCAAATGCTTCTTGCGGGAGGCTGATATAGAATAAGGCCAATCTACATGCAGACAATGATTTTTGCATTTAAATAGACTTTATTATATAGCCTTCAAATTAATAAAAACAAAACAACCCAACCTCCTCCCAATACAGGCATACAAATACAAACTGCTATTCTCTATAATCTAATAAAAGGGGGGTAAAAAAACCTCAGTATTAGGAAATCACTTTTAGCAACTGAAAGAATTTATCGTTAGCAAAGGCACTGGAAACATGAAACGCAAATTCATCCCCCCCCCAATAAAAACATATTTCTGGCTCACATTAAATTCACTAATCAATACACACACTAAATGTGCTGTCAAGTCAGTACCTGCCCTAAATGGAAAATCCTAAGTACCGTATTTGCCGGCGTATAAGACGACTGGGCGTATAAGACGACCCCCTAACATTTCCACTCAAAATACAGAGTTTGTTATATACTCGCCGTATAAGACTACCCCCTCTTCCGCACACCTTCCACACACCAAATAAAAGGTAAAACAATATCAGATTTGATTTTAACATTTTAATTTATATTCAAATGCTTATGACATGCAGGAAAACTGTCACAAGGCTGTATGTAATCAAACATATACATAAAACAGTGCAAGTTTATTACCGGTAAACATACCGGTAATTCACTAAAGAAAACACACTCTATAGACTGGTACCGTAGATGCTTCTCAGGAACACAGGCAAGCAGCCCACAACCTAGAGGGACTGTCAATGATAGAAGAAAGAT
>NW_006294609.1:2478029-2501622 GCF_000327345.1 Myotis davidii | reverse complement strand
ATACAAAGCCTGATTTGATTGGTCCCTGCTCCCTGTTTGCCCGCCCTGTCACTATAGCAGTCTGGTCCACCCTTGCATCAGCATCTCCCTGGGACCTCACTAGTGCGCAAGTGCGAGCTCTTCAACATTCTAACAGGCACCATGATAGCGCAAAATCGCGAATCTTCAATGCATATGTAAAGAAATATACGGTAACCCGAATTTACCACATTCGCAAAATCGCACACAGCCAACCATACACCCAGTATGGTATCGCGATTCGCGATTTTGCGCTATCATACTGGGTGTATGGTCGGCTGTGTGCGATTTTGCGAGTGTGGTAAAATCGCATAACAGCAAAATCGCATAACAGCCGAGCATACACCCAGCAGCGCTGCTGATGCCTGAACGGTATGTGGAATGAAGTGGGCGGGCATCGGGAGGCCACTATGGCACGGGGCAAGAACTATGGGCAGTCTATCTGAAGTGGACCTGGCGTATAAGACGACCCCCCACTTGGAGGCATATTTTTCAGGGCCAAAAAATCGTCTTATACCCCGGCAAATACGGTAATATTATCTTCATAATGAGTTCCTGAAAGAGAAACCCTTTTCTTTGAAGAATTCCTTGATTTACTAATTACAAGTTAAAGGCCACCCCTTTTTCCTTGGAGTGTGTTATTATCAAGGGGCGAGGAATGTGGTATTATCAAGTAGTAAAACAGTGGTAGTTCAGTTGTAGATCATTTTTTAAGTAAAACAAAATACAAAACAAAAAAACAACACAAAACCCCCCCACCTTTTAGAAGGTAGTAAGTTTCAATTTTAATAAAATCCAAAAATTAAACAATAAACATGTAGTAAATAAATGTTATGACTTAAAAAAATACCGGTCAGAGTTAATGGACCAATTCTTTATAAATTAGTTCAAATATTGTTGTAAATTATTTCCTAATTCTGTTGATCTTAGTTTTGAATGAAAATATGCTTGACTACTATTGATTGCACATTTAAAATGGCCACTGGAAGTTTGGAATAAACACCATTCACTAAGGTGAATGGCGTGAAGAAGGGGTGAGCTCACACCTTTGCTGCTGCTGCTGCTCAGCTGGAGTTTCTGCCAGGCTGGGTTCACAGGGCAGCAGCCCATCAGGTTACATTTGATAACTGTATTTTTGTAATGGAAAAAAAATACAAACTCAATTTCATAAAGAAAAAAAGTCAAAATCAAAAGAGTATAGTTTTCAGAATATGGGAAAACCTGCAAATAAGGACTTGGATTTTACTTTACGTTGTGACTCTATTGATGAGGCAGTTCTTTTAATGGTTTTGCAGATTTCAGTAAGACAGTCCTGCTGTGTGTGGTCCCAACACACCTTTGAACCATTAGAAAATGGAAAAATACAATGATCTCCCTATGCTCTCAGGAGTAAAATTTACAATATCAAGTTAATTGGTTTATAATAAAAAAATCATTGACAAAATTCTACTTACTGTTTCAGAGAGTCTTTTCTTAAACAAGAAAAACAAACAAAAAAACCACAAAGCAGTTTGAGGCAAACTCAACCAAGTTCTGAAATCCGATTTAAGATTAAAAAAAAATTTCAATTCCAAACTAAAAATATTTAAGAGTTTAGAGCTGAGAAAAGTTAATCATGGAGGGAAAAAGCAGAACCCTTGTAGAATCTTTCCACTGTTGTGCCATAAGTAAATGTTTAGAGTAAGAAGTTAACTACTTACTTAGTTCTAGATCACAGAGGTGCGACAGCATTCATGGCTATATTTAACTATTTCCATTATTCTCTGACTGAAAGCTTTCATTTTGTCCACACAATTGAGCATCTACTTCAAGTTGAAAAGGGGAGAAAAATGGATCAAATAAAAAGAAAATAAACACACCTTCTAGCTAAAGCTTCTTGTGCATCCATTGCTGTGTTTCTGCCTCTGAAGGGAGGTGGACTAGGAGTTCCACTTAAACTTCTGCTAAATCTTCTTGGTTTTTCAATTCTCTTCTTTCTATCTCTGTAATAAATCATATTTTCCATGTCTCAGTATGGCCCAGTAATAACTTTGTTGAATCAAAATCAATTATATTTACATGGTTCAACAAAAATAAAATTGTATAGGAAATATAATTTGAACCCTTTGCTTTCTGCCCGTTCTACATCTTCCACAGATATCCTAAGTTCCTTGTGTATATGGCTAGTTTCTAAGTTCATTTAAGCAGCCCTGTTATAGATGGACATTTAGCTTAATTCCAATCTTGCTGCCGTTACACCCAATGTTGCAAAGACTAGCCATGTACATTAGTCATTTTATACACAAGTAGGTCTATATATTGTAAGATGGACAGGTTAAATGTTCCTAGCCTTTTAACCTACAATGAATGAATGTGCAGATGTTTTTAAAAATACAAAGCATGAATCACTATAACAAAGAATTAGACATATAAAAAACAGGCATTGATCAGAATAAAAAGTATCAATAGTCAAAACTAGAAATACCATAAATAACGATCTGAATTCCCCAAATGGCAATTTAAAAAATTAATGGTCAAATTACCACGTGCCTTAGATTCACTAAATCTTACAACTGTTAAAGCTCAAATGAGTAAACCACTACAAAAACTGATTATAAATGGATAAACTGATCAAACAATAAACCAAGTTATTGTAATAAGCTCAAGTCCACTTTTATCTATATTTCCATCTATTAGATGGATGTAAACAATAAAATTAACAAAGTTTTTCCATTACTTTAGTAACAGTACCTGTGACTATATAGGACACTGTAATATTCATATGTAAATGAGAACATATCCCCTGAATATTAATGCCACCCATACTCCTTATTGTCCTGTCTCAACAAATTAAAGCCTCCTCTCAATCATGACAGGTTTGAATTAAGGTCATCTTTAAAAAAGTTTAATTTATTAGGGTTACACTGGTTAATAACGTTAAGTCTTACGTGTACAATTCTATAAAGCATAATCTACGCTCATCTTTTTGGGTATCTGAGATAGTATATACAGTACGGTGGGTTAAGCGCATACACTGACTTTGCACTCAGCCACATTTGGGAACTGGTCTGGGCTTTATCATTTAATAACTGTTTAATTTTGGGCTTCTGGGCAAGTTATTCAACCTCTCTAAGTCTAATGAGCCTAGCCCACAAAACAGTTGTTTTGGGAATCAGATGAGCTAATACACAGAAAGAACTATGCCGTAATATATACCACAGAGTAGGGATGCAAGAAGCTATTGTGATTATAACAGGAGCACAATGAATTCAGTGTATCAAACAACTAAAGTAACTTTAAATGGGACTATTCACACCTGCTTCACAACAATCTGGTCAAATTAGACTATGAAAGAATGCCACGTCAATATTTAGATCTGTTCTTTCTCAGTTAGGATGTGATTACGTATTCTGTAAATTTTGACCCACAATTTAAATATTCTCAGGTTGACAAAAGACAAACAGAGCCTGTGAAGGGCTTATTTGAATTTCACCAAGATGGTGAATACCCACCGACTTCTACTCCTTGTCCTACTCCTGCTTCTACTCCTATGTCTGTGTCTTGATCTTGAGCGGGAACGAGACCGGATTCGGCGTTTTCTTTCCCTGCTTCTGGATCGTGATTTCTTCCTCTCTCTGCTTCTGGATCTTGACTTCTTCCGCTCCCTACTCCGGGATCGAGACTTCTTCCGCTCCCTGCTTCTACTACGATGACGCCTAAAATTAAAGCACAGAAATTTGTAGTTAGAAGTGTGTCTTTTCAATTTATAGATGTTACAAGTTAGTTATCTGTAGTGTATGCAGTGAAGATACAATAAACTACACTGTAATGCGTATAGAAAAGATAGTTTGAGGTTTTCAATGAAAAGTTACAATAAAAAATTAACCTTTGTTCTTAATGTCTCTTAGCAAACTATACCATGTCAAAAAAGCAAAGCATCCTACCCAATTTAAGATTTAATAGTTCAGCCAGAACCGGTTTGGCTCAGTGGATAGAGCATCGGCCTGCGGATTGAAAGGTCCCAAGTTCGATTCCGGTCAAGGGCATGTACCTGGGTTGCGGGCACATTCCCAGTAGGAGATGTGCAGGAGGCAGCTGATTGATGTTTCTCTCTCATTGATGTTTCTATCTCTCTCCCTTCCTCTCTATAAAAAATCAATAAAATATATTTTAAAAAAAGATTTAATAGTTCAAAACCTATTGCCTTACTAAAGTATTTATAAAATTTAAGAACATAATCATGTTAAGTCTACTACTGAAAAATTTTGACTGAATCTACCACATATTCCCCACAGAAATCTACAAACAAGTTACTCGATTCTTAAAACAAAAACCAAAAATTCCACAAATTGGAGCCATGACCCAGTATCTCAAAAATCTCTGCATTTTCATCTATACCACAAGAGGAACATCTAGATTAGAATTTAGGAGCAAATAAATCCTGTATCAGCAATGTAAAAAGATTGTTATACTGTTTAAATTATATAAACATAGTTTAGCAATAGAATTTTTTTCACTGCAAAAGATAGCCCAAAAGATTTCTATTAGTGGACATCAGTAGACAGGAATAGTCAAGTTAGGAAAAAAAAAAATCAATGTTCTAATTAAGATTTCTGGGGGTAGTGCTGGGTAATGAGAAGCTTTATGCAATTTAGGGAGCTCTTTAGAAGGTACTTATAAACACCAGAACTAGTTACCTTTCACGAGACCTAGATCTTGAGTGACTTCTGCCTCTTGATGACTTTCTTTCTTTGCGTTTGTGTCTGTCCTCACCATTTTCAGATGAATTTAGTCGCTCTCTTCCCTTATCAGAAGAGTGTTCTTTGTCATTATGTTCATCAGACTTGTGTTTCTTGGAGGATTTATCTTTGGATTCATGTCTTCTTGCCTGTTTAAGAAGAAGTTGGTTCTTTCAGGAAAATAGTGCAACAAAGAAAGTTAGTATGGGTATCAGTAAACAAAAATGTTGTGATGCAACATTAGTAACCTTAGGAGTATGTGGCAAATTTTAAAAACGACCTAGTTTCACATCACCCACATGTTGCAGGTATATTACTAATTTTACCCTTTCTTTATAACCCCCCCAAAGGTAGTTTCCTCCCCCAAATATGTTCAATACCACAATTAAAACAATTTTCAACGTTGAAAATATGAACCCCTGTTTTTTTAATCTAAAATAAGGGAAGTACACATGTATCAAAATTTTTGAAAAATTTCCGACAAACCTTTTAAATGAACAGACCAAATATATACATCAACTTCTAAATCCAGAATATGTAATATCATTTGACATTTAAATAGTTAATAAAGATAAGGACACATAGAAATGCACCAGAAAATGCATTTCAAGTTAGGGAGCTAAATAAAATTAATTTTACTAAGTATTAATATTTTCTGCAATTTCAAGTTACTTTACACAGAGCTGAAGTGTCCTTTTTATAGCTATATTGCAATATCCTTTCTAAAAGACGTCTCTTGATTTTTCTCCCAATGTCTAAAACTGTGAGGCAATCACTTTTCATCTTGCAATATCCCAACAGGCTTGGAGTTCTATTACATTTCATGTACCTAGGATAGAAAATGGCAACCGTATCTGTTTTAATTTTTATGCAATCAAACTAGATATAACAATCAATCCCCATACCATAACACAATACATACTTCTCTCGTTATTTTGAAAGATTAAAAACCAAGGCTTTTGTTTTCACAACATTATGCATTCAGAGACTGAGCTAAAATAGTATGATCAAGTCTCCATCCTATACTCACGTATTTAGTTAGAAGTGTAAAACATCATATATTTCCCCACATTAATATTTGTCAAATCCATCTTGTGGCTAAAGCTTAAAATCCTGGACATCTCAGAATCACAATTTTAAAGCTCAAAGGAAACTCAGACCCTCTAATTCCTCTTACTTTATGTATAACAAAACTAAGATCTACTCACAAAGCTACACAGCAGCAGAGCTGAAACCAGGCCCCATGTTCTCCTGATGCCCAGCCCACTGCTTTTCTATAATAGGACACTTATTTCACGTTTCCCAAAATAGGCTGTAAGTTATTTCTTTATACTCAAGATTAATTTGAAAACAAACATTTGGCCAAACATTTTAGAACATGCATGATGACATATCTGAAAATGATGATAGTATTTATTATTTTGCAGAAAAATAAGAGACCTGGAGACACAGCTAAATTTTAGTTTCATTGCCAGTTCTCTAAAATGAGCTTATAAAAAATATTCCCTTGATTTTGCCATACAGCAGCAAACTGTAAAGGTGTTTAGTTAAACTTCCAAAGGTTTTAGAGTTTATTTCAAACCAGTTTTTCACTTGTAACATTACTATTAATTTTTTTAAAAAACCATTAAAACCCTTAACTGATTTAAGATATACTTAAGGGAAATAGGAGTTTGAATGACTAATAGTTACCTTATCATGAAGTAGGCTTATTATTTTGCTATCTGAGTCTGCAGCGTCTTCAGTTCAGTCTCTTCGCGCATTAGCACGCTGAGTATGATTTATTATAGAAATGTTATCATGTGAGCTAAACAAAATAGTCATTTTCACAAAAACTCTCCTAAATTAAAAATTTAACAGAGCTTCCATTAGGGGAAGAGGTGAAGTCCCTGCCCATGTTTGTTTTAGGACCCTTGCCCAGCCCCCATAAGACTGCACTTTTTGGCCGCTACTTCTGCTATCCCTGCTGGCTCGCTCTGTCTTCTCAGGTGGGTTAACTACTTTACAATAGAGCTGCTGCCTTTCTTTTTCCTCAAGTTTTGCTGTCACCGCCACTTTTCTAGCTGTCCCTCACTGATGCTCTTACTTCAAAATTCAATACCACTATTACAGAAACAGAACTATAGTTAACTAATGAAAGGAGAACTCTTGTTATCTTCCATAAAGAAAAAGTAGCCCACAGATATCTAGTGTATTGCTATTTAAAAATCCTGAATGGTTATCAGGCATAAGGAGACTCGGGACCTCAGATTAATGGAAGCTCTGTGTGACAGGCCTAAAAATCCAATTATATTCTTCATATGAAATTTTTATTGTGAATACTTTCACAGCATAATAAAATTAATAGTTTTTGAATGAACTTTTCATATAAACAACTATCTTCTTGAAAAACGATGAATCCAAATCATGCTTATTTTATAATTCAATTAAACCTTTTAAATGTCAAGTTTTGGTACTTACCTTGACATCACATATTCACACACAAACATTTCTACCAGATATTTTACAAGTACTTTAAACTGCCTATTCACTACAAAGTGTTAATTACCTCTTTGCTTCTGCTCCGGCTCCTGTGTTTTCTTCCTTCATTATCTGTGAAGACACAAATATTCACCATAAACAAAGATACAGAATCATCTCAAACACAAATTTCAATACTCATATAAAGAACAATTTCCAGTCCATTTGACTTACTAGTGGTCTCTTTCAGAAACTATTTTTTTTTTTATAGCAGAGTAGGGTTATTCTATCACATTAATACTGTACATATGTAGGACATATCAAGCAATACGAACAAACCAGAATATAATCAAGAGACAGAAGCAAAAAAAAAAAGTTCCATGACAAGTAAGAAAGACATTGTCTTTTAGACTCAAAATCATTTATAATATGGACACAAAGGATAAAGAACTAGAGCTCAAGCCTTAAAACTTGTAACTCATTACTATTCTACTTCTCTTAACCTCTTTATTAAATAGTAATACTTTTTTAAAAATAGCAAAATATCATGCTATCTACAATGCATTAGTCTAGTTTTTTTAAATAAATGAATAAGGTGCATTTCTAAATGCAAAACTTCTTACTTCAGAAATACTCTAACATTAAATAAAAATAAAAAAAGTGAAGTCCTGGCCGGGTAGCTCAGTTGGTTAAAGCATCATCCCAATTTGCCAAGGTTGTGGGTTTGATCCCAGTCAGGACACATACAAGAATCAAGCCAATGAATGCATAAATGGGTGGAACAACAAACTGATACTTCTCTCTCTCTCTCTCTCAACCAATCAATTTAAAAAACCACACACCCAAAAACAAAGCCCAAGGCTAAAAATGTTCTTGTAACTTACAACAAAGGATATTAAATAAGTCTAGAATAATATACCTCTGTCCAGACTACTACATCTTTCAACATATTTTGCCATTGTTGAAAAAATGAAACTTAAACATCATAGTTAACAAGTAGTCACTATGACACAAATTTAAACATACACTGTAGCCTTTGGACATGTAAGAAAATTTCTACATTAGAATATTTGTATTGCTCATAACTGAAAAGGTCTCCAGAAAAATCACCAATGGATTTTCATTATCCATCTCTAAACTGGGGAGAACACATTACTTATATCAACAGTTTGTCTTATACATGTTTACTGATTATGTCGGTAGTATTTATTACCATTTTCAGCAATTCATACCTGACTTTCGTTTTCTTTCTCTTGACCTTGATCGTGATCTTGAATAATGATGTTTTGAGGCTCTAGGAGAAACAGATACATCTGACTGCTCTTTTTTCTTATCGCTATCTGGGGATGTCTTTTCTGGGGCTAGTCCATCTCGCTCTGTATCACTAGCCTAAAAGTTTAAAGGAAAATGATTGTAAGTTCTTAATTACATTTAAAATATTACCAATTTCTTAAAAGAGAGGGTGGGGAGCCCAGTCGGCATGTCTCAGTAGTTGAGCGTCAAACTATGACCAAGACGTCACAGTTCGATTCCTGGTCAGGGCACATGGCCAGGTTGCAGGCTGAAATCCCCAGTGTGGGGCATGCAGGAGGCAGCCAATCAACAATTCTATCATTGATGTTTCTATCTCTCTCCCTCTCCCTTACTCTCTGAGATAAAAAAAAAAAGAAAAGAAAAGGAGGATGGGGAGGGGAGGGAAGATAAATAGGCATGAATAAATCAAAATGAGTAACCCAATACCAAAGGCATATGCAATTAGACTGTATTTTTAAAAAATATATATTTTATTGATTTTTACAGAGAGGAAGGGAAAGGGATAGTTAGAAACATCCATGAGAGAGAAACATTGATCAGCTGCCTCCTGCACACTCCCTACTGGGGATGTGCCCGTAACCAAGGTACATGCCCTTGACCAGAATGGAACCTGGGACCCCTCAGACTGCCGGCTGACGCTCTATCTACTGAGCAAAACTGGTTAGGGCTAGACTAGACTAATGTATTTTAAGTCATTTTTTTAACTTTCAAAATAAGGGGAAGAGAAGGGTTCCATTTCCAATGAACATTCAAATAGAGAAAATTTAGTCCATTTAAAATTTGTGAACTCAATTAGCCAACTTTAACAATACCTTTAAATGAGCTGTTCAAGAGACTTCCATACCCATACTGTAAAATCTTAACCCTTTGCGGTCCAATTTTATTTTTGGAATTCAAACAGTCTGGGCCAAATTAATTGACGGGATTGAATGTTGAAGTTATCTGTCTCACTAGACCTCAGCTCGACATTGGACCTGCTCCTAGCGCCTGGTCTGTCGAGTCAGCCTCCACGTTGGACTGAAAAGGGTTAAAATAGCAGAGAGAATACTCCGGAAAAGAGTAACAGAAAATTAACTTACCTATCTGAGAACCCAATCTTAATTCAATTAACCCTCTTTAATGAAAACAGCCCCTTGGCACAGTGCTGCTGCAAAATAAGGTCTGCCTCTCCTCACATATGCTATGGAAACATTAAGTTTTTTTTCTGCTTTAAAGCAGTTTTTAAGTTATCACAATATAAGAAAATTTACAACATTAGTCAAGTTAATTGCACATACTCTTTCCTAGAGACCCCATATACCTCAAACTAGATTCTGTCATCTAAATATCACTTTGTTGTCCAGTTTACAGAAGGCAATTTCATCTGCCTTGCACGTAACTACATAGTACTTAGCAAATAAATAAATGAATTCTAGTTATTAGTTTTCTGTTAAAAAATATTTCTGGGGCTCTGCTGAACAGTGTGGTCCAAATTACAAATAACCTGAGGACCACCACAAAGGAAATTGATATAAATGAGTCAGATTAATATGCCTGGGGAGTTGATTACTTAGGACAGGGGCTGGTAAAACATGACTCTCGAGCTAAGAATGACTTGTATGTTTTTTAAAAATGTTTTTATTGATTTCAGAGAGGAAGCGAGGGGGAGCTAGAAACATCAATGATGAAAGAGAATCATTGAGCGGCTGCCTCTCACAAGCCCCTACTGGGGATCAAGCCCACAACCCGGCTGTTTGCCCTGGACGGGAATGGAACCCAGGATCCTTCAGTCTGCAGGCAGACACGCTCTATCCACTGAGCCAAACCTGTTTCACATTTTTAAAAGGATTGTCAAAAGGAGTGAACAAACAAGTCAACCAGCAAAGAATATGACAGAGATTCTATGTGGCCCACAATGCCTAAAATATTTATGATCTTGCCCTTTACAGAAGAAAGCCGAATTGGATAAATGGGGGATCATTATAAAATATCAGCAGGAATAAAATGTAACAAAATTCTCACCTTAGGAAGGTTAGTTCAGAAAATAAACTTTAAGTAAATCTAGAGGGGTATTTTAATAAATGAGGTGTGAGAGGTTGCATTATTTCAACAATTGTTTACTGAGTATAAAAATGTACCAAACTCCATGCTAGACTCCAGGAATAAAATTATTAAAAAGGAAGGATTTACAGGCTAGTTGGGATTAAATACATAAATTATGTGTTAAGCTTCTAAAAATGGTACCCAAAAAACCCCAGCAAGAAACACAAGGACCCTGGTCGGATAGCTTGGTTGGTTAAGAGCATCGTTGTGATATGCCAAGGTTGCAGGTTCCATCTCTGGTCAGGGCACATACAGGAAACAACCAATGAATGCATAAATAAAGAAGTGGAACAATAAATCGATGTTTCTCTCTAAAAATCAATCAACAAAATAAGTAAAAAATTTTTATGCTGAAAGGCTTCCATCCCTTAGAATAGAGCTCAACTTTCTCATTTTAAAAATGAGATCCAGCAACATTAGCTGACTCATCTGAAGATGATACTCCTGTGTCCTGTTTTGTTTAAAAAATAAATAAATAAAGACGATACTCCTCACTGTCTACTATTAACAAATGGTGCTGTATCAAACAATTAAAGATTCTGATTTTCACAACATTGGTCCTTTTATAAAAAATTTTTGTTCTCCTGGTTATTCTTAAGGACTCTTTCAGATACATCTCTGATGTACTAAGTGTTGATAAAACGTACACTTTGTAAATAAGAAATTGCAAAAACTGGGAGCACTGCTGTCACTTCTCACAGTGCCTGATACACCAAGAGCGCATTCCAGAACCACTGGCACAGCTCACTTTTACAGTTATCATGACTAGAACTGAAACCCACCTTTCTAGGGAAAAGCCAACATCTAGGCAGGCAATAAAAGTTTTCTGGGTTTATTTAGCAATACATGCTTAACATCACGAAAGACTGGCTTTTAAAGGAATTCCAATGCCCTTGGCTTAAGACACCTGGTCTTACAGGCTGCCTAATGACACCCAACAGCCATTTCCATCTGTAAACACACCACAGGTCAACAAAACCACCCTGTCACTCAACAGACAGGAACGATAAGCAGCGGTTTAGCTCACGCAGAACTTTTATTTACTCAAGCATATTTTAAACTAGCATAATGAAACTACCACCCCCAACCAATTGAATATTGAAATTTCTCTAACAATTATAACCTTTTACCCTAAGTTTGGTTCAGTGGATGGAGCTTCAGCCGGCAGACTGGGTCCCAGGTTTGATTCCAACCAGGAGCACATGCCTCATTCAGCTGCAGGCTCAATCCTTGGCCCCGGATGGGGACGTGCAGGAGGCATACGATGTGTCTCTCTCTCACACACACATCGATGTTTCTCTCTCGATCTCTCCTGGTCCCTTCCACTATCTCTAAAGCTCAAGGGAAAAGGATCCTCGGTGAGAATGAAAAAAAACCTTTTTAAATTTCTAAGCTTTTAATTTAGCAGGGACTTCTATATAAACACTTTAAACTGCAAAACTGCCCTGGACTCCAACATTTGCTCTAGTGGAAGGCCACCATTGTTTCTTGAAATTTACATTTGGTTTAAAACCCTAGTAAAGCTCAAGACTAGCATACACACATTTTTTCCAGTGCAAAGAAATAGTTGGATTTAATACTAGGCCACTTCTCCGGGAATTATGTCTTTTTATTGAAGGAGGAACTGCAGAAACACGTTTGAGTCGATTTCATTTTTAAAAACATGAGACACGGTGAAATACATTAAGAGGCCCAAAACAAAGGAAAACATTAAATCGATTAGTTGCATAAAATACAAAATAGCCTGCCAGCTGTTTGAAACCTTATTCTTCATATATATATATATAAATAGGTTGCAAATTCAAACAATTCAGTGTGTGTGTGGGGGGGACCATCCTTACTAATTACTGATATCTCAACTAATAGGGACAGTAAACTACATATTTTTCATTATGCTTACCAGTACTATTTATTTTCGAAAATGAGAAAAAATCCTTTTAGTCACTGGAAAAGAATGCAAAATGCCTGCATTTTTCTTTTAACGGGATTAAGTAAAAATGAAGTAATTACACAATACTGTAACGAGATCCATCGGGTTCGGGCGTCTTAAGCCCAAAGCAGGCTTAATGTTTAGAAGAGATGACTTAAGAGCTTTATTTTTAAAAATTTAAGGTTAAATAGGACACCTAAGAGTGTTCTATTTAACGCAACGACCCAAAGATAGGGCTTGATTATAATGCTTCGGCAAGACTTCAAACCGATTATATCATGAGCCGCTCGGGAAACGGAGCATCAATCGGAATCCGTCGTTCCAAAGCCTTTTCTAATGAAGTCGAATTTTCACTCCCTTCCACCAACATCTTCCCCAGTGAGGAATCAACGAAGGTTTACACAGACGAAACGCTAACTGAAACTATGCAACTAGAATCATCTTATTGAACGTAAGCAAAAAACAAACAAAAAAAGACACAACGCTACAAGACTGCTTTTTTCACCTTTCTATCCCTTCTAGACTTTACTTGACCCAGTATTTTTCAGACGACCCGGATCACTTTTCTCTCCGCCCCATCGCGAACGTATTCCCAAGTCCTTAATGAAACTCCATGTAAATCAATGACCCGGGGGAATTAAGCTTAACTGAAGGCAGTTCTGCGGGCCGAAAGGGAAAAATAAAAGGGAAGAGGAAAGTTCTGGAAAAAGACACTCCTTGCAGCTCCCCACCCCCACAGACACCGCGTTAGTCCCCCTCCCTGAGGCCGGCAGCCATGATGGCGGGCGCAGAAGAAGGCCGCGGCGCCATTTTGTCCACACACGCGCGGACAACAGCTCCGGCAGCCGTTCGCGCACTTTTTGAGAGGAGCCGAAAAATATCCCTGGTTTCCAACTCAGATTCGGCACCTACCTCCATAGTCAGAGTCCTGGCCGCTAAAGCGGCTCCTCTACTTGCCGCTCTCAACAGTACTAGTCGCCCTGACGCTTCGCCACAGACTGAACAACTCGGGCAAAAAGACCCGGATGGCACAAAGGGGAAGAGGCCCGGCGTTCCGCACAGCTTGCTGGGAGGAAAGAGGGTGGTGATAAGACTCTCTATAGCAACGTGGTGATCGGGGCAGTGATTGGTTGCTCTTTGGAAGGGGGCGTGGAATGCCTGGAAGGAGGGCGGAGCCACTAGAGGGCTCAGCCTGGCGACCGGAAAGGGTGGGCTTTAGGGTGGGGCGACTTCCTATTTCGATTCTACAGCAATCTTGGACTTGTCCGGCCGCCGTAAGAGGGGTTGGGCTTGGTCTTCTCCCGCCAATTTAAAGTCGGGCTAGACTAGAATCTGAAGACCTTAAGGGCGGTTGGCGTCCGAAAGAGCGGCCCTAAAACTGAGTGTTCCGCTTTAGTTTCTCCAGTTGCAGGTGAGGATTGTCTGTGTGTGTGCGTGTGTGTGTGTGTGTGGGGGGGGGGTTGTCGCGCTGCTGTAGGCACTGGGAGTGGGTCCAGGTCGAAGTAGCAGCGCCCTCAGCACAGTTTGGGGTGTTTTCCCTTCCAGACTCTGGTGGGAGAGGTTGGAGTCGGTTCTTACTGGTCCCGGCGTCCAGCCGACGTTGATGCACGGTGGTCTGATTGATACGGTTGCGTTTCGCTTAATTCGCGGATCTGTTCTCCAGCCAGCAGCTAAAGTGCTCTCACGTCATTAGTTAAATCGTATCACTCAGTTTGCTTCGTGTCTTCTCCCTTGTCCTGAGGATAAACCCAACCTGGAAGTCGAGGATGCGTTTAGCTCCCGCACTGTTCCATCCTCACCCGAAACTCGTCCCGGCCTCTGAGACTTGGCAACTAATAGTTGGCTTCTTGCTGTTCGGGTCTCAGCTTAGATTTCATCTCCTTCCCTTTCCAAAGAGGTCCTCCTTAAGAGACCCTCCCCATCCCTTAGCACCGTTTTGTTTACTTGATACACTTGACCTGTTTGTAATTGTTTGTGCGTTTGTTTATTTTTTCGTAGGGAGGGAGTGTAACAGGTCATAGCAGGCGGAGATTGGCGTTTTCTTGTCTGGCTGCATCATTTACTCGCTTTAGGTGCCCGTGGCCGTTTATTTAATCTCATCTGTCAAATGGGCTGTTGTGTTGACTAAATGAATAAAGCATTCCAAACTATCTTGTATACTCAATACGTGTTAACTATTTCATTTATGACCTTCCTACAAGAATATACACTTCATGCCTGGCCGGTGTCTCTCAATGGTTGAGCATCAACCAGGAGGTCACCATTGGATTCCTGGTTAGGGCACATGCCTGGGTTGTGGGCTCTGTCCCCAGTAGGGGGCGTGCAGGAGACAGCCGATTAATGATTCTCATAAATGATAGTTCTCTCCATTCTCCCTCCCTCCCTCTCCCCTCCCTTCCTCTCTAACATCAATAAGAACATATTTTTAAAAAAAGAATATACACTTCATAATGATAAAACTCTTTTCTGCCATCACTATTTTTACAGATGTGGGACACTGAGACCCATAGAAGTATTCACTCTACTAGTATCCTGCCACGCCTGTCTTAATCTCCCAACTCCCACGGGAACACCAGCCACTAAAACTATGGGCTATTCTGATAAGCTTTCTTTCTGTGCCCTTGCTTACACTCTTAGTAAGAACTCTTCTCCTGTATTTAAAGAGCTCCTCACTGTTGTCCACCTGAAACTAATATGACTTTGTTTGTTAACTCTAATTGAAAAATAGCCCTAGCTGGTTTTGCTCAGTGGATAGAGTGTCAGCCTGCGGACTGAAGGGTCCCGGGTTGCAGGCTTGATCCCTGGGGCACGCAGGAAGCAGCCAATCCATGATTCTTTCTCATCATTGATGCTTCTATCTCCCTCTCCCTCTTCCTTCCTCTCTGAAATCAATTAAAATATATTTAAAAAAATAAAAACCTGTGACTTTAAATTATTACTGCTTCCACCAATAGCAATAATAAATTCGCTAACCCTTAAAAATTGAGTGCTTTCCATGAACCAAGAATTATTTTTTTCATAATATATTTTATTGATTTTTTTACAGAGAGGGAGAGAGAGGGAGAGTTAGAAACATCAATGAGAGAGGAACATCGATCAGCTGCCTTCTGCACACTCTCTACTGGGGATGTGCCTGCAACCAAGGTATATGCCCTTGACTGGAATCGAACTTGGGACCCTTGAGTCCGCAGGCCGATGCTCCATCCACTGAGCCAAACCGGTTAGGGCCCAAGAATTATTTTGTGAACATTTAAAACTCATAACCTATCAGGTAGGTACAACTATATTCTTATTCTATAGGTTAGCAAATTGAGAAACAAAGATTAAGTTGCTTGCTAAAGGACAAGTAAATATGGAAGAGCACATAGTTTAAATAAAAATTTTCCTTCCCTGTGCTGTACTTGCCATAGATTTTAAAACATATTCTGATGTGTATCAACATAATTGTAATTAGCCGGACTGGCGTGGCTCTGGTTGAGAGTCAACCTATGAACCAGGAGGTCACGGTTTGATTCCCGGTCAGGGCACATGCCTGGGTTGCGGGCTTGATCCCCAATGTGGGGTGTGCAGGAGGCAGCCAATCAGTGATTATCTTTCATCATTGATGTTTTTCCCTCTCCCTTTCTCAAGTCAATAAAAAAATATATATTAAAAAAAACAATTGTAATTATTTGTTTATTGTTCCCCAGCAGTCTTAAAGTCTTTTTTTTTTTTTAAATATATTTTATTGATTTTTTACAGAGAGGAAAGGAGAGGGATAGAGAGTTAGAAACATCAATGAGAGAGAAACATCAATCAGCTGCCTCCTGCACACTCCCCACTGGGGATATGCCCGCAACCAAGGTACATGCCCTTGACCGGAATCGAACCTGGGACCCTTGAGTCCGCATGCCGACGCTCTATCCATTGAGCCAAACTGGTCAGGGCATCAGTCTTAAAGTCTTAATCCAGAGATTGTTTTTCATTTTTCATCTTAGTATTCTGCTCTGACTCAGACCGCACATAAAATGACTTATATAAATCTTCGTTGAGATGGTTATATGACTAAGGTTACAGATATATTCTTTGATTCAGCCAGAAACCTAATCCAGGTTTTTCTTCTTCCCCAGTATTGTTCATTTTTGTAAGATACTGGAAACATAAATGGGTATTTATTTATTACTATTTTTTAAATCTCATCTGTCTTCTATGATATAGATTACCCCATTTTTAAAAAAATATTTTTTTTATTGATTTCAGAGAGGGAGCGATAGAAACATCAATGATGAGACACAATCATTGATCAGCTGCCTCCTGCATGCCCCCCACTGGGGATCGAGTGGGCAATCCACGCATGTGCCCTGACCGGAATCGAACCCTGACCTTCTGATTCATAAGTCAATGCTCAACCACTGCGCCACACTGCCTGAGATAATGGACATTTTTTTAAAGTTCATCTGGAACCTTACCATCCTAAGATACCCCATACAATCTGACTTCAGAGCTTTTATTGATTTTTGGCTCTACTGCTTAAAGGTTTATTTCAAATGAAACCTTGTTATAATTTCAAGCCAGGCACACAAAATGCTAGAAACTCTAGGATGACATTGATAAGATTATAATTGTTACTGTTCCTAAACCAATATGTGCTTATCTGGTAATAATCATAGCCTTTTCGTTTCCCAACAAACTGGATCTGTTAAACAATAAAAACTGGTGTCTAATTTTGCGTATTTTCATAGGGAAGGCAGTGATTCTCGAACCAAAAACAGTCTCGGAAACATGTGGAATGAGATTGAGCTGCTAACAAGTGATGATACAGGAAGTGGATACCTAGGTGTTGGATCAAGAAAAGAACATGGAACTGCTTTATATCAAGTAGATTTACTAGCCAAGATCTCTTCCGAAAAGGTAATGATTCTGGCCGAAACCGGTTTGGCTCAGTGGATAGAGCGTCGGCCTGCGGACTGAAAGGTCCCAGGTTTGATTCCAGTCAAGGGCATGTACCTGGGTTGCGGGCACATCCCCAGTGCGGGGTATGCAGGAGGCAGCCGATTGATGTTTCTATCTCATCGATGTTTCTAACTATCTCTCTCCCTTCCTCTCTGTAAAAAAATCAATAAAATATATTAAAAAAAAAAAAAAAGGTAATGATTCTGATGCTGTTATTCACATAATTTTTACTGAGTGTTTGATAGGCCAGTCGATACCTGGTAAATGTTTTGTGAATGAATATAGCACCCTCTCAGGCAATCGAGGTTCAGTTTCACATTATTGGAAATTTCCATCTGAATTCCCCTTTTATCTTATTTTTTAAATATATTTTATTGATTTTTTTATACAGAGGAAGGGAGAGGGATAGAGAGTTAGAAACATCCATGAGAGAGAAACATCGATCAGCTGCCTCCTGCACACCCCCGACTGGGGATGTGCCTGCAACCAAGGTACATGCCCTTGACCGGAATCGAACCTGGGCCCCTTCAGTCTGAAGGCCAACGCTCTATCCACTGAGCCAAACCAGCTAGGGTCCCCTTATATCTTAAGATTGGTATTTTCAAACAGAACTTTTCCTAGATCAGGAAGGAGGAAATAAAACTGTCTTTGTTCTCACATGACATGATGTCCATGTCGAAAATCTGAAAGAATCGACAAAGAAAACTGTAATAATAAGTGATGATAGCATGGTTGCAGGATATAAGGTTAATATGCAAAGTCAGCAGCTCTCCCTGGTACCAGCAATGAACAAGTGGAATTTTAAATTAAAAATACAATCAAATGAAATCTGTGACCTTGGATCAGGCAAAGCCATTTTAGATAAGATGTTAAAAGCACAAGCAATGGAGAACGAGATAAATTGCACCTTAGCTGTATATTACTAAGTGAAAGAAGCCAATCTGGAAAGGCTACATTCTCCGTGATTCCAACTAGACTGTATGACATACTGAGTAAGGAGAAGACAGAAAAGGACCAGTGGTTGCCAGGTATTGGGGTTGGGAAGGAGGGATGAATAGGCAGAGAACAAGATTTTTAGGGCAGTGAAAATACTCTGTATGGCACCATAAGGATAGCTGCCTGTCATTTGTCTAGACACACAGAATGTACACCACCAAGAGTGAACTATAACGGAAACTATGTACTTGGGGTGATTATGTTGTGTCAATGTAGCTTCATCCTTTGTAACAAATCTTCTGGTGAGAGATGCTGATAATGGAGTCTATGGATGTGTGGGAGCCGGGGGTATATGGGAAATCAGTTTCGCTATGAACTTAAAACTGCTCTGAAAAAATAATCTTAAAAAAGAGTTAGCCCTAACCGGTTTGGCTCAGTGGATAGAGCGTCGGCCTGCGGACTGAAAGGTCACAGGTTCGACTCCGGTCAAGGGCATGTACGTTGGTTGCGGGCACATCCCCAGTAGGAGGTGTATGGGAGGCAGCTTGATCGATGTTTCTCTCTCATCGATGTTTCTAACTCTCTATCCCTCTCCCTTCCTCTCTGTAAAAAATCAATAAAAATATATTTTTTTAAAAAAAGAGTTAAACTGTTCAAGCAGAGAGAACAGCGTGGATTCATCCCCAGAAGGTGAAAGCACAGTTCGTGTTTTGTTGCCTTTGTGTAACTTTTCACTAGTCGAAGAAGCAAGTAAAAGAGCATAAGGGGTCAGAATGAGGTGGAGTTTTCAAGAATTACACCTGGAGAAGGTGACCAATGAAGTAGGCATAAAATGAACCGATTAGCCTAAAACTGAGCTGTGGAAGAATATAGTTAACGTTTATTAAGCATGCTGTATGCAAGGCTGTTTTCTAAGCCCTTTACATGAGTTAATTTCACCTCCAAACAAGCCAGTGTTGTAGATATTATTAAAGGGTGTCCCAAAATTCACGCAAGAAGTAATTTTGATAGAAAACATGGGTTTATAATTAAAAATTATAAATGTTTTATTGACTCATAAAGTATACAGTATAGGGTTATGTATGGAATAGCATATCGGGTAAATGGCCTCCACGGCTTTGCTGGCACATATGCACTCTTTTGTTGAAATTTTCCATTACCGAAATGCAGCTGCTCAGGCAATAACAGTTAATGGCGCTTGCTATTGCGACATGAAAATCCAGTTTTTTGTGCCTAAATTGCAAGATATGGATGTGGACGACATGTGGTTTCAACAAGATGGTGCCACATGCTAAACGGCCCGAGAAACAATTCAGTTACTGCATGAGTCATTTTCTGGTCGTGTAATTTCCCCTTTTGGTGATCAGAATTGGCCGCCCAGATCATGCGATTTAATGCCGTTGGACTTTTTCTTTGGGGTTTTTTGAAGTCTAAGGTTTATGCCAACAAGCCCACGACCACCCACGCCTTGAAGGAGGAAATTGAGCGCTGTATCAACGAAATTCAGCCACATTTATGCAAAACGGTCATGGAAAATTTCAACAAAAGAGTACATATGTGCCAGCAAAGCCGTAAAAGCCATTTACCCGATATGCTATTCCATACGTAACCCTATACTGTATACTTTATGAATCAATAAAAAATTTACAATTTTTAATGATAAACCTGTGTTTTCTATCAAAATTACTTCTTGCGTGAATTTTGGGACACCCTGTATTGTCCCTATTTTACAGGAGCGTCAGTTGAGACATTTGTCCAGAGTACTCAGCTTTTTCAATCACCAAACTGTCCAACTGCTTCGCGGTACATATGTGTGGGAAGCTTTAATCAACAGAAGCTGAAAGCAGGAGACTCATATTTGGCTTGCATAGGGTTTTTTACAATGTTGACTTAGCTGCCAGTGTTTAAAAATCAGAACATTTCACATAAAGATGCAGCTTTTCTTTTTTTAAAAAAATATATTGATTTTTTTTACAGAGAGGAAGGGAGAGGGATAGAGAGTTAGAAACATCCATGAGAGAGAAACATCGATCAGCTGCCTCCTGCACACCCCCCACTGGGAATGTGCCCCCAACCAAGGTACATGCCCTTGACCGGAATCGAACCTAGGACCCTTGTGTTTTTTTTTTTTTTTTTTTTTTTAGTTTTATTCATTTCAAACGGGCCGTAGTTTGCCCACCTCTGCTCTAGCCACTGAGCCAAACTGGTCAGGGCGAGGCAGCTTTTCTTGATAAATTGGAAGATGTGGCCATGCCAGGCATCCCAAGGGGCTTTAATCTGGCTGATTTTGCTTTCTCTCTCTCTCTCTCTCTCTCTCTCTCTCTCTCTCTCTTCTTTACTGGAACGCTTCACGAATTTGCAGGTCATCCTTGCACAGGGGCCACGTTCATCTTCTCGGTATGGTTCCACTTTTAGTATGTGTGCTGCCAAAGCAAGCACTGATGTTGCTCTCTCTGTTTGTGTGGGCATGTACTCTCCAGTTCACGGTACACCGCAGTCCCCCTCCCCGTCATGTCCCAGACCTTGAGACTTTATGCCAATCCTGGTTTGTTTATGTTGATGCCTGCTGGCTCCTATTGGCCTGAGATCAACCCGTAGGGAACCAAGGCTTGTGTTTAGGAAACCTTTGTCCTTTCCTAGCAATCCTGGACTATTTCCCTATTTTGTAATCTGGGTGGATTCAAGATACACTGTACAAAGAAAAAAACTTGACCAATTAGACACATGGGCTAAAAAATAAAAATAAAATAAAAATAGGCCTGCCAGGTTTTAAACTTGGGTACTCGGGACTATGATGCTACTGTTGGTCAGTATTGTTAAACATGCATAAAAATATCTTATTTTGCCGAAACCGGTTTGGCTCAGTGGATAGAGCGTCGGCCTGCAGACTGAAGGGTCCCGGGTTCGATTCCGGTCAGGGGCATGTGCCTGGGTTGCGGGCACATCCCCAGTAGGAGATGTGCAGGAGGCAACTGATCGATGTTTCTCTCTCATCGATGTTTCCAACTCTCTATCTCTCTCCCTTCCTCTCTGTAGAAAATCAATAAAATATATTAAAAAAATATATATATCTTATTTTACTCATGCTTTTCCCTCCCACAGGCCTCATTAAATCCAAAGATACAAGCATGCAGCTTAAGTGATGGGTTTATCATTATAGCCGACCAGTCAGTGATACTGCTTGACAGTATTTGTAGATCGCTTCAGTTGCACCTTATATTTGGTAAGTGTAACATACTGTAAAACAATAAAATAAATTGGAAGCCACGTATTTGCTACCAATTTCTACTGCAATGCCTTCTCTTTATTACCTCTAAGACTCGAAATTGGACGAATTTCAAGACATTAATCTTGAGTGCCTTTTTTGTGCTGAGTTATTAGACTCCAAAGATATTGGGGTGAACCCTTCTCAGTAGGTCTAAGGCAGCGGTTCTCAAACTGTGGGTCGCGACCCCTTGGGCAGTCGAACGACCCTTTCACAGGGGTCGCCTAAGACCATCCTAATTATCAGATATTTACATTACGGTTCATAACAGTAGCAACATTATTACGGTTATGAAGTAGCAACAAAAATAATTTTATGGTTGGGTCACAACACGAGGAACTGTATTTAAAGGGCCAGAAGGTTGAGAACCACTGGTCTAAGGGGAAACATACAGGTAAAGCTACAATTTACTGGCATGGCTTTTGTATTAGAATACAGTAGGAAACAGTTGAGCCCAGTTGTGTTCAGGTACCTGAATCTTGTACATAATTTCAGTATCATCAACGGGTATTTGAATATTTTTAGAATGTGTAGCACTATAAAAAGCTTTTTCAATACTTATGACTTCATTGAGTTAAAGATATGCAAATATGGACTTTAGAGTAAATTAAGAGAGAAGTGATTGTGCTGGAAACAGGTGAAAATATTGTGAAAGCTTTTTCTGAAAATTTAAGAGGAAGATGATGGTTGAAGTGTTTGCATAAGAACTGAGATGACTGAAAAGAAATCCAGGTATGCTTGTGAGAACACAATCTCGATTACACTATGGAGGCAAGATGCTTCTAATCTTACCGTTTCTACCCTGATGGGTCCACAAAATTCAGTTTCACCAATGAAGTCATGGGCCGTGTTAGTGTCTGATACATTTGTAGAAGGTACTTCTACTGAGCCCGGCTGGTGTCCCTCCCTCAGTGGCTGAGGGTCGATCTATAAACCAGGAGGTCACGGTTCAATTCCTGGGCAGGGTTGCAGGCTTGATCTCCTGGTGGGGGGTGTGCGGGAGGTAGCCTATTGACTATTATGGACCCAGGAAATGTTTAAGAACTTGTACGAAACACATGAAATACAAGTATATAGAGCAGTACCTAACTTTATGGCCTTGCTGAATCACGAGATTTCAGGTAAAGTAAATGTAACTTGGAATTTTGGATGTGATTTTTAAAAAAATATATTTTATTGATTTTTTACAGAGTGGAGGGGAAAGGGATAGTTAGAAACATCAGTGAGAGAGAAACATCGATCAGCTGCCTCCTGCACACTCCCCACTGGGGATGTGCCCGCAACCAAGGTACATGCCCTTGACTGGAATCGAACCTGGGACCCATGAGTCCGCAGGCGGATGCTCTATCCGCTGAGCCAAACCGGTTAGGGCTAATTTCAATTCTTAAGCAGTTTACATGCTACTGCTTTTATTCCTTCCCGTTCCCCTCTCAGCCTCCATTTCACTCCCTTAGGCCTCTTGCTGTTGCACAAACAAGAACTTCACCTCCTTCAAGTCTTTGTTCATATCTCACCTGAGCACTCTAATACTGTGCCGTGCAAGACTCCTCTGATACCCTTCCAGGCATGTTGATCATGAACCTCCTGTGTTCCAGGCACTGTGCCTGAAGATGGGTTGCATGCACCATCCCCAGTAGGGGTGTGTGCAGGAGGCAGCTGATCTATTCTTCTCTCTCATCATTGATGTTTCTATCTTTCCCTCTCCTTTCCTCTCTGAAATCAATAGAAATATATATTATTTTAAAAGATACTGCTACTGAATAATTTCAATTCTTTTTTTGTTTTAATTTTTTAAAAAAAAATATATTTTATTGATTTTTTACAGAGAGGAAGGAGAGGGATAGAGAGTTAGAAACATCCATGAGAGAGAAACATCGATCAGTTGCCTCCTGCACACCTGCTCCTGGGGATGTGCCCGCAACCAAGGTACATGCCCGT
>NW_006294609.1:2461760-2477792 GCF_000327345.1 Myotis davidii | reverse complement strand
TTTCCCTGTTCTACTTTTTCTTTTTTTCCAGAGAATTTATCACCATCTTACATGCCACATAATTTTAGTATGCTCATTGTTTATCATCTTTATTATTGCCTTAAAATTTGAGCTCCATGAAGATGATACTCACATTCTCAACTGTGCAGAAGGCCTAGAACAATGCTTAGCACAGAAGCAGTTCAGTAAATATTTGTTGACTGATGAAGAGTCAGTAGCATTCTTTTCTACTTTGATTACAAATTTTTAAAAAAATATTTAAACAAAGCTTGAACAGTTGACTTGTAATGACAGAATGAATAATTTTTTGTTTTGAAACTAAACATTTTCAAAGGTAGCTAGTAACTTCAATTTCAAATTTTCAGATACGAAAGTGGATGTAGTTGGCTTATGTCAAGAAGGACAGTTCCTATTGGTTGGGGAGAGGAGTGGCAACTTACATTTTATCCATGTGACATCCAAGCAGACTTTGCTCACCAACGTAAGACCCTATTTTGTTTTTCATTTCTTTTATCTAAATTCTAAATGATCTCTTAGACAACTAAAAACTTGAGCAAAGCACAACTTAATTTGTGTTTTAAATTAAAAGAATAATGTTGCTCTATATTAAATTTAAGAATCATGCCTTAGAAACATATATGAAGTAAATGCCAAGTTGTAAAATTAAGCTTTGCAAATATTCTTAGTATGCTTGTTCAAAATGGTTTTTCATTTTAAAACTAAAATGTTTGGCAGCGTTATTGCTAATGATAATCGATAGCTCTGTGATTTTAAAAAATATAATTCTTGATTATATTTTTCTGGGCTTAATCTTATATGAAATTAATTTGCAAATAGGCTTTTGTTCAGAAAGCTAATGATGAAGATCAGTGTACCTACCGAACTCTTGTTATTGAGAAAGATGGTTCAAGTGAAGGTAAGTTTTTTGAAATTTTTTATGTCTTTTAATACCCAATCAAAAAATCAGATTTATAGTAAATGAATTATGTAAATTCATTATTATGCTACCTACACAGTGTTAAATTTTCTAGTGATGTGATCAATACCATTGTAAGAAACAAATTTTTATTGTAGTTTCTTTCAGAGACTTAAATGTACTTTTCCTAAATATAATATTCTAAACTAATTTTTAGTTTTGACAGTTCAATAGATCAGTAAGGAGACATTATATTCTTTAAAAAAAATTTTTTTGTGGGTTCCAGCATATTTGTCATAGTTCCATTTCAACAAATGTTAACTGAACCTTAATTAATTAATTAATTAATTTTTTAGTATATTTTATTGATTTTTTACAGAGAGAAAGGGAGAGGGATAGAGAATTAGAAACATCCATGAGAGAGAAACATCGATCAGCTGCCTCCTGCACAGCCCCTACTGGGGATGTGCTCGCAACCAAAGTACATGCCCTTGACTGGAATCAGACGAAGCTGGGACCTTTCAGTCCGCAGGCCCACGCTCTATCCACTGAGCCAAAACACAGGGCTAATTTATTTTTATATATCTGAGGTTTTTTGTTTTTTCTTTCTAGAAAGTGAAGTTTGCTTTATAAAAGCTTCACAGGAGCTAACATTGTTTTTGCAGTTCATTGTAATTAAGTTTTATCTGTATTATTATTATTTGATGATTAGAATTTAAATGAGCAAATTAACATACTTTTAAGCTGGGTTCAGATCCTGGCTTAAACTTTATATTCACGTACTTTTAGAGAAACTGGGTTGGTTTTATTTTAATAGGTACCTATTATATGCTGCTGCTTACAAACAATGGATTTTTTTATATTACAAACATTCAGCTGGTAAAAATTCAGCAAGGTAAGTAATGTATTGTTTTCTTATTATTGATTTGTGGCAATATTTCTTACTAGTCCTCCAGGTGAATTTTTAAATGTTCTCTTTAAGAATATTATTTTAGTTCAATTACATTCTATATGATACTGAATATACCTTTTATGTATTTGTAATATACTTATTCTGCACTGTTAGGGCTGCAACAGAATCTGAAGAAATATAATTTGTTTATAGCCTCCAAGGAGATTACAGCTTAGTTGGAGAGACAAGACATACACTAGTGTATTGATAAATGCTTTTTAAATTGTTTAATTACTTGTAAGCATTTACTGAACTTCCCTCCCTCCGTGTGGCTTCAAGCTGAACGTGGCCTTCACCGTGACAGGCTGCTGTGGGAGCCTTCCAACGCCCCCACTCCGGCTTTGTAGTAGCTGATGGAATCACTTCATCGATAGGAGCAGCTCCTGCCTGGTTGTTGGCAGCATTTACAGGGCTGCTCACTGGCCAAGGTCCACACTTTACCAGGGTTGACAGTGGGCAGAAGCTCTGGCTTCTCTTTAAGTCGTAATGCCTCATGCCAACTTTCCCAGAGTAACTCGGGCGGTATTTGTTGAAGTTGGTCCTGTGATGATGATGCAAGCCAGCAGCATAAACTCGGCCTCCTGGCTGCTCCTGTTGCTTGCCAACGGGGCCACAGCTGTGGCTCACATGGCCCCAAGGTGTCCAGGTCTTCCTCAGTCTGGATAGCACGTTGATGGCCGAGATGCAAGAGGGAGCAATAAATGCTTTTTGATGGAATGAATGAACTCAGAAACAGAAATGACTAAATAAGTATTAACAATATAGTTAACAAAACTAACTTAACAGTAACTTACTATGTGCTAAGTGAGTAGTGTGGACCATACATCCCATCTGAGCTAAGAGAGATTGAAGAATGTTTGGGGGCATGTATTCAACAAATACATATGTTTAAATCTACTCTGTGCCAAAAATGTGCAACGTCTGGGGAATACAACAAGTTTTAAGGTACATACCTCTCCAGTTCAACGAAAGACGAGTCAAATAAAGTAGCTCTTCCAAAACGTGCAAAGTGATGACTTCAGAGCTTGAATAGGACAGTTGGAGCCTATTTTAATAGAAGACCCTTTCAATAGGAACGGAAAGGAAGGGAACGTGTAGGAACCGTCAGGCAGGCAGGTGGGTGCTCTGAGCACAACGGGTCACAGTTTATATCGTTGGTCAAGGGCAAAAGGGAAAAGTCACCACTGTCGTATTAATTTCTGACCAGTGTTTTTCTCACTAGACTGCATGTAATTTCACTTTGACCCAAAAGGGGCGACTTGTATGTGCTGTATAGGTTAATACTACAAGTTTAGCCTGCCTTCTCTTTTTCATACAGCGATTGAAAATGCAGACTTCAATAAAGCAAAAAAGGTAAGAAAATAAAATTGCCTTATCTTCTTAAAACTTAGACTTCATGAAAATTGAGGAGTGTTTCTGGATTTAATTGTCTACTGGTTGAACTTTTGGGAATTAGCATGATATAACATATTAATAACATTTCCGTTTTTATAAAAATATAATTCATTGGTTTAAAAAGATTTTTATCAATCTTTTCAAGGCATTTGGACTGTGGAGTCTATGTATAACATTCTTATTTTTTAAATTTTGCAGTTACAAGGACAAATCAAGTCCAGTTTCATTTCTACTGAAAAGTATCATACTCTTGATTGTCTGAGTCTTGTGGCTGGAGATTTAGCAAGCAAAATCCCTATGATCATTGGGGTAATAATTCTTTTTATAAAATGTTTGTTTGTTGTTTCCGAAATGTTTTTTCATTAAAACATTGTTTTGGTTAAATTACAAATTGATTTGTGATGTGTACCGGTAACAGAAATAGGAATTATAAAATTAAGTTCACAAAATTAATAAGTAAACCTGAGTTTCTATATTGAAAAAATACTGCATCTTTATTTTCATAAATCTCTACTGAAATTTATGATTTCTTTTAATTATGAATATAGACAAAAACAACAAATAAAACCTCTACTATTATATTTAAGGAGTAGGCAAAGATTCAGAGTAATTACAGCATTCAACAACATTTTTTAAAAATATATTTAATTGATTTTTCACAGAGAGGAAGGGAGAGGGATAGAGAGTTAGAAACATCGATGAGAGAGGAACATCGATCAGCTGCCTCCTGCACACCTCCCACTGGGGATGCGCCCGCAACCAAGGTACATGTCCTTGGTCGGAATCAAACCTGGAACCTTTCAGTCTGCAGGCCGACGCTCTATCCACTGAGCCAAACTGTTTAGGGCATTTTTTTTTTTTTTTTTTTTGTTTAGGGCACTTTTAACAACATTTTTACTTGCCAAATTTACATGCGAGGTTAAAGTTTACCCCATGGCCAGCTAGTGTGGTTCAGTGGTTGAGCGTCCACGTATGAACTAGGTCCTATTTCTGGAGTTCACAGTTCGATTCCTGGTCAGGGGACGAGTTGCAGACTCCATCCCCAGTGGGGGGCGTGCAGGAGGCAGCTGATCAATGATTCTCTCTCATCATTGATGTTTCTATCTCTCCCCCTCTCTTCCGCTCTGAAATCAATAAAAATATGTTAAAAACATAAAATAAAGTTTAGCTCATGGCTTTAGAGTGAGTTGCCTGAATATACATACTCCTTATTAAATATTTGTGCGAACACAACAGATACCAACAGCTCACTGTCCTTTTCATTCTGTCCTGTTGAAAACAAAGAGGAACTACAAGATGAAAGCGAGTTGGGTTTGAATATATAAGTATATATTTTGAAATTAGTAATGTGTACGACTTAGGTGTTTCCACTTTGAGAAGGATGCAGCTCTAAGAATGAAATTTGCCACTGACATACTGTTGTCACTTCTGTAGGGAACTGGTAATTGTGCAATCTCCAAATGGGAGCCAGATCCGCTCAAGAAAGAAATGACAGTTAAGAATGTTATTGATGCAGAGATTATTAAAGGTAAAATAAGTTAATTAAACTACTTTTGGTAATTATTAGTGAGTTCTAATGTTCATGTCAATATTCTGAGTCTGGCTTTTGGGTCCTTGACTAAACCTCTCTTTGAAACGAGGCAGATTAAATTGATAATTTTCCACATAAATGACTTTTTCTTGATATGTTTTGCCTTTGTTACTCTTTTTTTTGGGGGGGGGGGTTTACATTTTAGTGATCATCTAAAAAATATAGAAACAGGAATAAATGAGAATGGGAACTTTTTGTCCATAAATATTACTTTACTATTTAAACATAGCTATATGTAATGCAGAATATAATCCTTGTACACCTTGCTTTCTCTTTTGTAGGTGCAAAGAAGTTCCAGCTGATAGATAATCTGCTCTTTGTTCTTGATGCTGATGTATGTTTTCGACATTTCTCCTTTCATGTTTCCCCTTCGTATTGTGTTTAACGCCAAAAATGTTGTCAGACTTACAAAGACACTGACCTTAGCCAGTGTGGATGAAATACTGTCTTGTGTATTATGATATATATATATATCCTGAAATGGAAATCTTTAGTCATTAAGAAGACGTGTCGCCGAAACCGGTTTGGCTCAGTGGATGGAGCGTCGTCCTGCGGACTGAAGGGTCCCGGGTTCGATTCCGGTCAAGGGCATGTACCTGGGTTGCGGGCACATCCCCAGTGGGGGATGTGCAGGAGGCGACTGATTGATGGTTCTCTTTCATTGATGTTTCTGACTCTCTGTCTCTCTCCCTTCCTCTCTGTGAAAAATCAATAAAATATATTAAAAAAAAAAAAAGAAGACGTGTCGATGAAATGTCTCTCTTGCAGAATGTGCTGAGCTTATGGGATATTTACACTCTAATTCCCATATGGAACTGGCCCTCTCTTCACGTAGAAGAGTTCCTTCTTACCACCGAAGCAGATTCGCCTTCTTCAGTCACGCGGTACGTTGTGATGCTGGTAGGGCTTGCCCTTCTGTTAGGACCAGGTTTCTTGCCCAGTTCTGATCTCATCATTCACTATATATCGCATCCTAAGTAGCACTGTGAACAGACCGACAGGGTAAAGACCATGTCATTGTTGGCCAAGCTCATTGAGAACAGGCAATACGAACCTTCCAGTGATTGTGTTAGAGTGTCTGTCCAAAATAAATAAGCCAATGGGCAAGCAGAGGAAGTTTGCATCTTGCTTGAGTTATGCATCCAGATAAGAAATGACTCATAGCCAAACTGGTTTGGCTCAGTGGATAGAGCGTCTGCCTGCGGACTGAAAGGTCCCAGGTTCAATTCCAGTCAAGGGCATGTACCTTGGTTGCGGGCACATCCCCAGTGGGAGGTGTGCAGGAGGCAGCTGGTCGATGTTTCTCTCTCATCGATGTTTCTGGCTCTCTATCTCTCTCGCTTCCTCTCTGTAAAAAATCAATAAAATATATTTTTAAAAAAATGACTCATAAAAAAAAGTGTCAGTCTTCTGTACCATAATGTGTAGAAATCAAGTTCACTGTCATCTGTGTATGAATTTTAAATTTTATGCAGAATGTCACTTTGACTTAGCTTACAAACCTTATGTGATTCACTTAACCCTTCTTTTCTCTTTTAGGCAAGGGATTACAAATCTCAAATTAGTAGCTCTGACATCTACTAATAAGAAGGTACTAGAAAATTTGTTTCACGTTGTGTTTTCATATTATATGTTAGAAATAGCATTAATATAAACGTAGTTGTTAGGTGATGTTCACGACATATTAGCACTTAGTTCATGCAGACCCTTCACAAATCAGAAATAACCCTGCAAGAGTTCTTTTTTTCCTGTTTAAAAAATATGGATATAAATCCCGGTTCTACATTTTAGTTGGGGCATTTTAGGAATAAAATGTCCACAAGAGAATGTTTATTAAAGTGACTCCTGCCCAGCCAGGGTGGCTCAGTGGTTGAGCATCAACCTATGAGCCAGGAGGTCACAGTTCAATTTCTAGTCAGGGCACTTTCCTTGGTTATGGGCTCGATCGCCAGTAGAGGGCGTGCAAGAGGGAGCTGACCCATGATTCTCTCATTGATGTTTCTATCTCTTCCTCTCTGAAATCAATAAAAATATATTTAAAAATAAAGTGACTCTTACATAGTTCTGACACTGAAGGATTACATTCACCTTAAATACAGATTGTAGAATGGACTTGAGCTATGTGGATTTTCATTCTTCAGATTTGGAAGGTGGGATAGAACATAATTTTATATGTAACATTTACGTAATACAGTAACTGACTTACTTATAAAATTAGTTTTTGCATGTTGCTCTGTACCAAGTGTTTTCATTGTGTCCTTATTGTGAAGTGCTGGCTTGTGCTCGGAGGTTGATGTTGACCTACTAAATTAATTGCTCTACTTTCTTTTTCCCAGATGAAAAGTTTCATGGTGTATTCATTACCTATGATGGAAATACTGTACTCTTTGGAAGTATCGGGTGTTTCTTCTCTGGTCCAAACAGGAATTAGCACAGTAAGTTGATGTACATTTTGAACTACTTTATATTTACAAAATTAAGAATAAGCTAAGCCTGAGTGGAATTTAGTGGAATACCTGAGTAGATCACAGGTTTATAACTATATTTATTGTTGTCATATATCCTCAAATACATTTGCCCAAGGTCAGTCTTCATTTTAAAAAAAAGAACAGAAAATTAATCAAATAAAATATCAGTCAATTGCACATTCCATTTTCTTGTGTCTTCACAAGAAATTTAGATGATAACGAGGCAGAGAGATACTGTTTTTATTTAATTTTTAACTGTGATCTTTTTTTAAAAAATATATTTTATTGATTTTTTACAGAGAGGAAGGGAGATAGAGAGTTAGAAACATTGATCAGCTGCCTCCTGCACGCCCCCTACTGGGGATGTGCCTGCAACCAAGGTACATGCCCTTGATCGGAATTGAACCTGGAACCCTTGAGACCACAGGCTGACGCTCTATCCACTGAGCCAAACCGGTCAGGGCTACGGGAATATTCTTTTCCCCAACAGTTTTCCCAGTGATTTTAGAATTCCATTGATAGATAACTTTTGCCTAAACCAGTTGTTACTCTAGTAACTATAAAATGAATTAATTCTGACCCTACCCAGTTTTGTTCCGTGGATAGAGCATAGGCCTGCAGACCGAATGGTCCTGGGATCAATTCTAGTCAAGGGCACGTACCTCAGTTGCAGGATCTTCCCCCGGCCTTGGTCAGAGCTTGTGCAGCAGGCAACCAATCGATGTGTTTCTCTCACATCGATATTTCTTTGTCTTTCCCTCTCTCTTCCACTCTCTAAAAATCAATGGGAAAATATCCTCGGGTGTGAACTAAAAAATAATAATAAAAATTTTTAAAAAATGAGAAAACTCCTGTTACTATTTTAAAAATGAACTAATTCTGTACATTAATTTTAAACATGTTTTTGTTATTGTTGTAGGATACCATATACCTTCTGGAGGGAATTTGCAAAAATGATCCAGAGTAGGTCATGCTTTGTTTCATCAGATAAGTTGTTAACTAACAGCTAAGTTAAATTTTACTTATTAATATGAACGACAAATGCACTTAGAGTGAAAACTCTTTTTCAGGCTCCCTGAAGACTCCGTCTCTGTCTTAGTACTCAGATGTCTTACAGAAGCTTTACCAGAAAACAGGTAACTTCTCGTTTTCCTTTAACCCTTATCCCTTCATGAAAAACTTAAATCCTGCGATTCATAAAAATTTTACCGAAATTTTTCCCCCCGCTTCACAGATTGAGTCGGTTACTTCACAAACACAAATTTGCTGAAGCCGAGAGCTTTGCCATTCAGTTTGGGCTGGATGTTGAGGTAATCACTCGTGGATTTATTTGTTCATTGAAAAACATTTTTTTTCATGTACCAGATGCTAGAAGAGAGACAGCATTTTTGGCTTCAAGGTACTTGATGTGGCGTGTTTATATTACAGCTTGTTTACAAGGTAAAATCAAATGATATATTGGAGAAACTCGCTTTGAGTTCTGTGGACACCAGTGAGCAGACCGAATGGCAGACACTTGTCGATGAGGCTAAGGAGACGCTACGGAAAATCCAGGTGTGTTTTCCTGCCATGTGTTCGCGTGTCCGGATCGACAGATGGGTCATCGTTAGGTCACCTAACTATGTCTGGCATTTATGCAACAGGACGATGACTTTGTGGTGAATTACTGCTTGGAGGCTCAGTGGATAACCTATGAAACGACCCAGGAAATGCTAAATTATGCCAAAACCAGGGTACGTTTTCATAACATTTAAAACGTGTTTGTCTTATGCAAAACAAATAATTTCAAAAATAACGAGTTCTTTTTCTATCATAGGCCTTTTAAAAAGTGTATTTTTGCTGTTGACTGTTCTTCTCAGTGACCTTTGAACACCACTGCTAGTTATATTCCTTAAAATCCAGGTGTAACAGATGGGCAAAATGTTCCGAGCTTCTCTCATAAAACGCATTGCTTTTTAAGATAGGTCATTTCTTTATTGTTCACTATTTATTTCAAAGTTTGATGCAATTTTATTTTTAGAGAGAATTTTTCCTTTAATTCACAAAAATACTCATCTTTCATGAAAAACCTAACAGCAGATATTCTAACTGTGTTTCTTGTTCATCTTAGCTTTTGAAAAAAGAAGACAGAACTGTTCTTGTCTATTCTTATGGCTTAAAAGAGGTAATTACATTATATTTATGGATTAATTTTCGAGTGAATATACTTTACAGTCAGGCACCACTTAATGGTCTGAGAAATGTGTCATTAGGTGATGTGGTCATCGTGCGAAGACCACAGAGGCACTTACACAAACCTAGATGGTACAGGAGCATTTGAGCTCTTGCTTCCTGGCATACGTCATCAGTTTGGCTCAAATAAATTCTTAAAAAATTTAAAAAAAACACACCACAAAACCCTAGGTGAAGTACAGTCTACTATATCGTATAGCCTGGCCTGTTGCTCCTAGACTACACCCTGTGCAGCATGTTACTGTTCTGAATACTGGAGGCCGTCTTAATAGCAACAGTGAGTATTTGCGCCATATCTAAACATAGAAAATGTGCAGTAAAAATACTGTATAAAAGATAAAAACCAGTACCTTTATGGGGCACTTTCCATGGGTGGAACCTGCAGGATTGGAGGTTGTTCTGGATGAATCAGTGAGTGAATGGTGATGAGTGTGAAAGCCTAGGACCTTTCTGTCCACCACTGTGGACTTTAGAAACACTGCACAGTTAGGCTACATTAGAGTATAAAACAACATGAGATGAAATCAAGCACAAGAGAAAATGATGCAGTCAAGAACTGCAGTAAACAGCATGGATGAGGCTGCTGCTGCAGAATGTGGTATACTGCTTTACAGAAAACTTTTTTTTCCTTTTTCTTGAACTTATTGGGGTGACACTGGTTAACAAAATTATACAGGTTTCAGGTGCACAATTCCACATCACATCATCTGTACACTGTATCGTGTATGTGTGCTCAAGTCAGGTTTCCATCACCATTTATGCCCCCTATGCCCGCCTCCAGCTCCCCCCACCCCTCCTTCCCCACACTGTTGTCCATGTCCTTGAGTTTTTTCCTCTTTTTTCCCTCAATGCCTCCACCACCACCCCACTCAGCCTCCCAAGCCCCCCACCCCATGGCTGTCAGCCTGCTCTCTCTCTATGGGTCTATCTCTCTTTGGCTTGTTAGTACATTTTGTTCATTAGATTGCACATATGAGAGAGATCATATAGTACTTGTCTCTCTCTGACTGGCTGATTTCATTTAACATAATGCTCTTCAGGTCTCTCCATGCTGTCACAAAGAGTAAGATTTATTTATTTTTATTTTTTTTATGGCCAACAGTATTCCATTGTGTAAATGTACCACAGGTTTTGAACTACTCATCTACTGATGGGCACTTGGTGCAGCAAACTTTTGTTTTAATGTTTCATTGATTTTTAGAGAGAGGAAGGGAGAGGGATAGAGAGATAGAAACATCAATGAGAGAGAGGAACATCACTGATTGGCTGCCTCTGCACTCCCCCCACTGGAGATTTGAGTCCGCATCCCGGGCATGTGTCCTGACTGGGAATCGAACTGGCAGCCTCTCGGTTCCAGGGTTTATGCTCAACCACTGAGCCACACCAGCCGGGTGCCAGCTGTTTTTAGATAAGTAGAAAGAGTACACTAAACAATAAAAAGTAAGTATAGTCAATACATAACTAGAAACATAGTCATTCATTATCATCAAGTATTATACATAACACATGTACTGTATTTCCATGTGACTATCAGTGCAGTAGATTTCTTTCCACCAGCATCACCACGAATATGTGGGTAATGCGTTGCACTATGATGTCACTAAGCTGTAGGAATTTTTCAATTCCATCATAATCTTACAGGACCACCATCGTATGTGTGGTCTGTCATTGACTGAAACATTATGCAGCTCATGGCAGTATATTTTTCAATTAGAGATAGGCCTGTAGTATTTTTCAAGAGTAACTTTAATAACCAAATAGAGGGTTATTTTGAGGTCAAATGAAATTATTTAGATAAATCAATTTTTGCATAGTGCCTGGCACCTGTTAAGCCTGCAAATAAATGTCAACTGGAATGATGATTGTTATGATACAAAAAGTGTGTGTGTGTGTGTGTGTGTGTGTGTGTACACATGTGCATATATATTTTAACTCTCAAAGTAAATTTTTGGTATAATCTAGCTAGGTTCTACCCTGAGGGCATTTATAAATTAGTGGAACACTAATTGCTTTTGAAGGCACCCACAGTTAATGTGCTAATGGCTTCCTCTCTTTTGCAGTTTTATTGTATTGAATGTGATTGGAAATGTTTCCTTTATTCCAACTCTTTTTTTGTTTTGTGTTGAATAAGGCAGTCACACTTATGGGAATCGACAGGATGAGGCTTGTGTAAGCCTTCTCCAACAGAAGGTCTCATTTTAATATTACTGCACACAGCATGCAGATGATCTGTTATTCCTTTTTAGGTTCTAAGGGCTCATGAAAAATTGACTACTTTTTATGGAGCATTTGGACCAGAAAAATTCAGGTGTGTGCATTCCTCCTTTTTAATGTTTAGATAGTGAATTAGATTTAAATTTGGAATGTCAGAAGAGATACAATATTGCTACGAATGAATTATGTTTCTGAGGATGGAAAATATTTGTCCCTGCTAAGCTTTAGGCAGTTCCTACATCATGTGTGGAAATTGATACATTGGAAAGGCAAATTTGAATGCATATAGCTTTTGCCTTAGCAATTTCACATCTGGAAATAGATTTTATTAGATGTACTAACATGTGCACCAAGAATACTATTATTTACAAGTATAACTACCCTAAAGATCACACAGTGTGTTTATCAAGATAAGTGAAAATGAAGGGAAGATTTATTGTTTCCTTGTGGCTAGTCATTTATTCCAATACTCTCATTAAATGACGTACATTTTCACTGCCAATTGAAATGTTCCCTTAATCACGTGCTAAAAATCTCACATGTATTTAAGTCTATCTCTGGGTTTTAATTGTATTCAATTGATCTCATCTCCCTATTCACTCACCAGTATCAAATAGTTTTAACTTAGGTAGTTTTTATTTTTATTTTCAGGATTTGGAGGGCTATTTTCTCATGGTTGTATTTTTTTTCTTTTGTATGACATTTGAAATCAGAATCAGCTTACGCAGTTTGCAGAAATCTTATTTTTATTTTAATTGGGAATGTGCTTAGCCTAACATCAATTTGGGGAGAAACAGCATCTTTACAATATTGAATCTCCCTAGTTAAGGACAGTATGTGTCTTTCTACTCATTCTCTCCCGTTTTTATGTTCCTGAGTGGTATCAATTCACTCGTCTTTATATAAATTTTGTACTTTTTTTGTTAAAATTTTGTTTTATCTTTTTTCCTCTACTGTTACAAATGGGACTTTTCCCCCTCATATTTTCAGGAGAACATAGAGAAGTATTAAAATTAATTTTTACCCAGCTGCCTTACTGAATTTATTATTCATGGCAATATTTCAATTGCTCTGTTCTTTCCAAGTATATAATTATATATTTGAATAATGATAATTTTGCCTCATTTTTCCCCCTTACCTAAGGTGATTGACTGGTGCTTATAAAATAATAAATAACAGTGGTTAATAGGTATTCTTGTACCTGACATTAGTGGAAATGCTTGTATGAATTTTTTTAAGTACAGATAGTATATAAAGAAAACTCTCATTCCTTTAAAAATTAAAAATGGTGGCTTGTGTATTTAGTCATTATCTCAGGAAGGACCTGCAAGAAGAGACATGACTTCCAGGGACAATACAGGAGGCTCATAGGTCAGAGATCAGAAGGAAACTTACTTTTCACTGTTTAATCTTCGGAACTTTTTAATAACTTTGGGGGCGGGGGAAACTAGTTAAAATGCATAGTGATATCCACTTGTAACTAATAACCTTAATAATATTTTTTAAACTAGTAACTTTTTTCCTCTCTTTGACTTTGCAGTGGTAGTTCTTGGATTGAGTTTCTGAATAATGAAGATGACCTTAAGGATATTTTTTTGCAGTTACGAGAAGGAAACCTTGTTTGTGCACAGTACCTTTGGCTTAGACATCGGGTAATACGTTTTGCTTTTTTTTTCTTTCTTAATGGCTTTATAACCCCTAAGATAGGTGATTGAATCAGTGCTGGGAACTAACAGGGTGGCAAATGCAACTTGGCAATGGGATGTTTTCACATTGATAAAATATGACCTTTCCCAGAGTAAACTATTCTGTGATGATATTAACTCAGAGGAAATATTATAAAGATACTAGAGGCCCAGTACACGAATTCATGCACAGGTGGGGTCCCTCGGCCTGGCCAGCAATCGGGGCCCATTAGGGCCGGCTGGCTGTGGGGAGGGGCTGCGGGAGGTTGGCTGGCCATAGGAGATTAGCTTGGGAGTGCAATGACCACAAGGGGGCAGATCCTGCGTTGAGCATCTGCCCCCTGGTGGTCAGTGCACATCATCGTGACCAGTCAACCAGTCGTAGTGGTCATTTAGGCTTTTATATATATAAATAATAGGAGCTTACTTTATCTCATCAGTCAGAGTCTAATTAACTCCTAAACTTAGCTCAAAAGCAACATTTTATTAAGTGATTAATTGGTGGGCTTTTTAAAAACATTTCTTTATTGTTGAAGGTATTACCAATTTCCACTTTTTCCTCCACTACCCCCTGACCATGGGCTTTCTTATGTAGCACTGGTAGAGAAGGTATTTCTATTGCAGACCAGACTGTGGTAAAGGGAAAATTGTTGGCATATAAAGTTCGGTCCAAAAAGGAGTTTTCTGGGTGTGATGTCATCAGTGGACACATTGCTAGGATCTGTATTGTCACCTCCAATTACATTTTCCTTGGAAGACCACCCATACCAGTTCCTCTGCCACTTAATTTGTTATTAGGAATTTTCTGTCAGGAGATTCATGAAATTTGTGGCTCCCAGCTCAACTCATTTGTCTAGAGTAAACCACCTTTGATGCTTGTCAAAATAGTAAAACAATTCTTGAAATGACTTCCTAAGAGGTCTTTCCTTTTTGGGAGGCTGTCAGTTTCAATTTGGTAGGTAAACCTTAATTTCTCACTCTGTATGGTTTAGGCAAATTTTGAAAGCAGATTTGATGTGAAAATGCTTGAGAACTTGCTCAACTCGATTTCTACACCAGTCTCCTTGCAAAAGCTCTGTCCCTGGCTTAAAAATGACGTGATCCCGTTTGTAAGAAGGATTGTACCGGATGGACAGGTGAGTCGCCTTTAGTATTTCCACTTTTGGTGACTCCGTTTTATTTTTTACATCATATCATTGAACATTAAGTCACATAACACCAGTTAGTTCATTTTACTGTCTCTTTTGAAAGATTATCATGGATGTTTTAAGTTATTTTGGTGATGAAGTAATTGAGCATTCTATTTTTAAATAATATATCTATTTCAGAAAATTCTTGCAAAATGGTTGGAGCAAGCAGCCAGGAACCTTGAATTAACTGATAAGGTAATTTGTGTAATTAGCATTGAAAATGCATTTAAGACTCTCCCAATGGCATAAATCATTATTTTTAATTGTTTGTAAAATTTTTTAAAGGCAAACTGGCCAGAAAATGGACTTCAATTGGCAGAGGTATTTTTTACAGCAGAAAAACCGGATGAGATGGGATTGGTGTCCTCCTGGCATTGGATTTCCTTGGTATGACATGGAAAACAGACTTAGTGATAAAACATTCATTCATGTTAAAGGGTTTGTCTATATGTACTAGAAATATACCCATTTCTGCAATTTTCTGTTTTCTTTTCTTTGGATGGGTACTTTCAAAATCTACAAAAAGGAAAATTTGCTTTCTTTTTCTTCCTGCTTTTTCTGTTATAACTACAACCTACCTTAATGCACTCTTTTTCTCTATTGAACTAACCAAAAGGGAAACAATATATATTTTACTTCTTATTTATTTTAGAGAGAAGAGAGGAAGGGAGAGAGAAGAAAAAAAACATTGATTTGTTGTTCACTTATTAATGCATTCACTGGTTGATTCCTGTATGT
The DNA here is from genome assembly GCF_000327345.1 of Myotis davidii. Lineage (NCBI taxonomy): Eukaryota > Metazoa > Chordata > Mammalia > Chiroptera > Vespertilionidae > Myotis > Myotis davidii. Next base: position 2,462,411 of record NW_006294609.1, on the reverse strand, counting down.
ACCCTTTTAGGGGAATTGAACCCACAACCTTAGTGTAGCAGGACCAATTAAGCTACCCGGCCAGGGCCAGAAACAATATATAAACATACCCCTAAGTAGTATACTGGGGATTTTCTACGTTAGAAGCATCTCACATTGCTTTGCAAAAAAAACCTCACTAATGCGTTAGGATATGTTTTCAAAGGCTATGTCAATCAGGTTTACTTCTTAACTAGTGAGCTACTCCCAGTTCTGAATGCTTATCTTAGACATTTCAGCAGCCAGTATGGCTTAAGTACCAATGAATTTTTTAAATGAAAATTGAAAAAAATCTGGGAAGCATACATTATATTGGGGGTGGGGGGAGTACATTCTTGTCTTTTAAAAATTTGTTGGTATGCCATAATTTCGTTTATAAACATATACAACATCTCAGCTTAATCTCAACTCTGAAGTATTAAGTACTTAAGTATCAGAGGTATGACCTTACTTGAGATTAAAATGTATGTTATGAAATTGAATTCTTTAAATTTCTGGAGCCCCAAAATAATAAATGTCCTCCTACTTTCTGATATAGCAGGTTCCTGTTAATTATACTTATTGATTATATACTGTTAAAAATAAAATGGGAATTTTTTATATGTTTCAAGCAGTGTATTGATGTATAAATCA
>NW_006294609.1:2458225-2460881 GCF_000327345.1 Myotis davidii | reverse complement strand
TGTTCATTATAATATATTTTTCTGCAGAAGAGCATTTTCTTTTTGCTATAAAACACTACTTTGTCTTTTCCCTGTTAATTGCCTTTTACCAATATTGAAAAGTCTGGTCCTTATATATAACTTTAAAAATTGTCTGGTCACACTTTAGCTGGTTTGGCTCAGTGGATAGTGCATCGCTCTGCGGACTGAAGGGTCCTGGGTTCGATTCCGGTCAAAGACACATGCCCAGGTTGTGGGCTCAATCCCCAGTAGGGGGAGTGCAGGAGGCAGCCGATCAATGATTTTCTCTCATCAGTGATATTTCTATCTTTCTCTCCCTCTCCCTTCTTTCTCTGAAATCAAAAATGTATAGTTAATAAAAAAAAAGTTTGGTCATGATCAATACAGATAGGAGGACATTGAGGGCCATCTAAATGATGTTTATGTACCTAAGTATATTACACTAATAATGATTTTCTATATTTTTAAGAAAGAAAATTTCAGATTTCTGTCAGATTCTGATCTGTTCATTTGTACTAGTCAATTAGTTAAAATCCTACAATATTTAAAGGCATAATTTGCAGGTTTCCTCTTATGTACATAATCCTGGCAATTTTCACATTTTGTATAAAATAATTCTGACCTTTCTGCGTATTTCCCTCACACTTTCATTTCGTATCCTTAACACCTATATTTCAGAAGGATTATGAAAACACGGAGGAAGTGTGTCAGCTGAGGACCCTGGTAAATAACTTGCGAGAGTTGATCACATTGCACAGGAAATACAACTGCAACTTGGCCCTCTCTGATTTTGAGAAGGTAAAGGTCTAGGTTTATCCGCGTTACTTTGTACCGCAGCCAGGATGAGTAAAGTTTTTGTTTATACCGTCTTTTTGGGCACCCAGGAGAATACTACCACCATTGTGTTCCGAATGTTCGATAAAGTGTTGGCGCCAGAACTTATTCCTTCCATCTTAGAGAAGTTCATAAGAGTTTACATGAGGGAACATGATCTGCAAGAGGAGGAGCTCCTTCTCCTGTACATAGAGGTAACTTTTTCTTACTTCCAGGCTGCTTTCTTGCATCTATGCAGTCTGTGTATGATTGCATTCAATTTTAATACGATGTATTATTAAGTCCTCTGAGTTAAACATTTAATGCTTTACGGTTAGGATTTGTGCAGATTATTGGTTAAGAATGTGGGTTAACTCTGTTATTGATTGACTGGTAATCTTGAACAAAACAGGATAATATTAGGGCTTTTTACAAATGGTTACTGTGAGATAATAGGAACATGAGCTCTATAAATATTAGCAGTTATTTTTTTGTAGACATTAATGAGGTGCAGTAATCTTATTTATAGATTCTTCAAGAATGTTTCCTTCCTAAGTTTTCTGTACCATGTAAAACTGAAGGCTAAGTTTTAGCAATTTTGTATTTTTTTACCATTGCTAAGTAGAAGTTTTTGTTTTTTTCACACATCCATCAAAGTTATTTATATCTGTATGTGTGTTTTACTTTTCTGTTGTTGTTTTAGTCAGAGTTTTAAATTGAAAAGTACATGTGCTTATCCCTCGTTAGGACTTATTGAAGAGATGCAGCTCCAAGTCCACATCACTCTTTGAGACAGCGTGGGAAGCAAAAGCCATGGCGGTCATAGGGTGTTTGTCTGACACAGACGTGAGTACGTGGTGACCACGCAGTTTCCTTTTCAGCACTGCAGGTTTTCTGAACACTTACTTTCTCGTCACAAGAGAATTTGTGTAGAATGGAAAAGGAATAGGAATAATTAAAAAACCACCCATCGTTCTATTTTTTTAATTATGAAAATGAAAAGGGAACATTTTCTTATTCCCACCCAAGAAGAACCACCATAGACAATTGGATGCATGTGGTTTCTCAAACATAGAGAAATTTGAAAAATACATTACAATATGCCTGGATTTCTACTTCACTGTTATTAAGCACCATTATAAAATATGAATAAAAAAACTCATGAAAAAATATTTTTAAACACAGTCTGTAGAAAGTAATAGAGTTATATGACTTAATTTCCAGCAGAGAGAATATTTTTTTATATTTCATTGATTTTTTTACAGAGAGGAAGGGAGAGAGGGAGAGTTAGAAACATCGATGAGAGAGAAGCATCGATCAGCTGCCTCCTGCACACTCCCTATTGGGGATGTGCCCGCAACCCAGGTACATGCCCTTGACCGGAATCGAACCTGGGACCTTTCAGTCCGCAGGCCGACGCTCTATCCGCTCAGCCAGACCGGTTTCGGTGAGAATATTTTTTTAAATACTAACATTGCCCTTTATGTGTGAAAATCGGAAGGAAGGTATACTTTTGCAGTCATCCAGTAGATGACGGACCTCTGCTGTAGAGAAGGCAAGGTCATTAATTTGCATGACCCCCAGGCTACTCACTGCCCCGTGTGTGTCTCTGTAGCTCATATTCGACGCTGTGCTTAAGATAATGTACGCAGCTGTGGTTCCCTGGAGTGCAGCGGTGGAGCAGCTGGTGAAACAGCACTTGGAAATGGACCACCCCAAGTAAGACTGCAGCCCACCAAGCAGCTTTGTTGGTGTTGGATAAACCTCGTGTGTTGAGTTGACAGTCGTTTCTGGTGTTCTGCCCTTTACCGTGTCCCCCTGGTATTTCATAAAAGCAGATAAA
>NW_006294609.1:2442597-2457889 GCF_000327345.1 Myotis davidii | reverse complement strand
CATCAGTGTCAGGAGCAGTGTTTGGCAGTTTCTTTAAGATTAAATTCCAAATATCTTGGTCCAGATGGGAACTTGGGAAAGTGAGAGGTAATTGTCTTCCCAGTCATCTTGAGTGGATTTTTTTTTAAACTATATTTTATTGATTTTTTACAGAGAGGAAGGGAGAGTGATAGAGAGTTAGAAACATCAATGAGAGAGAAACCGATCAGCTGCCTCCCACACGGCCCCCACTGGGGACGAGCCCGCAACCATGCCCTTGACCAGAATCAAATCCGGGACCCTTCAGTCCGAGGGCCGACGTTCTATACACTAAGTCAAACAGATTAGGGCACTGCCTTATTTTAATGAATACTTTACCTTTCGAAGGGATGGTTTTTGGGTTCTCTGAGATTTTGTAACAAAGAAATTAATGTGTGTATTGTCTGTTTCAGAGGGTGGTCAGATACATTCTCAAACAAGATGTCCCATCCTCCTTAGAAGACGCTTTGAAGGTGGCCCAAGCCTACATGTTGCCTCCTGATGAAATCTACAGCCTGAGGGTTATAGACCTGATAGATAGAGACCAGGTGCGGATGTGTTATAGTGTCCTTTCTTCCGGGTGGTTTCTTTGTTAGCGAAACCCTTAAAACTCAAAACAACCAAATTATCTACATAGATTAACATAAGATAAAATTATACCAAGATAAAAACACTGAATGTTAGGTTGACCATGTTTTTCATATCTGTAGGGTCTGTAAAAGTGTTTTGTGAATAGCTAATGGGTTTTCACACTCTTTACTACTTAACAAAACTCAGATTCACGTCTTACATTTTCTGTGGTACCCTTTGATTCCAGAATAGGATATGGGCTTTTTATTTTTATTCAGAAGTGTCGTTATTTTTCTATAATTCAATAAGCATAGAATTACAAAGTACAAAGAGTGGCATTTTAATTTAATTTCTTTGTTTGCTATCATCAACAGAATGTTCATGTTTTTATCTTACCATAATCTAGTTTTCAAAATACCTTTTTTTTCTTTAAATAGAAAATGAGAAGTAAGTCCCAACTTACTTCTTTGTGCAACTTGTTTTTTTGCACAAAGGTGTCAGCTGTTTTTTTCCCCTGCAAACACTGTTTATAGGGTGAGGACTGTGTCCTTTTGCTGCGGTCTCTGCCCCCAGAGGAAGCTAAGAAGACTGCAGAAAGGGTCATTATATGGGCACGACTGGCAATGCAAGAAAAACCAGATGATTCTAAAGAGGTGAGATTTTCACTGAATAAAATGTAGGTAAATCTAATTTTTATGGAGAGGAAGCAATAGGGTAAAAGTACAAATGTGAATATCTGCTTTTCTCACTGCTAGAATGGCCTAATATTAAAATTCCTGTGTCAATGCACAACGTAGAAAAAAAGCCAGCTGGCCAGTGTGGTTCAGTGGTTGAGCATCAACACATGAACCAAGAGGTCACCAGTTGGATTCCAGATCAGGGAGAGAGAGAGAGAGAGAGGGAGAGAAACATTGATGTCATAGAGAACATCGATTGGTTGCCTTCTGTACATGCCCTGACCGCAGGTTGAACCTGCAACCCTTCATTATATGGGATGATGCTCCAGCCAACTGAGCCCACTGGCCAGGGCTGCAATCATTCTTGGCACATGCCTGGGTTGTGGGCTCAATCCCCAGTAGAGGGCGGGCAGGAGGCAGCCGATTGATGTTTCCCTCTCTCTCTCTCTCTCTCTCTCTCAAACTCAATAAAAAACATTTTTTTAAAAGAAAAAAACCATTTCAATAATAAAAAATTAAGTTGGTATAAATTCAAAAAGAATTTAAAATTTAAAAAAATAAAGAAAAAAGCCACATAGGGCTGCTTTGGAGCTTTGGCTTGAGCCCACACTAAATGAATTAGGATTAATTGAAGTCTTTGTTTACTTAGGAGTTTCCCATCATGCCTTGCAGTATAAGCAATTTTCCTCATTGTATGGGACATAGTCATTACTATCAAATGTCAGCCACAGAAACAGCATAAATATAAATTATCTTAGAAGGTTGAAACTTAGAAATACTTTCAAGAGAGCCAGTTCACTTCTTTATAGAGATAAGGAACCAAATACCTAATTTATCCAGGGTAGCTGAGATTTTTAAACCTTTAGCGATAGATACCTCCTAACCTGTCTCAGCAGTTCACATAATCTTTTTACTTTTAGGGAAATGAGGTGTTTGGTTTTTTTTGGCGGGGGGGGGGCATTTCTTGGTTCCCCAGCTCTAGGAGAGGGAAAGGCAAAGGTAACTGGTGGGCAGGGGGGGGCAGAGCGAAGTGGGGGGGGGGAGCGAGACCTGAAATGCGGTAATGCACTGGGAGTGCTCCTGAGAGGGACTTTCCAGCAATTTCTTATGGTTTTTTCTGATCCCATAGTTTTCATGTGTTTGTCATGTGTGTGTGCTACCAAAGCGGCAAATAAGGACGTAGATTTCATTTTGCATCTTTCTTTTTAGGACAAGGCCTGGAGAATGTCTGTAGTGAAGACATCAGTAGACATTCTTAAAGTACTGTGCGACATTCAGAAAGGTAATGTCTCCCTCTGTGCCCTCACCTTGGCTCTGTTCTAAAGTTTATCCTTTTCAGAAGGGAGCGTCAACGCCAATCTTATCCTGACCCACAGTTGTTCTGCTCTGATGGTTTTGCTGACCCCACCCACTTTTCTTCATGAAAAGTCTTCCTTGCCTTACTCTTTTGATTTGTAGCATAAGAATAGATGCATCTAAAATCAACTTTTCATTTGTTATGTTTCAGGAAGCTATTTCATGCTAGACTAGATTTCTTTGGTGCCTTGCACTTTTTATTCATATTTCTTCTTATCATTTGGTTATGATGGGGTGGGAACCTATTTAATCTTGAACTTAAATAAAATGATTAACAAAGTAACTCTTGGGCAGAAAAAAGCTACAATTTATTTCAGAAAAATTGCCATTTCTCTTGTAACCTGTAAGCTTCTCTTTTGTACCTTCTGAAAGAATAATTAGATTTCTTTTTGAACTTAAGTTGTCTTAAATCAGCATCTCAATAGACCTAGCTAATTAAAATTTGGCTTTTATAAATTCTGGTAATGTGGGAATTTGGATGTCTGCAATAACTAAAAATTTTAATTACAGACAATCTGCAGAAGAAGGATGAGTGTGAAGACATGTTGAATCTATTTAAAACTGTTGCTAGCTTACAGGTAAAGGTATTAAGCTGTACTGAACATTATTACTGGACTAATCAGTGCCTTTGACATAGATAGTCAGCCCCTCCTTTAAGTTTTCTGCACGGGCCTTCAGAGACTGGATATACAGTCTACTCTTTCATAGTGTCTTAAATATTTTTCTATATAGTTTTATTTTAGACAACTCAGCTTTCTTAAAAATTAATATTTGTTACCTTTGAATTGATTAACTGTCCTAAGATATGAGATTTGAAAAACAATTTTATTTTGGCTCCAGGGTCTTCCTAATGTAAAAGATTGTATAAATAAAAGGACTTTCAAAGTTAAGGGATAAGTTTATCAAATTGAAAAAAGTAGAGGATCTCTTTGTGAAAAGTTAAATTAACGCTGGCAGATTTAACTCTCACAGTACAGCCCATGGAATCCCAAGGGACCCTGGAACCCTCTCTGGGGGTCCATGAGATAAAAACTACATTGACAGCAACAATAAGGAATTGTTTGGGGTGTTTTGTTCCCGGTGCTTTTTACAACGGATGAACTAAACAGACTTGGGGCTTTGTCTTGCTTTCCTTGCGGCAGGAGAACTTTGAGGTCTTTCTTGCATTTGAAGATTACAGCAATCACTCCCTGGTAGCAGAGCTCCGTGAACAGTACATCAAAGCTCAAGAAGTCGCGCAGGCAAAGCACAAACCCAGGGGCACTGCAGAGCCAGCGGCGGCCAAGAAGAGCCTGAGCACCGAGTCCAAGCTGCACCGACAGGCCCTGGCCCTGCAGGTGTCCGAGCAAGAGCTGGAGGCGGAGCTGACCTTGAGGGCCCTGGGCGACGGGAAGGTGGGAACGGCGCTGAAGAAATGCAGGTGCGTCCGGCTCCGCACCCCACAGCTCCTCGGCGGGAGCATTTGCTTCGTTTACTTCCACGGTGGTCGGGGAGGGCCAGTGATACCTTCCTTTTCCACCACCGCGATTCTCGGTTTCTCACCCTGCGAGCCTATTTTGGGTTTCTGGGTCCGGAGGTGGTAGCATAGAAGACACCTGACTAACACTGCATAGTTAGGTAACCTCACCTTGCATCTGACAGCTAACAGCATCCTAAACAAGTTGAGGGAAAAAACGAACTAAAGACCATGAAGCCATTTTAAAAGTTGGTGGTGGTTGTATCTTGACCCAAGAAAGACAAGTGCATTTACCTTCGATAAGTGTTCTAACTTCCAACTCTTCCTTTCTCCCAAAGAGACTTGTTTAAGTATCACTGCAACATGGACACTGGGAAGCTGCTGTTTCTGACGTGTCAGAAGCTTTGTCAGATGTTGGCTAATGACATTCCGATGACGGCACCGGTGGGACTAAGCCTTCCTTCCGAAATACATGACCTCGCGTGCCAAGCGGCCACCATCTGCAGTCCAGGTGACAAGATTTGTCCTACACAGAGTTTGATCTATGGTTCATGTCCTACTTACCTCCCAGACACTGCCCCTTTACATGGACATTGCGGTCACGAGAGAAGAGGTCGGTCGTATCTCCATTTTACAAAGGGATGATTATGATCCATTCTCTGTGGGGATTCTTAAAGCATCACCAAATAGTAACGATGTCATTTCGGACCGTGACGATGTTCACTTTCCTGGACTGTGAAATTCCTTGCCCCACCCCCATACCTGGTCTTACTTTCCAGCCAAGCTTAAGAAAACCTTTGATGTGTGTTACTTAGGGTTATGTGGGAACCTCTCTGCTTGGTGGCCTGCCTTAGAATTTGTGAGTCGTGGTTATTAACAGGTTGTCAGTATTCTAAATAAGTGAACTATTAGTTAATGATTTTTCTTGATTGTCTTTCAGATTTCCTCCTAGATGCTCTGGAACTGTGTAAATACACGCTAATGGCGGTCGAGCTTTCCAGACAGTGCCAGATGGACGACGGGGGGATCCTGATGAAAGTAAATGCTTTTGAATTTTCTCCTTAAGCCAAAGCTCTGCCACTCCACACGCACCACTTTTAAGTCACATGCATCGTCTACACAAATACTGACTTGTCTCTTGTAGTTTCTTATTCTGGACCAGTGGGCATGAAGCACTTCTGTTTTCCAGTCACATTTATTGCCTCCAATTTGCACAGTCTTAGGAAATATTGGGCCTCAAACAAGGCATTGTCCTCTGAGCATTGTCCTTATCTTAGGCTAACAGTTTAATTAAAAATGGCATTGTTGCCGTAGCCGGTTTGGCTCAGTGGATAGAGCGTCAGCCTGCAGACCGAAAGGGGAAAAATATCCTCGGGTGAGAATTTAAAAATTAAATAAATAAATAAATAAAATAACATAAAATGGCATTGTCGGCCTGGCCAGTGTGGCTCAGTGGTTGAGCATCAACCTATGAACCAGGAGGTCACAGTTCAATTCCCGGTCAGGGCACATGCTCGGGTTGTGGGTCAGATCCCCAATGGGGGGCATAGTGCTTAGACGTTATGCCCCCGAGCAGGAGGCAGCTGATCAATGATTCTCTCTCATCATTGATGTTTCCATCTCTCTCCTTGTGAAATCAGTAAAAATATATTTTAAATAGATATTAAAATAAAATGGCATTGTGATAAGCCATCGACCAGAAGGAACAGACTATGTAGTCATATTTGACCATCAAACTGCATTTGACTCTACTATCCCTGATTCTGGATTCTGCTTGGTGAGGATAGTTTTGTGTGCTTTGGAGTTTCCTTATGGGCATCTTTTCTGTGCGATTTGGCCTTCAGACTTCTTTTGGAACACACAGAGACCCGTATGAAGAGTGGTCCTACAGCGACTTCTTCAGTGAGGATGGGATCGTTCTGGAGTCGCAGATGGTGCTCCCTGTGATTTACGAGCTGATCTCATCACTGGTCCCTCTAGCTGGTAAATCCCCTTCGTGGCCTTGCTGTCTGTGTATCTCTGCTTTATTGACGGGAGTTTAAACTATAGAGGTTTGGAACTAGAACTACAACAGAGTAATGTAGACGCACCTCCCTGGCATCATGCTGAGCAAAAGAAGCCAGGCACAAAAGAATGTCTCTGTGATGTGCACGTGTGCTCCACGGGAGAGTTATTTTCTTGATTTTTATTTAATTTATTCTCTTGTAGAAAGCAGGAGACATCCCCTGGATTCTACGAGTTTACCATACTGCTCCGTCAGTGAAGGTATTTGACATGAGAAATGCACGGCCTTTGTATGATGATTTTGTAAATATACCAATGTAGAAATTCCTTGGAATCCTGAATATGACTCTGACTCATGTTCTTAATATAGTTATTTATTTACTAGAGGCCCGGAGCACGAAATGCGTGCATGGGTACGGTCCCTATGCCTGGCCTGCAATCAGGGCCATGATCAGGGCCACCTTCCCTGGCTGCCAGCAGCCAGCCCTGCCTCCACCTCCCCCTAGTTCCCGGTTCGCCATGGGGTGATCAGAGCCTGCCGGCTGGGGAGAGGGACCAAGAGGTTGGCCATTCCTGCCTGCTCACCGGCCCCGCCTCCGCTGCGGGCCGCCCTCTGTGTGTTGGGTGACCGGCAGGGCAGGAGCCTTGGCCTGGTACCGCCTGCATCCCCTGCCACCCACCCCCTGTTGGGTGATGGGAGCTTGCCGGCCGGGGAAAGGAACCAAGAGGTGGTCAGTGCACCTCATAGTGACTGGTCGAGCGATCATTCTGGTCGTTCTGCTGTTGGGGTCAATTTGCATATTACCCTTTTATTATATAAGATTACTGTTACATTGTTATTCTTTCAAAGGGTCAGAAAACTATGTGATTAGCTTTATAGCCTTAAGTTTTTGAAGCTGTTCATAAATTTTGGTTTTCCAAGTGGAGAAATGGTTTCCTCAGGTAATGATTTAAGCATCTCAAAATAGGCAGGTCATAATCAAAATACCTCATTATCTAGCGGACTTTAGATTTTCTGGCTTAAATCAATCTGCAATGAAGAAGTAATTCTGTCCCTCAAAACAATTTCTAATAATATGATCTAATTTGTTTAAAAATACCTAAATATTAAAATACTTTTATCATTTCACAGGAGACGGCCTTACTTTTTTACCCTGTATAAATTCCATCTCCGCCCTGCTTCAGAGCCTGCAGGAATCGAGCCAGTGGGAGCTGGCCCTGAGATTTGTGGTTCTCTCATTTGGGACCTGTCTTCAGTACTCTGTGTCAAACTTCATGGATGCCAATTTGAGTGAAAAGGTACAGTTTGATTTTGTGGAATATAGAGAACAACATAGACTGATGAACAGTGTCAGATCCAAAGACAGAGAAACAGCGATCAGACTATTAATCCCCAGAGGGAAAGTAGGGGAGGGTGGGGGTAAGGGGAAGAGATCAACCAAAGGACTTGTATACATGCATATAAGCCAAATCAATGGACATGGACATCAGGGGGATGAGAGCATGAGGGTGGGGGGGAAGATAGGGGTTAATGGAGGGGATGATGACACATTTGTAATTCCTTAACTAATAAAGAATTCAAAGATAAAAAAAAAAGAAAAGGTACAGTTCGAGAACAAATACTTTGGGTGACTCAGACACAGAAACACTGCCAAACAAAGGCATTTAGGGTCCACATTTTCCTATTGGGCTCTATAACAAGGAAATCAATAATTCGTCAGATTTAAGAAACATTTGTTGAGTGTCCCTAAGATTCAGGTGGTGGTCAGATCCTTGCACACATTTCATATTCAGTCTGTGCAACAACCCCAAGACTCTCCATTTTCCACATGAGGAAACCTCCGAGGCCAGGGATCCCATGAGGCCACAACTCTCGTCTGCTGTTCGTTCTGTTGTGGCCCAAACTATACTTATTACCTGACAGCATCAGGGAACAGATTCTAGAAGACCAGCTGCCTGTTCGTAACTTGCCTTTGGAGCTCAGGGATTGGTCTCAGGGATTGCGATCATTGCTACTACTCTGTTGCTATTTATTAAATAACAACTCTTGAAAAATGAACTTCATTGAAGTCTAGCTTTCAAAATTAAAATGCCCATGTTTGAAGTTTATCACCCAATTTATTTGCCTTGTCAACAACACCACGATTAAGATATAGGCTAAAAAGTAAAGATATAGCCTCAAAGGTATAGACAGATTTAAGAATCTAGATATTTGAGCCCAGCCAGTGTGGGTCAATGGTGAAGTGTTGACCTTAGAACCAGGAGGTCATGGTTCAGTTCTCAGTGAGGGCACATGCCCAGCTTTCGGGCATAATCCCCAGTGTGGGGCATTCAGGAGGTAGCTAATCAATGATTCTCTCTCATCACTGATGTTTCTATCTCTCTCTCCCTTCCTCTCTGAAATCAATAAAAATATATTTTAAAGAAAGGAAGAAAGAAAATCTAGATATTTGAAAAGGTTCCTTTTTGCCCTTTCCTACTCCGTTCTCCCCCAGCCCCAGCTCTCTGTCATTATAGATTAATTGCCTGTGCTTTTTCATATATTGATGAAAGTTTTCACAATGATGCATAGAAGTGGACCTAACAAGTCTTTTGTTCTTTTCTAAAAGCTGTTTGGAGAGGCCATGTTAGTTAATTCAAGGAAAGTTATGGTGGCATTGAAAGAGAAAGCCATTACGTTTGTCAGGGGAAATGCTACAACACTGTTGCACAAAGTGAGTATTTGTTCTTGGTAAGCTGTTTTGTTTTCGGGTGTGTTTTTTCCTCTCTCTTCTGGTTGCTTCTGCTGTCTCAGGTTAATAGTGAAGAGGGAGCCCAGCCCACATGGCTCAGTGGTTGAGGTCACAGTTTGATTCCCGGTCAGGGCACATGCCCAGGTTGCAAGCTCGATGCCAGTGTGGGGCGTGCAGCAGACAGCCAATCAACAATTCTCTCTCATCATTGGTGTTTCTATCTCTCTCTCTCCTATCTCTCTATCCCCCTCCTCTGAAATCAATAAAAATGTATATATTTTTTAAAAAGAGTGAAGAGGGGGAAGGGATTTGAAGAAAGTGATGAGATAGCCATTCAAAAGAAAAGGTAAGGTTTCTGTGCCCTAAGGAGCACAATCCTTTTTTTGTTTGTTAATTCTCACCCAAGGATATTTTTTTATTGATTTTTAGAGAGAGTGGAAGGGGGGGAGAGAGAGACAGAGAAACATCGATGTGAGAGAGACACATCAATTTGGTTGTCTCTTGCATGCACTCTGACCAGGGCCAGGGATCGAGCCTGCAAATGAGGTTCATGCCCTTGACCAGAATCAAACCTGGGATGCTTCAGTCCGCCGGCCGATGCTCTATGCCCTGAGCTAAAACTGGCCAGTGCTAGAACACAATTCTTATAGTTGCTTTTCTTAAACTTAAATATTGATAAAGGATATTAAAACTAAACAAACACGTTGGAACTATGTTATAATAACTAACCTTGTGTGAAACGATTGTTCTTTAATAGGGTCTATAATTAAGTTTAATGACGAGCTTTTAGAGCCCATTTTCTGTTTTGATTGTAAAGAATTTGCTTCTCTGGGTGCTTTCTTCCCACAGGTATTCAATTGTCGCCTGGTGGATCTCGACTTGGCACTGAGTTACTGCACTCTCTTACCCCAAAAAGACGTGTTTGAAAGTCTCTGGAAGCTCATCGATAAAGCATGGCAGAATTACGACAAAATTTTGGTATGACCTGGGAGCGCACACCGTTAATACTTAAAATATTGAAGATTTAGCCCAGCCGGCATAGCGAATTACGACAAAATTTTGGTATGACCTGGGAGCTCACACCGTCAATACTTAAAATATTGAAGATTTAGTCAGTCTATGATCCAGAAGGTCAAGGTTCGATTCCCAGTCAGGGCACATGCCCGGTTTGCAGGCTCAATCCCCAGTGTGGGCATGCAGGATGCAGCCAATTGATGATTCTCTTCATTGAGTTTTTATCTCTCTCTCTCTCCCTCTCCCTTCCTCTCTGAAATCAATAAAAATAGATTTTTAAAAAATATTGAAGATTTAGGGGGAAAAGAAGTTGGCTTTGTCATCAGATCTTAAGATTTCACAGAAGGAGTGTCATACTACCTCACTTGGTTTCTACCAGCTTTTGCTTGACTAGTGGCACTTTGGTGAATGTATGCAGGTCCTAAGCATTGCTCAACCAAAAGAATTACAATGTTTTATTTCTTAAAATCTGTACGCAGCCATAGACCTCATCTCTTATGTTTACTCTAGTATATTGGAGTCCTTTGAGCTATGACCTTGTTCTTTTTTGTAGGACAAGGTTTAATTGATGCAAGATTTCTCTTTGACGTGTGTGTGTTTTAAAATTTGCCCTGGGGGAGGGGGAGTTGCTTTTGCAGGATAACTACAATTTGGTCTTTTCTTATGAAGGAAAGCCAGGCTAAATTGCTGGCATCATGCCAAAAGCTGAATGACCTGAATGTTGTATAAGCAATGACTGTGTACAGAGCACTATAGCATGTCACATTATTAGCCCAAAGAAAGGTTATGATTTTTATTGTTTGTTTTCATCTAAAAGGTGTTGGTACATATTCTCTGTGCAGTTGAATTTTACTTGTTTTCATTTTTTAGGCAATATCTCTGGTGGGCTCTCAGCTGGCCAGTCTCTATCACGAAACAGAAATGGAGCTCAGATTTCGTGAACTCAGTACTGATGCCCAGTGGGGTATTCGCCTTGGTAAACTTGGTGTAAGTATTCTCTGTGGCACCGAAAATTCCATACATTCTAATATCTACCCCAGTGATGGCGAACCTATGACACGTGTGTCAGAGGTGACACTCAAACTCATTTTTTTGGTTGATTTTTCTTTGTTAAATGGCATTTAAATATATAAAATAAATATCAAAAATATAAGTCTTTGTTTTACTATGGTTGCAAATATCAAAAAATTTCTATATGTGACACGGCACCAGAGTTAAGCTAGGGTTTTTCAAAATGCTGACACGCCGAGCTCAAAAGGTTCGCCATCACTGATCTACCCAGTTAGAAAACTTCAAAGATCTCATTCTTTACTTTTGGGGAGAGAAATATATATACATATAATGTGTGTGTGTGTATAAATATATATGTATATTTGTGTGTGTGTATATATGTATATGTATATATGGTATATATGTATATATATGTTTTATATGTGTGTATGTACATATTAAGTACACTCACTGGTGCTTTCAAAGAAGTAGAGGCCTTTTGTCTCATTTTCTTTTCTCTATATTTTTAAGGAAATTAAGAGGCTTGACATCATTTTCATCTGTTTACCTTTCTCATTTATAGGAAAATGTCTAGCATTAATTGACATTTATACAATTTCAGGCCTAGCCTTTAGCCTTATACTTTTGTGCTGCTATTACTTGGTTTAAGATAATATTAAAATGTATGTACAGGTGCAGTAAGCTTTAAGAACTCCGACTAGGGAAAAGTAAATGGCCCTTATTTTTACTTTTCAAACACAAACAAAATCCTGTTTTCTTTACTATAAATGTAAAACGTTTTATTTAATTTGCAAATAGTTGACCTACCAAGAATGTAACCACTACAGAAATGGCATGTGTTTTGGGGTGTAACTCCTGTGCAGTCATGGGACTGGTTGTTGCTAACAACCAGACTTACCGATGAAGAGGCAAGGGTTAGTGTGACCGAGAGAGATTTAGGATCCACCGCACAATATACCTGAAGTCTCCGAATGGTGGTCAAGCTGGGTAGTGTGCTAAAAATCAAGTGGGGGAGCCTCAGGAAAATGCTTTTCTATTAAAAGGCACAGCACAATGGTGCCCTTATTCTAATGCATTTCGGTTTAGTTGAGTTTTTTGTTTTGCTCTTTTTATTTCTAGATTTCTTTTCAGCCGGTTTTCAGGCAACATTTTCTCACCAAGAAAGACCTCATTAAAGCTCTTGTGCAGAATACAGATATGGACACAAGCCTCCTTCTGGAATATTGCAGGTAACTCTTAAAACTTGAATGGTATTTTTGCTGTTAGCCATACAAACTGTGGCAATCCTTACCGTGAGAACACAGTAGTAAGGATGGTTATTACTGTGGTCCCCAGACCTCTGATGTTTCTCCTCCCCACCCCCTCACCCCCCGCCACCCTAATTTGGGGATCCAGCCCAAAACCCAGGCATGTACCCTGACTGGGAATCAAACCGTGACTTCCTGGTTGATAGGTCAACACTCAACCACTGAGCCACATTGGCTAGGCATGATGTTTTCTTTTGCTCATCCTCAAACTGAATAAATCCAGGATTAAATCCTCTTAAGATAACACCTTTTTGCCCTAACTGATTTGGCTCAGTGAATAGAGCGTCGGCCTGCGGACTCAAGGGTCCCAGGTTCGATTCTGGTCAAGGGCATGTACCTTGGTTGTGGGCACATTCCCAGTAGGGGGGGTGCAGGAGGCAGCTGATCGACGTTTCTCTCTTATCGATGTTTCTAACTCTCTATCCCTCTCCCTTCCTCTCTGTAAAAAAAAAAATCAATAAAATATATTTTAAAAAAAAGATAACACCTTTTTAAGTGTTTTCCCAAACTCCCCTCATGATAAGCATCACCTAGGACACATGATTTAAAAAATACAGATTCCTGGGCCCCTCCCTGGTGTTTCTCCAGCAGGCCTGGGCAAAGGCCCAGGAATCTGATCCTTAATAGGAGCTGCAGATGACTCCCACAGTCAGGGAAATTTGGGAGTATGCTTTTGAGCAATTAAACTTCTAACTCAGATCAATTTAGGAGCAAGGTAATCTTAAATAAAAAATCAGTGAAAAGTAGGATTTAGGAAGAATTTTAAAAAATAGTTTAATAAGTGAATAAAAAAATTAAAGATTAAATGTTACAGATAAAATTTACTGTGATGAGTAGGAATAGATGATTGGTAATTTATATCTTAGATGTTTCTAATAGAATGACCTGTTTCCTGGCACATTACTAGTTTCAAAGAGCTTTCACACATCTCTTAATTTTTACAGTTTTTATTGCATATTATCGTCAATTTACATATCTCTTGCCTAGATAGACTTCAGTCTCAGCTTGAGCATGAATACCTTCAGTTTTAAGAAGAGCTGTGTGCTTGCTCTCTCTGGTTCCAGAGACCCTGCTAATAGCCACAAAAATGATCTTGGACCACAGCCTTCCAGACATATTGGTCATTTGAGGGGTCCTGGTGCCAACAGGCCTCCCCAGGCCCCAAGATGGCGGAAGAGCAAGAATAACCTTTGATCTTTTTTTAAAGGCAATAGTTAACTCCAGTGACAGGTAGATTAGCTGATTGATTATAAGACTGAACAACAGGCCCTAACCGGTTTGGCTCAGTGGATAGAGCGTCGGCCTGCGGACTGAAAGGTCCCAGGTTCAATTCCGGTCAAGGGCATGTGCCTTGGTTGCGGGCACATCCCCGGTAGGAAGTGTGCAGGAGGCAGCTGATCGATGTTTCTCTCTCATCGATGTTTCTAGCTCTCTATCCCTCTCTCTTCCTCTCTGTAAAAAATCAATAAAATATATTATTAAGAAAAAATGACTGGACAACAGGAGGGTTAGATTTCAGCGATAGGAGCAGGGACTTAAGTTTTCCGAGATATTTGTGTGGAAACGTGTGCATTTGCAGGGATTGGTGTGTAACCGAATACTTCTCTTAGCACCTTTCAGCTGAACTGTGATGCAGCTCTTCAGCTGTTCATTGAAACTCTGCTCCACAACACGAACGCCAGCCACAGCCAGGGGGACGCGAGCTCGGCCTCCACAACGCAGCAGCACGCCAGACTCCTGGCCAAAGCCCTGGAAATGGTGCCTTTACTGACGAGCACCAAAGACTTGGTCATCAGTCTTAGTGGGATCCTCCATAAGGTAGAGTGTGGTGAAGTGAACGTGGTCTTAGTGGCATACTCTCTAAGGGAGAGGCCTGGTGGAAGGAGCACATCAGGTCATTTTAAATGCCCCTCTCCCCTTAATTAATTAGCTACATAGGACCAAATTGGAAATGTAAGCCCTGCGTTATTTTAATAATTTTTACTTTTGAAGTAATTTTAGATTTTTAATATAGCTTAATACAGCAGTTTTTCTTTTTTAAAAAAGTAGATACAGCCTTTTTTTCAGATTTTAATAAATAGCACATATTCTTTGAAAAACTAGAGAGAAAGGTATAAACCTAAAAAGTGAAAAATTTTAAATAGATAAAAATGTTAATAGCTTGGTGACTATCTTACACTAAATATATTATCCTATTACTCTCTTTTTTCACTTACTATATTGTTATTAAATGTCAGTAAGTATCCATCTATCTCATTTTTGACAAATACATATTTGTTATTCCACAATAGGGATGAAATCTGTGTTTTATCAGGCCTTTATAGATGGACGTTTAAATTATTTGTAAATTTTTTTTACTATAAATTGTTACAATGAATATCTTCATGCATACATGTTTGCCTTCTTGTTTAATTATTTCTGTTAGGAGATCTGAGAGTTGGAATTTTTAGGTCAAGAGGTAGTTTGGTGGTGGGATGAAGTTCGAAGGAAGGGGAAATAAGATTCTAAGAAACACTTCAGTTTTATATTTTGCTTGCACTTCAGCCAAAAATTATATATAACTTGCTCAAAATTTCTAGGTACCATAGAGATCATCTTCCCACTTTGTTCAGTGTTATTCGTGTGCCTTGGGTTGGCATTTAAAAAATGAAGAAAAAAAAACTAATGATGTGTAAGTAGGAACAAAGAACAAAGAGAATATTCCCTTTTAATGAACATATACATGCCACCCAATTAAATATTCATGTCTGTGTATGATTAGAGCTGGAATGGGATACCTTAACTAATAATAATAAAAAAATGAAAAATAAAAAAAATAAAAGAAGCACTCTAACCACTGTTTAGAGCTGTTGGTAGTTGATTAGAAGCATAATACATTGAAGGAGAACAAAAAAAAAAATTAGTTATCCGATGTCTTACTGGGCGGTCTTTTGAGGTTCCTTAGAACTCCACATTTTATTCTAGTTCCTTTTCTTTAAAAGGGACACAGAAATAAAAAGTTTTTTCGTGCTTCCCATATTTTTATCATTTACCTTAATTCAGTTTTTGCTGTACTGAGGCGATTTAAATCTAAGAGAATGAAGTCAGAAACAGACTGATTTGGAGAAATTAAGGCAAAGCCTTTGATCTCCAACAATAAACATAGAT
>NW_006294609.1:2421526-2423366 GCF_000327345.1 Myotis davidii | reverse complement strand
TTAAAAAATGAAGAAAAAAAAACTAATGATGTGTAAGTAGGAACAAAGAACAAAGAGAATATTCCCTTTTAATGAACATATACATGCCACCCAATTAAATATTCATGTCTGTGTATGATTAGAGCTGGAATGGGACCCTTGGAGACATTTGCTTAGAGGCCACACTCTAGTTATTTCATTTCCTAGAAAAGGTCAGTTTCCTTCTATTCTAATTTTCCCATCATAAATGGAAGAAATAGAATTTTAATTTTAAAATCTTTCAAAATTATAAAATTTTAATATGTTTATCTTTTTAGGGTTTTAGGCCTGTACGAATCTCTTTCTTTATTAAAACAACATTGCTTTATCCAGCTTTTAAAAAAAGGCATTTTGAGACATTTTAAAGCATGTATGTTTATCCTAACAGAACTAATTTTAGAAGTGAGAAAATGTTTTTTAAAGAATAATCTAATTTACCATTGCTGTGTACTGAGATTTTGTATTTGCAGCCTCTGTACTAATGAACATAACTGAATAAAACCAACTACCAGCCAGGTAACCATCTTCTCGGGTTTTGATATATTTTTGTTTTTACATAGTTGGATCCCTATGACTATGAAATGGTTGAAGTTGTCCTGAAAGTTATCGAAAGAGCCGATGAAAAAATAACCAACATTAATATTAACCAGGTATAATAAGTATATTTTTTAATTATCTTTTTATTTTTATTTGGATCCTTAAAAAATTAGTTATCCGATGTCTTACTGGATGGTCTTTTGAGGTTCCTTAAAACTCCACGTTTTATACTAGTTCCTTTTCTTTAAAAGGGATACAGAAATAAAAAGTTTTTTCGTGCTTCCCATATTTTTATCATTTACCTTAATTCAGTTTTTGCTGTACTGAGGCGATTTAAATCTAAGAGAACGAAGTCGGTAACAGACTGATTTGGAAAAATTAAGGCAAAACTATTTGTTATGGCGCGGGGTAGGTCATGTATGTGGTACTGACATTTGAGTCAGCTTTTCTCTATTAGTAGGTAGGTTTAGGACTGACTCGTTCTATTTCTGTACTTTCAGTAGCTTCTTAGTTTTTTTTTGTCTGAATTTTGATCATACATATTTTTTAATTATCTTTTTATTTTTATTTGGATCCTTAAAAAATTAGTTATCCGATGTCTTACTGGATGGTCTTTTGAGGTTCCTTAAAACTCCACGTTTTATACTAGTTCCTTTTCTTTAAAAGGGATAAGCTTTTATATCTTCTTTTTAAATTGGATTTTTAAAAAATTAGAATGAGTTGATTCAAAAGGTAGTTTATATAAGTCTGAGAAACATGAGATCTAAACCAAAGAGAAGTAAAGGATGTAGAGGATTACTTTTAGATCTACTGCCTCTCTATTTAAAATGAAATCAAGTGTTTTGGAGATAGCTCTCAAACTATTTGAAGAGAGCATAGGGAACACTCTCCTTTACCAAACATCCTACCAGCAACAGGGTTCCATGGATTTACATGGTATAATTTTTTTCATGACCATATTAATTATGGTTTAGAACAGTGATGGTGAACCTATGACGTGTGTCAGAGGTGACATGCGAACTCATTTTTTTGGTTGATTTTTCTTTGTTAAATGGCATTTAAATATATAAAATAAATATCAAAAAGGTAAATCTTTGTTTTACTATGGTTGCAAATATCAAAAAATTGCTATATGTGACACGGCACCAGAGTTAAGTTAGGGTTTTTCAAAATGCTGACAGGCCGAGCTCAAAAGGTTCGCCATCACTGGTTTAGAAGAATAACATTAAAGGTAAAACTACAAAAGATTTTCATCCTCTTGATGAAAACAGTACCATCTCAGAAA
>NW_006294609.1:2417421-2421462 GCF_000327345.1 Myotis davidii | reverse complement strand
AGAGGGAAGGAAGGGAGGGGGGGGGAGAGAGAGAGAGGAAAACATCAGTGATGAGAGAGAATCATTGATCAGCTGCCTCCTGCATGCCCCTCACTGGGACCAAGCCTACAATGAAACCAGGACCTCCTAGTTCATACATAGGTTGACGCTCAACCACTGAGCTACACTGGCCAGTCAAGAGGTAGATGATTTTAAAACACTTAGGGTTAATTTAATCTCAGAGGAAAATGCTTTCTCTTGTGATACAGGCCTTGAGTCTCCTAAAGCACCTGAAGTCCTACAGGAGAATTTCCCCCCCGGTGGACCTCGAGTATCAGTATATGTTGGAGCATGTGATAACATTGCCATCGGCCGCCCAAACCAGACTGCCTTTTCACCTACTGCTTTTTGGCACAGCACAGAACTTCTGGAAAATCCTCTGTATGTCCTTTAACTTCTTACGAATTTCACTGAGTAGCCAACACTTTCTTCTTAAGCCAATCCCACCGTCCTTGTTTCCTTTCCAGCTACGGAGCTCAGTGAGGAGTCCTTCCCGACACTGCTGCTCATTTCCAAGCTGATGAAGGTAACAGGTGCCAGCGCTGTAAGGCGTTTCCTTACCCTTTCGTTAGTCGGAGCCTGCGGAGAGGACTTTGTGCTGCTTTCTGTCACCCATCAACCAGCCTTAACTTTTCTTTTTTTCTTCTTTGAAGTTTTCTTTGGACACTCTGTATGTGTCTGTCGCCAAGCATGTCTTTGAAAAAAAACTGAAGCCAAAACTAGTGAAGTCACCACAAGCGAAGTCCTCAACATTGATGAACAAGGAAATAACCAAGATTGCTCAGACCATCGAATCCTACTTACTGTCGATAGTCAACCCGGAGTGGGCGGTAGCTATTGCCTTCAGTCTTGCCCAGGATATCCCAGAAGGTAGGGGTTCTTCCTTTAACTGCCCTTAGAATGGCCAGCTGTGTTGCTTTGTGAACTTTTAGTAAAAAAAAAAAAACAAAAACAAAAAAACCCAGCCCTGGCCGGTTTGGCTCAGTGGATAGAGCATTGGCCTGCAGACTCAAGGGTCCCGGGTTCGATTCTGGTCAAGGGCATGTGCCTTGGTTGTGGGCACATCCCCAGTAGGGGGTGTGCAGGAGGCAGCTGATCGATGTTTCTCTCTCACTGATG
Source organism: Myotis davidii (assembly GCF_000327345.1). NCBI lineage: Eukaryota > Metazoa > Chordata > Mammalia > Chiroptera > Vespertilionidae > Myotis > Myotis davidii. The sequence continues at coordinate 2,420,304 of NW_006294609.1, read as the reverse complement.
TTTCTAGCTCTCTATCCCTTTCCCTTCCTCTCTATGAAATATCAATAAAATATATTTTAAAAAAACAAAAAACTACGTTTATAGCTTTGAGGAGAAGCAATATGATAATTCAAAAAAGTTTGTGCCCTCTCTCTTCACTTGTTTTACTGCTGGATGTTAAAATGGCCTCAGTCGGAGAAGTAAGGCTCCTTGCTGCTTGCTCAGCGCGTGTGGATACAGGCTCCACCTCGACGGTGGGAATATGAATTGATACTTAACTTCCCACTATCCAGTCATACTTCCAACAATGAGTCCTTAGATAGTCTCACCTAATCAAACAGGTACACAAACACAGGTACTCATTCCCATGGTTTTTGTTGTAACAGAAGTTGAAAGAAACTATTTTTTTAAAATGTTAATTGGTCAGAAAGTGGTTTTAAAAATAGAGCATATTCATAGAATGGAATGCTATGTAGTTGATTTGGAAAGATGTCCAAATGTTATATATGTATACATATATTTTTTCCTTTTTATTGAATTTATTGGGGTGACACTGGATAACAAAATTATACAGATTTCATGTGCACAATTCCACATCACATCATCTGTACACTGTATTGTTCACCCCAAGTCAACTCTCTTTCCATTCATCCCTCCCATACTCGTCTCCACCTCTCCCAAGCCCCCCCCCCTCGAACAATCACCACACTGTTGTCTGTGCCCATAAGTTTTTCTTTTTTTAAAGTTTTTACTCAATCCCTCGGTCCCCCAATCCCACGCCCCTCCCCCCCCCCAAACAGTTGTCAGCCTGGTCCCTGTCTGTGAGTCTCCCTATTTTGCATGTTAGTTTATTTTGTTCATTAGATTCCAGAAATGAGTGAGATCGTGTGGCGCTTGTCTTTCTCTGACTGGCTTATTTCACTTAGCATAATGCACTCCAGATCCATCCATGCTGTCGCAAAGGGCCAAGATGTACATTGAGTGAGAACAGCAAATTGTACTATGTGTATGATCTTATCCCTTTTGGGTTAAAATGTGTGTGCGCCCACACAGGAGACTTGGGAGGAACATATTGCTCAGAAATAGAAATGGAAGCTAAAGAAGGGGCCTCTGGGTTTGCTTCCTAGTTGGTACTTTTCTGTCCTGTTTAGGTTGTTCTTAACTGTGAGCATGCATTTTTGTAACTAAAAAAAAAACACCTTGCCGAAACCGGTTTGGCTCAGTGGATAGAGTGTCAGCCTGCGGACTAAAAGGCCCCGGGTTCGATTCCGGTCAAGGGCATGTACCTGGGTTGCGGGCACTTCCCCAGTGGGGGATGTGCAGGAGGCAGCTGATCGGTGTTTCTCTCTCATCGATGTTTCTAGCTCTCTATCTCTCTCCCTTCCTCTCTGTAAAAAATCAATAAAATATATTTTAAAAAAAACCCACCTTGCTAATTTGACTAAACTACATTGTTTTGAAAGGATTAAGATCTGCTCTCTTCTTTATCTTTTCAGGTTCCTTCAAGATGTCCACTTTGAAATTCTGCCTGTATTTAACCAAGAAATGGCTACAGAATATCCCACCGAAGGTGTGTCTGAACACTAAAATTGAAGGCTCCTCTTTCTTTTTTATTTAAATTGTGCTCGGCCGAACCGGTTTGGCTCAGTGGATAGAGCGTCGGTCTGCGGACTAAAAGGTCCCGGGTTCGATTGCGGTCAGGGGCATGTACCTGGGTGGCGGGCACATCCCCAGTGGGAGATGTGCAGGAGGCAGCTGATCGATGTTTCTCTCTCATCGATATTCACGCAGCAGCTAAAGAAATAGCCGAAGTCAATGAAATTAATCTGGAAAAAGTGTGGGACATGTTGCTGAAGAAATGGCTGTGCCCATCCATAAAACCTGGCGAAGTAAGTTTATCCTCAAGAGTATCTTTCATATCTGTTGTCTCACACTGGGAGAACCTTCTGCTTAGGAGCACAGGATCTTAAAAGAAGAAACCTTTGTTCGGTTTAGTGCCTCCTATTATCTGATGAGTTTTAATGACGTTGTTTACTTTTTTAAAAATATGTGTATTTTTAATGATTTCAGAGAGAAAGGGAGAAAGATTTTAAAAAAATCAGTGGTGAGAGAGAATCATTGATCGGCTGCCTCCTGCACGCCCCACATTGGGGATCGAGCACACAGCCCGGGCATGTGCCCTGGTTGGGAATCGAGCCGTGACCTCCTGGTTCATAGGTGGATGCTCAATCAGTGAGCCACACCAGCTGGGCCACTTTTTCTTTTAGCTTAAATATTGTTTTGCAACTATTTCTACCTTTTAATTGGTGATTCCAGGTGAATATAGGTATAAAAGAAATGGCCTGTTCTTACACTCGGATTCATGGATTTACTTTATTCTGAAGTAATTTCAATCATACAGAAAAGTTGCAGTAGTATGAAAGAATTCCTGTCTATTCCTCACCCAGCTCCATCAGAGTTCAACGTTTTCCCATATTTGCTTTATTACTCTCCCCATAATATATATATATATATATTCATAATATTTTTCTGAACCATTTGAGAGTAAATTGCATATGTCTTGCCCCTTTACCCTTAAATCGTTACGAGCACATTTCCTAAGAACAAGGCTTTTCTCTTACTTAACCACAGTATAATTATCACAGTCAGATAATTTAATATTGACATAATATTGATACAATACAAACAGACTTGAATCTATAGTTCATGTTACAATTTAACCATTTGTCCCAAAAATGTTCTTTATAGCAAGTTTTCCTCCTGGGACCAGGATCAAGTTCAGGATTATGTGCAACATTTATTTGTTACATTTGTAATCTCTTTTAATCTAGAACAGTTCCATAACTTTTCCTTGTTGTTGGTGACACTGACATTTTTAAAGAAAAGAATCCAGATGTTTTCTAA
>NW_006294609.1:2403501-2413921 GCF_000327345.1 Myotis davidii | reverse complement strand
CGATGTTTCTCTCTCATCGATGTTTCTAACTCTCTATCCCTCTCCCTTCTTCTCTGTGGAAAATCAATAAAATATATTTAAAAAAATAAAATAAAAATAAAAATAAATTGTGGTCACCTAGCATGCCTCCTCATCCTGCCCTGGTGGTAAGCTTTTCCCAGGATTTCCCACGGCTGGGTGCCTAAAATGGAAAAAGAAAATGAGGCCTTTCTATTTGGATCCTTAAGGATGTGACTAAGGCAGGGCCCTCCCTCCCAGGATTGGTAAATAGGCTATTCTGTGTCTCCCTTGAGATGTAGAAAGCCAGCGTTTGTCTGTGCTTGGGAATTTTTAAAGGATGAAACGCGTGAGAAAGCCGAGGCTTTGCTGAAGAAGCTCCACATTCAGTACCGGCGATCAGGCACAGAGGCCGTGCTCATAGCCCACAAGCTGAACACGGCGGAGTACCTGCGGGTGATTGGAAAACCAGCACACCTCATCGTCAGTCTGTACGAGCATCCGAGCATCAACCTCAGAATTCAGAATGCCTCTGGCAAGGACTACCCCGGTGAGGACAGCACCCTTGCTATCTTGTCGTCCAAGGAGAGCTATCATTTTGATTCCCAGTTCTCTTGCATTGAGAATGTGGACTTTTCTTTTTTTAATTCTTCATCTTGAATATTTTAGATATTCACGCAGCAGCTAAAGAAATAGCCGAAGTCAATGAAATTAATCTGGAAAAAGTGTGGGACATGTTGCTGAAGAAATGGCTGTGCCCATCCATAAAACCTGGCGAAGTAAGTTTATCCTCAAGAGTATCTTTCATATCTGTTGTCTCACACTGGGAGAACCTTCTGCTTAGGAGCACAGGATCTTAAAAGAAGAAACCTTTGTTCGGTTTAGTGCCTCCTATTATCTGATGAGTTTTAATGACGTTGTTTACTTTTTTTAAAATATGTGTATTTTTAATGATTTCAGAGAGAAAGGGAGAAAGATTTTTAAAAAAATCAGTGATGAGAGAGAATCATTGATCGGCTGCCTCCTGCACGCCCCACATTGGGGATCGAGCGCACAGCCCGGGCATGTGCCCTGGTTGGGAATCGAGCCGTGACCTCCTGGTTCATAGGTGGATGCTCAATCACTGAGCCACACCGGCTGGGCCAAGCTGGGCCACTTTTTCTTTTAGCTTAAATATTGTTTTGCAACTATTTCTACCTTTTAATTGGTGATTCCAGGTGAATATAGGTATAAAAGAAATGGCCTGTTCTTACACTCGGATTCATGGATTTACTTTATTCTGAAGTAATTTCAATCATACAGAAAAGTTGCAGTAGTATGAAAGAATTCCTGTCTATTCCTCACCCAGCTCCATCAGAGTTCAACGTTTTCCCATATTTGCTTTATTACTCTCCCCATAATATATATATATATATATTCATAATATTTTTCTGAACCATTTGAGAGTAAATTGCATATGTCTTGCCCCTTTACCCTTTAATAGTTACGAGCACATTTCCTAAGAACAAGGCTTTTCTCTTACTTAACCACAGTATAATTATCACAGTCAGATAATTTAATATTGACATAATATTGATACAATACAAACAGACTTGAATCTATAGTTCATGTTACAATTTAACCATTTGTCCCAAAAATGTTCTTTATAGCAAGTTTTCCTCCTGGGACCAGGATCAAGTTCAGGATTATGTGCAACATTTATTTGTTACATTTGTAATCTCTTTTAATCTAGAACAGTTCCATAACTTTTCCTTGTTGTTGGTGACACTGACATTTTTAAAGAAAAGAATCCAGTTATGTTCTAAGCTGCCCCTCAGTTTGGATTTGTATAACTTTTTCTCATTTTAAGATTCGAATTATGCATTTTGGGCCAGAGTACTACCTAAACGATATTATGTCCTTCTCAGGGTATGACATTTGGCCCAGAAGTCTGTTTGCCCTAATACGTGAGGTTAATTTACTTAGCCCTGGCTGGTTTGGCTCAGTGGATAGAGCGTCATCTTAGGGACTGAAGGATTCTGGGTTTGATTCTGGTCAAGGGCACATACCCAGGGTGCGGACTTGATCCCCAATGGGACGCATGCAGGAGGCACCTGATCAATGATTCTCATCATTGATGTTTCTATCTCTCTCCCTCTCTCTTCCTCTCTGAAATCAATGAAAATATTTTTTTAAATAAAGTGTAATGCAAATAAACCTATTAAAAAAAATTAGATACCTTAGTGAAAATATTGTCTATTTCTCTATTACACAATTACTGTGTTTCCTTTTGTAATTATTAGAGAGAGGTACTTTGAAACAGTATATTTTGTTTCTCTTCAAACTCCTCCCCCACCACGCATATGCCCCAATTTGACGTCTATTGATAATTCTTTTTTTACGATTTATCTTTGTTGTTGAAAGTATTACAGATGTCCTCTTCCCCCCCATTGACTCCCGCCACCTCACTCCGCCCCTTCCCCAGGCCTTCACCGCACTGTTGTATGTGTCCATGAATTCTCACTTAAACCTATATTAACTCTGACGGACACTGTTTCAGAAGGGTGCAGGCCAGTTTGGTTTGTAAAAGGTCTTATGGTGGGTTTGCCGATGTCAGTTTTTTTAGGAATATCAGTAAATCTAAATTTATGGAGGGATTCAGCAATCCAAAGGCAGAAATGTCTGTACTGTTTCCTCTAAGTATTTACCAAGAACAAAGTCTGTGCTTCAGGGGGCACAGAGGAGTCAGGGGCACATCTAGGCCCTTCAGAGTGTGTGGTTGACTCAGGAACCAGAATGGTTTAACCTACAGTTTTGGAGTTCTAAACCGAAAAGTTCCTCCACAGCACCTAAAACATTGCTTTGTAAATCCCATGAAAATATACTGAATTAGTGAGCGACTCATTCGAAATTCATAGCGTCCTTTTCTTCTAAAAATTACCCAATGGCTGTAGCTTCAGGAGGAGAGGACGGGAGGGTAGGTTTTGTTTGTTCAGGGAGCCCATGTGCCCAGAACGATGCCTGGCACCTAGTGAGTGCTCAGTATTTTCTTTCCTTTTTTTAAAATATAATTCTTTATTATTGAAAGTAGTATACATATCTCCTTTTTCTCCCCTTGACCCCCTCCAACGCCCCCCCAACACACACACACATCCCGCTCCCCCCGCACCAGACCTCACTGCCCCATGGTCTGTGCCCATGGGCCATGCATATATGTGCAAATATTTTCTTAACTGAATGAATGTTAGTAAACCCATTTTCTAAGCAAGAAAAAATAGTGAATTGTACTGAAATTTCTTGCATGTAGACAATTTTTATATTGGGTTTTTCTTCTAATAGATTTTCCATAATTTTATCTAGCTCAACAAACTTTATTAAGTCTTGACTTTTTTTTCTCCTTTTTTACTTTCTCAAAGAACCCATCAGAAATATTTGAACTTCAAGAAGATGAAGCACTGCGAAGGTATTCTTTCTTTGCTTATATTTACCCATATCCTCTTGCCCAGTCGGAATCTTACTAGTAAATTTGTCAGAGGTAGGTTTTGAAAACCCTTTCCTGATAGAGCTTGGATCAGTCTCTGAGAAGAATCAGTTCTTTGATATGTGGCTGTGAGCAGGTATAAGTATCTGCAGCGCAATAAATAAGCAGCAGCCAAGATTCAGAATTTCTGAACCTTCGACGAGTTCCTACTAATGTCGAGGCCTCTGAGAACACCTTTAGCAGAGAGTGCGCCTCAGGCCAAGGAGAGCTTCCAATTAGCCGAGACCTAGGCCCAAGCCCCCTTTACGTTCTCTCCGCCTGGTGAGCTGGGCTGGCTCAGCCGGGGGCCACCCGGGTTTCTTCTCCCTCCCAACCTGAGCCTGAGACCAGAGAAGGCACCTCGGTCTCACCCAGTGCTCTGCTCGGTCTGACTGCTCACGACCTGCTCTCCTGGGAAGACTGTCTGGGCCGGAATCAGAAAGAATGTGGTAACCCATTAGCGCTGCTTGGCCCAGGCGTGGGAGCGGGCGTGGTGACACCCAGGCTAGCTTTCTGCCATTCCTGGTCTCGGCCACCAGTAGGTCAGGTCCCCCCGGAAGCCCTGCATCAGCCCCAGAGATCTGAGAGGACATGGAAGGACCAGCCCAAGGAAGGAATCTCTCCTGGTTCGGACAGAGCTGGCCTGCCCCCCGCCCACCCCACCCCCCATGGCATCCTGGCCTCTGGACTTCACTGAGTGCTGGCACAGTGTTGGGGGTGGAGGCACCTTTGGCTAAGCATGAGGCAGGTCCTAGGATGTCTGACTAAATTAGCCACAGGGAAGTCGTGGAAACAACTGGGAGAGAGAGAATCCCTAGAAAAGAGCCCAAAAGGGATTTTTCCTTCATGCCAATTGTGTAACTTCCGGCCTTTTCCCACTGGAAGCTCCACGCCCCCCACAACTGCCCAGTACGCCGGTGCCACTGATCCCATCCTGTAACTGAAAACAACCTCCATGTGCAGTAGTTGGTGTATTTTGCAGCTATGGTTTGTGTTAATTTCTTACATAGAATTTAAATGATCAGAGATCAACTAGCCATTTGATGGATGAGAAGACTGTTTATTGTGTTATCATCTAGGTAAAAGGGAAAGCAAAAATGGCCTTGACCCATAACCCTTCAGATCTCTGTTTGGGATGCCTAATGACTTTCTCTGTGTATCTAAATATAACAACTTTTAAACAACTTTTTTCAGAGTCCTGTATCTCCTCCAGTCTCGTCCGATTGATTATAGTTCAAGATTGCTGTTTATATTTGCAACATCAGCTACAACTGTAAGTCCTGGGAACTTAGTCAAAACTCATGTCCTGCATCTCAGCTTAATATTTTTCTCTGCATACTTGCCATGCTCGATATCATTAACAGGTGATTAAGATAATGCTCACTTGTGTGCTTATTCAAAGTATGCCTTACTTTGTAATATCTGCCAAACTCCATGTAGTGCTGGCTTCTGTAACATCCCACTTAGCAGACCGAATGGTGTGCCAGTTCCCACAGGTTATCTACACTCACGGTTGCTAACTCCCTGGTTGGTCAGCATTCCTGATAGCGAGGGGCCAACCAGAGAAAACTCCACCCTGGCCTTGGGGCCCTGCGCAACCAACCGGCTTCCCCTCCAGTCACGCACTGAATTTGAGGTGGACCCACCCATCCCTTTTGCTTCCCCTAAAGGCAGCAAGGCCTCTTTGCTTTCAGGCTTGTGCATGTGCGGAGGCCATTGGACCCCAGGGAGACAAAGGTGTAGCTAGAAGGATAGGAGGAAGGAGAGGGGGAAAGTGTGAGAAGCTGAGGGTGTGTCCTCGACAGCGAGAGGGAATTTTCCCCTTTTTTCATGCATATCAGTTATTATTTCAGGTAAAAATGGCTTTCCAGGAAAAGTGGCTCTCACTTTCCCCTGAAAAACCATCACGTTGCAGTATGCCTGAGGCACACTTCCTATTTTGTCAGACAGAATATTCATGAGTACATTTTAATTAATATTCAGATGTGAGCTCTTAATCTATTCAAGAGTTGAGGTTTAATCAGATTAATTTTTACTGCTTCATCAAACCTTCTTGAGTGGAGGTCATCGCTCATGTTCAGTGCTGCCACTGCGGGCTGCCGCCACAGGGGGGCGTCCCTTCCTTGATTTGAACCAGCAGTGTTATTAGAACAGCTTTGACCGTTCCCTCCTGAATGAGTTCGAGGAACACTCCTCAGGGTTCCATGGACCACACTTTGCCAACTACTGACTCCCTCAGAATGGAGATTGACTTTAAATGTTTTTAAAATGATGTTGCTTGTGTTACCTGAGTTTTGACTCAGGCACAGCATGCAAACATGCAACTCCCCGTACATGTTTGGTTTTACAGACACTAGATATGGGTCAGTTAACCTTTGCCCACAGAACACGGGCTCTTCAGTGTCTCCTGTATTTGGCTGACAAGGAAACCATAGAATCGCTCTTCAAAAAGCCCATCGCAGAAGTCAAGTGAGTAGACTTTTTAAATCGCGTTAAGAAATAGGCAACAACAAGAAGAAAGAGCAGCAGGTCGTTGTTTGGGAGGGCAGCTGGCAGGGCCGTGGATAGGAAGAGGGCATTAGCGAGGCGTGGGAACGGACCTTGGGTGTCCTTGACATGGCGGCAACAGGGGAACAGGCCTGTGAGAAGCCCTCCTTCCCCTCGCTCCTGCGAGACCTTTAGACACTGAATGTTTTCTGCCTCTTGCTCAAACTGATGTCTTCCTAATATTATATTCAGTGGATCTTTTCAGAAACCCAGAATAGGCATTTAAAAGCAAACAGGCCTAATTTATCCAGATGGTGGCTTTTATTTTAAGTGTAAACGTGGCCTAAGAGGATGTTTACTGTGAATGCCTCTGTTTTCCAGATCTTACTTGAAATGTATAACTTTCCTGGCTTCTTTTGAGATGTTGAATATCCCCATCACCTATGAATTATTTTGCAACAGTCCTAAGGAAGGCATGATTAAGGGCCTCTGGAAAAACCACAGCCACGAGTCCATGGTATGTACACCGAGGCACCCGTCACCGCAGCTTTGAAAGACAAAACCAGAGAAACTATTCCCGGGCAGGTCTGCGGCTGTGAGAGCTTGTCTTCTGTCCTGTCCTGGCGGGTGACAAGGCGACTTGGCGTCTTCCCTCTCTTCCTGAAGGCTCAGGCCACCCCTCTCAAGAGAAAGCATCCTGCCCCAGGCCTGTCTCTCCTCGTCCGGACGAGAGAAGAGATGGCCCTGGGTAGGAGCGGGTAGAGCTTCACCTCCCCCTTGTTGTCTGTGGGAAGTCAGTGTCCGAGGCAGTCGGAGCCCAGCTGGGCCGGATGCCTTTGGCAGAGGTGGTTTGATTGTCTGGTGCCGGAGAGCAGTACGACTTTCCTCTCTCCTGTAGGCAGTGAGGCTGGTGACTGAGCTTTGTTTAGAATACAAAATCTATGACCTGCAGCTGTGGAACGGACTCCTGCAAAAGCTTCTTGGCTTCAACATGGTAAGACTTGGTACCCTCCCCTGCAGTGTCGTTGCCAGCTCCGGCCCGGCGGCGCTTCAGCCGCTGCCGGCGATGCTCGCTGCTGAACGGATGCATGCTGCAAACGTCACCCTCCCTGGCTCAGGACTCCGTGTGAGGCCAGAGAAAGTGCAGACTCAGGATGATGCAGATCTCCCAGGAAACAGGGAGGGAGGGCTCCCTGGCCTCGTTTGATGTCCGTGGATGTATAAGCACACTGCTCCGGTGGTTCTCAGGGAAGATGGATTTGACTGATACTCCCTTGGAAAGAATCCGATACCTCATGTGGAAATTTTCTGTTTTGGTGATCTTTGGAACTTTTCGTTTTTTGTTTATTTTCCCACAGATTCCTTATCTAAGGAAAGTGTTAACAGCCATTTCTAGCATCCATTCTTTGTGGCAGGTATGTAACTTTTTTCTTAAGTAAGTTTTATAGAATTTAATCTCTATACTCTCTGGCCTGGTGACTCCTGGGCACGCCCGGTTAGTGATTGTCTCCTTAATAAAGGACAGAACTGATCTGCTAGGGATGATGTTCCTGACAGTGGTGCTCACACTCGGAACACTCAGCGCCCATGTCACCTCCTCCAAGACCTCACTGTCCCCCGTTCTCTAGGCCCCGTGCGTCACACACCAAAGCGCTGACTCATCTGTGATGGTTGTCAGAGCACCATTTACCCTAATTACACGTTCGACCACCCCTCGTGGACTTTGAAGATCTTTAAAGTCAGAGACCACGTCATTTTTTTCTAAATTTCATAAGTTGTGCACCCACATCATCATTATCACATAAAAATATATAATGTATTGGTGTCGTTCAGATTGTTACATATCAACACATATAGATCTCTTTTTTTTTTAATTAAGATACACACACACACACACACACACACACACACTAGCCAGTTTGCCTCAGTGGATAGAGCCTCAGACCTCGGGCTGAAGGGTGCCGGGTTCAATACCAGTCAAGGGCACATACCTCGGTTGCAGGCTTGATCCTTGGCCCTGGTCAAGGCACATGCAGGAGGCAACCAATCAATGGGTCTCTCACATTGATGTTGCTCTCTCTCTCTGCCTCTCCCCCTCCCTTCCGCTCTCTCTAAAAAGCAATGGAAAAATATCCTCAAGTGAGAATTAACAATAAAAAAAATTTATAATTCACATGTAAAATTCACCCTTTTAAACGTACAACTAAAGTTGGTCCGACGGTTGTGGGTTATTGTTAAACTGATTAACATAAATGTACAACTAAGTGGGGTTTTGGGGTTTTTTTGTTTGTTTGTTTGCTTTTGAGAGAGAAATGTTAATTTGTTGTAACTAAGCTACCCGGCCAGGGCTGCTGAAAAATTATCCTACAGTCTAATCACCTCAAACACGGAGGTATCAGTTGAGGACTTTGGTTGAGCATCCAGCATGTGAGCTCGGGGTGTGCGTGTAGTGACTGCCCAGTGGCCTCTGCTGGCCCAGGCGTGCGTTCTGACACACGTGTCCCCACAGGTGCCCTACTTCAGCAAGGCCTGGCAGCATGTGGTCCAGGTCCCGCTGCTTTCAGGTACGTCCCCTCCTCTGGGCCACGGAGGGCCGCGTTTGGTGGTTGTGCGTGTGTATACATGTTTTTGTTTCTTTATTTTCAGCCTCTTGTCCTTTAAGCCCCAGCCAGTTATCAGATTGTTGTGAGAGTCTCATTGCTATTCTCGAGTAAGTGAAATATTTGTTTTTCTACCAAAAAAAAAAAAAAATCCCATTTATTGCTTGTGAAATTCCTTTTCAATAGATATCTGTTACAGGGTAGTTTCTTTTTCTTGGGAAGGTAAACATACCACTTGCTTTTAAATTAAATCTCTTATTTTTATAATGTCTACTTTCCACGTGTGGTACCACTGGTAACCGGATATGCGATTGGTCCCCAGTTTCAGTGTGAGTCTAGGGTACCGTTTGTGACCGCCCTGAGTGACAGACACAGTGTTGTCTCAGAGGACGTGTGTCTTTATGTGGCAGCTTTCAGACATAATCCTAGCAGCAGCCAGTGGTCTGCATTCCTGTGGGTAGATCCTTTGACTGCGGGAAGAACACCATAGCAGACGTGAGTTGCTCGCTGCTAAGCAGGTGTTATGCACAGCACTTGAGTGTCTTAAGATTACTGAAAGCATAGGCAAGTAACAAGTGCGGACCACAAGAAACAAGGGACTCGGCCAGTGTCATCTCGTGACTAATCGTGTGCTCTCTCCAAGATGTCCCGTTTCGGATGATCTCGACATGGTTGGAGTCGCCAGGCAGTACGTCCAGTTAGAGCTTCCAGCTTTTGCGTTAGCCTGTCTCATGCTCCTGCCCCACTCAGAGAAAAGACACCAGCATATCAAGGTATCCGGGAAAGTATGCTCTGGGGCTGCCAAAGAAATGGAAGGTCATAGAACTGCATGTCCCCCGAGAAAGGTTGCGTGTTCTTTTCACCAAACCAGCAGAGCAGGGGCACATCAGTGTGGACAGGGCAGGATTGTGGGGTGGGGGTGGGGGGTTAGTGGAAGGTAAGACTGGAAGCTAGATGGAGGCTAGTCTGAGGGAAGCCTTAAGAGTGCATCTTTGTCAGTAGGGAGCAGTCAGTTTTCCCAGAAGAGTAAAGTGAAAGGATCAGAAATACTTCAGAAGGAATAATCCATTTCAGCTTGACTGGAGGAAAGAGGTGTCAAGAAATGAAACTCTAGGGGGGTGAGTGGGCAATGGGGGACAAGGACACATATGTAATACCTTAATCAATAAAGAAAAGGGGAAAAAAGAAATGAAACTCTGGGGAAGCTATTATCTCGCTAAATCCATGCGCAGCAACCTTGTGGAGAGGCCAGGAAAGCGTGAGGGGATCAATCCCCAGAGTAGGTGGTAGCCATGAATGAAAATGAACTGGAGGAGAAGACTACAAGGAGGGCAGCTTGGCTTTGTGATTGGAGGAGGGAGGTAGAAGAGAGCGGAGAGTCAGGTCTGCGTGTGGGTGCCACAACGGGAGCCACAAGGACTCTAAGGACAAAACTTAAAAAAAAAATAACTTTTGCCATTTGCTCAGTGGTAGAGCACCGGCCCTCGGACTGTAGGGTCCCAGGTTCGATTCCATTCAAGGGCGTGTACTTCAGTTGCAGATTCAATCCCTGGCCCGTTTCGGGGGGGTTCGGGGAGTGTGCGGCAGGCAACCAGTCAGTGTGTCTCCCACATCAATGTTTCTCTCTCTGTCTCTCCCCCTCCCTTCACTCTCTCTAAAAATCAATGGAAAAATATCCTCAGGTGAGGACAAACCAAACCAAACAAAAAAACTGTCATTCCCGCTGTAACACAGAACAAGTAGAACAAAGCATCTGGAAATGTTTCATTTGTCGTTTGTTCTAATCGTTTTATTTTTTTTAAAGCCGTCTGTGCTTATCTTTGACTGTGTGCTTTCC
>NW_006294609.1:2398098-2403452 GCF_000327345.1 Myotis davidii | reverse complement strand
GTGCTAGTATTTAAATAGATTCCTTTTGGCACTTAGGATGACAGCATGCCTATTATTAAACAGCTCTTACGGTTGGAATGGGCATTTTTGTCAAATGCTTCTTACCTTATTTCAATAATGTTTGGTTGACAGAGGCATTTTTTCCTATAATAGAAATCCTTTCAGGTATTTCAGATTTAAAAAGGGAATACTTTACAGATTGGACAGACATGAGTAGTAATTACGCTTTTCTGTCAACTATGTTTTGATTTGTTTCTCTAGACCTTTCTGAACTCGTGCAGCCCTCAGGTCATTTTACAGCAGTTGGAGGAGCATATGAGTACCGGCCAGCTGGCAGGGTTTTCACATCAAGTAAGAGAAAATTTCATCTCCTTTTTGCTATGAAAAATTAGGTATTAGAAGGTAAATAATTTCCCCGAAACCTGGATGAAGCGGAAAGTCACTGTCTCAATCTTTTCGTTAATACATACTATTCATTTGCTTTTATTAAAACCTATACCTTTTTTTAACAGCGGGGACCCTGGCTGTCTTGTTTATTGCGGTGCTTTTTTTAAAAGTCCCAAAGTGCTTAACCACAGTTACTTCCTACTTATTCACTGTATATAGTTCTGAAATGGGCCAACGCAGTCCCCCCCTCCCCGGCCCACCCCTCACAAAGGAGTGCATTACATCACGATGACGGTCTCACTCCTGATTGTCAGAAATGTTTCGGAATTAACTAGGACTTGGCATTTAACACGTTGTTAATATGACGATACCTGTCATTCTATAGATTCAAAATCTGGTTCTGAATAATATCAGAAATAAGAAGGAGTTTGGGATTTTGGCAAAGACAAAATACTTTCAAGTGTTGAAACTGCACCTGATAAACACCAACAACATCACTGACCTGGTAAACTATTTGGCAAATGAAGTAAGGTAAGTCAATTAAAAAAAAAACAAACTTGCCACAGAATGTCCTTAATTGTATCTTTATTTTGGAGGAAAACATCAAACAATTATAGAGCTGTTTGGTTGTAACTCAAGGCTCCAGACGTTACCTTGTAGCGTTACTACCCGTACCCAGAGGTCAGTTGTCTTGTAGCCCATCCCTTGGAACATGCACTGGGAATCAGACAAACAAGCTGCCTGAGCCTCCAAAGTAGGTGTCTCTCAGCTCCGCTCTGAAACCCTGAATGACAGCTTTAGTTCTTAGCGTTTGCTCAGAGTCGATGGCTCATGTATCATAATGTTGGCCAAGCTTGGTTATCTAATTTTCCAGCATCCACAAGTTTGGAAACAACAAGCTTCTCCTGGGATAAGGTTGGGAACAGATCTGTAAAGTGAAAAGGAGAGAGAAGAAATGGGGTGACCCTGAAGAAAGGCAAGGGATTAACCTGCCTCCTGGGCCTATCCCTCCCTTCACCTCGCTGTGCTGATCACATGGGAGGCGTGCCTCTCTCCCGACCACAGCACGGCTCTTTCTGCTTGTGTATCGCTGGGGTCCAACCATAATCACTTGCTGTCATTTGTGAACGGGCGTTATTTTTTGATGCGTGATCTATATAGGACCGGCTGCACATATTTCAGACATGCAATCGAATGAGTTTTGACATATGTCTACACCGGTGACGCCCTCACCACAATCCAGTTAGCGAGCATAGTTCCCACCCCCAAAACTTTCCTCATGCCCTTCGTTTTCTCTCTGATGCTGTAGTATAGATGAAGCTTCCGTCTTTATAAGTGAGTACTCAAAGCACCGTGGGAACCCCGTGCCCGCAGACGCCGCTCCCTGTGAGATTCTGAAGGTAAAGCTGCCCGCAGTTACCTGGGCCCTCACCAGCCTGACGCCATTTCTGTTTCCAGGGTCTTGACATTGAGCCAGACTTGCTCTGGAGATCACCGTGTTTTCACATGGGACTGCATATATTTTTTATATTTTACTTTTTTATGAGAGTCCCAGGCCAGCAATGAAGAGGCCATGGCTCTCCTCTGAGCTCTGCACCAAGCGGCCATGTGGCCTCCAGCCCATCACTGACCCTGGGCAAGCTCTGACTTTACACCTGGGCCACCTGCTCTGCAGCTCCCTCCTATAGTCTTGCTTTTCAAACTGAAGCAAGTGAGACACTACATTTCCAAAGGCCTTAGTTAATGTGGTGCTTGAGTATCAGTGGCTTTTACTTCTCTCTTTTTTTTTTTTTTTAAATATATTTTATTGATTTTTTACAGAGAGGAAGGGAGAGAGATAGAGAGTTAGAAACATCGATGAGAGAGAAACATCGATCAGCTGCCTCCTGTACACTCCCCACTGGGGATGTGCCCGCAACCCATGTACATGCACTTGACCGGAATCGAACCTGGGACCTTTCAGTCCGCAAGCCGACGCTCTATCCACTGAGCCAAACCGGTTTCGGCTACTTCTCCTTTTTTAGTTACCTAAGACACAAATGTTCCCTAAGGAAAAAAGAGAAATTTGCAAGAGCAAAAAAACAAAGTTCTGAATCTCTTGAAATCTCACTACCAAGAGAGTATCACTGTTAACATTTTGGTATATATTCTTCCCAATGTCTTTATATATAAAATGTGCATGTAAATTATTTCTACTTCTATTTTGAATTTAAATATAAGGTAAATATTTTTATTTTGATCGTGAATTAGTAGTTTTAGTAAACCTAAATATTGTGGGGGGAGGTTTCTGTCCTTTGGTCCAAAATAGACATATTAAAATAAGCCTATGTGTTCTTAACTTTCATTAATAACTTCCAAGTCTGTTGTGCTCAGTAGCATAAAATTGCTTTTTTCAAAAAGGGAGAATATGAATTTAGGAGATGAATTTGTGGCCCTTAAAAATAGGTTTTTCTATAGTCCTATTCATCTGAACTGCTCAAGAATGTTATGTGTAGATTTTTAGCAATACAGTTAAACCTTAAGTTCTTTAGTTTATCTGAGCATTTTTATTTAAAAAAAAACAAAACCCTAAATGACACTCATAAAAATACTTCTGTGTTTCTTCCCATTTAGATGTTTCTTAATGGATCATAGTCAGTCATCAAACCTTTCTCAGGAAGAGCCAGAGGAAGTTTGGAGCCCGCTATCAACTGACCATATTTATTACGGTTGTTAAAATTGTGCAATCTCTGTGTTATAGCTGCTGTCCAATATTATCTGACAAGTGATGCTAAGACACTTGGTAGTTTGTCCCATAAAAAAGTTATATCCTGAGTTAATAAATCTTTTATTTTCCAAGTTACTTGTATAACTTAGAGAGACAATTTTTCTTACCATATATGAAGGAAACAAAATGCAAAGATATTTTGCTCCCTACAGAAGAAAAGCGAGTACTTATAGCCTATTTCTTCCACCTATAAAAATAAGAATGTCAGTCTTTTTTTTTTTTTTTTTTTTCAGAGGGGAAGGGAGGGGGGGGGGAGAAACATCAATGATGAGAGAGAATAATCCATCAGCTGCCTCCTGCAGGCCCCCCTACTGGGGGGCAAGCCTGCAACCTGGGCATGAGCCCTGACCTGGTTCATAGGTGGACACTCAACCACTCAGGCACACCAGCCAGGCCAGAATGTCATTCTAACTAATGTTATTCTAGTAAACATGTATATAATTTTTTGCCTTAGCCAGTTTAGCTCAGTGGCTAGCCAAGGGGTCCCAGGTTTGATTCCAGTCAAGGGGTCTAGGGCTGGTTGGTACCTCAATTGCAAGCTCCTCCCCAACCCGGGCCCTGGTCAGGGTACGTGCAGGAGGCAACCAATCAAGGAGGGCGCAGGCAGGAGGCAACCGATTGATGTGGTTCTCTCGCATCGATGTTTCTCTGTCTTTCCCTCTCTCTTCCGCTCTCCCTAAAAATCAGTGAAAAATATCCTCGGGTGAGGATTTTTTTTAAAGTATATAATTTTTGCTGCAGATGCAGAGTATGTCAGTTCGTGGCCAGACAGGAAAATAGAAAACACTCCAGATAATTCAAGTGGAGATGGATTGAATGCCAGAAATTGGTTCCAAAGTTGTTAAAAGAACCAAAAGGCCAAAAGGGGGATGGAGGGAGGCCACTTGGGAGGCACAGGGGAAGGCTATTAGTCTAAGGTCAGGGAGCTGCCCCCTCTTCCTGCCCCTGGGTTGGAGCCTCCAGCCGCCATTCTCCACGGAGCTGGTGGAGCCCGCTGCTCCGCTCGGGAGACTGAGTCTCCTCCCTCCAGTACTGCTGCAGCATCACCACCGCAGCCCGCAGCCGTCCTTGGGCATCCTCCGTCCTCGGGCATCCTCCGCTGTGGCTGCCTCTGCCAAGCCACTACTGAAGAGAAGTACCTCTGTGCCTTCACCAACCTCTGCTTCTTGTGCTAGCCCCAAGAAACGATGGGACAGAGCAGGAAGCTGTCTGGCCGGGAGTGTGGGGCGTGGCGTGTGCAGGCTGTAAGCCCCAAGTAGGAGGATGGCCCAGAAGGGCAGCGTGGTGCCGAAAGGCAGCAGACATGGCCGGGCACAAAAATAATCGTAGCTCTTATTCCGCCTTCGTCATCTGTTGCTACGCTTGTGAATAACTCGATGATACGAGGATTGGTCGGCCTTTTTGTGCCAGTTGAGAAAATACTTGTTTCTGTATCAGCATCATGATTGAAAGCATGGGTTTTGGAATAAAACACGCCTGGAATTGAATATGGTGCTATCCTGTGCCAGCTGTGTGAACCCTGGCAAGTTACAGAATTTCCCAAAGCCCGATGCCCCACTCGTAAAGCCTCCTAGAAGCAGGCGGTGTAAGTGGCCGTTCACCTGCTCTCTCCCGGACGTGCATAGACTGCACCACTATTTCCCGCAAAGCTTTCCACACTTGCAACGATTTCCTTAAGATACATTCCCAGGAGCGTGTTTACCAGATCAAAGGACATGAAGACCGTTTTTAAGGCTCTAGATCAGTGATGGCAAACCTTTTGAGCTCGGCATGTCAGCATTTTGAAAAACCCTAACTTAACTCTGTTGCCGTGTCACATATAGAAATTTTTTGATATTTGCAACCATAGTAAGACAAAGATTTATATTTTTGATATTTATTTTATATATTTAAATGCCATTTAACAAAGAAAAATCAACCAAAAAAATGAGTTCGCGTGTCACCTCTGACACCCGTGTCATAGGTTCGCCATCACTGCTCTAGATGCAAACTGCCACACTGCGTGCATGTCAAGAGGCCTTGGCAGATGTCTGCTGTCCTGCACCCGTCCTCTCCAATGCGAAGCGATCTTTTAAAAACTTTTTGCTGCCCGGCCGGCTTGGCTCAGTAGTTGAGCATCGACCTATGAACCAGAAGGTCACGGTTCGATTCTTGATCAGGGCACATGCCCAGGTGGTGGGCTCCTCCTCTGTGTACAGCG